>NC_079443.1:39980646-40295646 GCF_903798145.1 Danio aesculapii
GAGGATATATGTTATTGTTATGTCTTGTTTACTAAAATAACCTTGTTTGGGTCACTTTTGAACTTTTGATTCCTTTCACATCCTTGGAATCAAGCAGTTTTATGGCAACACTATCAGCACATAAACATACTGCCTAAATTAATCTAGCTCCCTGTTTTACAAGTTGTAATTACAAAGACATGAATGCTTTTTACAAGTTGTGATATCATAATTGCTGTAATTATGACATTGTGTGAATGCACCATATGAACAATTTCTCACCAAACTAGCCTAGACAGCTATTTTTTATCTAAAAAAAATATATTATGTAGGTGATTGTATTTATACAGAAAGAACTCCTTCCCTATCGCATTGCTGGACTTCGTGGGTAGAAATACCCCACAAAGATGGTTTAGTGATGGGTGATTTTAGACAGGGCTCTTTTCTCACAGAATTTTATCAGTCCACTGGGAAACTAGAGTCCTGTTTGCAAATTCTCTGGCTGCTGCACTGTTACTGAATATCTGATTTCACATTAATCTGCCCTTAAATGTCATGTTAAAAATTGGTTACTTTAAGTGTTGGCCAGAAGGCTTCGTCCTGTCTGTAGTCTAGCTCACATTACACTAAACAATCTGCATTTTTGTGTTTGTTGGATAAGTCTAGCCAAGCTGCCCCTATGTGCTCAGTTCAAATTGAGTTCAATCTACAGTAATTGTTGTGTAGGGTTGGTTAGTATTTCTTTTACTTTTTTTCTTTCTTTAAAAGTTAGAAACGATGGAAGTGCTATTAATTTACAGGCTTAATTATGTACTTTACAGACTTTGTAAATGTATTGATATAGCTTTTGTGTGTATATTATGAGTTTATTTTAATTTTAATTTTAGTTATGTTGTTTTTTTACATACTATATATATATTTGTAGTCAAGTCAATCATTCAATAATTAGCATTTTAGCTTCTTACTGCTAAAATGCTTAAAAGATATTAACTTATATTAGCAAACAACTCTGAAATTGTACTTTGCTGTTGCTTGCTACTAGATTGAGTGTCACTGACAGTACTTTTAGTTGACATTTTAGCTAGGGTGTAGGTTTGCACTTGACATTGGTGGGAACGGGTAAATCAAACAACCCTCACGCCCCAAGAATGAATATTTTTTCTGACAAACTGTTTCAACCGAAATTGCACATGCTACTCTGAGAGATCAGGAGAACTTGCAGGAGTCATATAGTTTTGCATTTAGCTGTTTATTCTGCAGTTTGTTTTCAAGGCATATTATTCACAGACTTTATCAGCTTGCTATAACGACAGACTGTGCGTTAAAGTGGGGGAAATCATTCCAGACCCATTCCACACCCCTTCCAGACATTCGAGTGACATCAACCCGAAAGCTGTGGTATTCTTTTTTTATCCATCCATCCATCCATCCTCCCTCCCTCCCTCCCTCCCTCTCTTCCTTCCTTCGCAAAATATTTTACCTTTTGCAAAAATGGACACTTTAAACAGATAGTTGCAGTAAAGCAGGTTGTTATTATCAAAAGTCTTGCACCGTGAAACTGCCTCTTATCCGCATTCAAAATCCTTGTACCTTTGAATTGTAATGCATTGATAGCTGGTTGCAGTTACAGTAGCAGAGAATGTTTTCAGAGCTACACTGAAACTGTGAGTGGGTTGAGCGGGAGGCAGAGAGCCCTTCAAGCTGATGATGAGCGTGACGCACACCCGCAAAATACCAAAACAAAAGCCAGCTAATAAGCAATGCTTTGCTTTTCTCTCTGCTTCTGTTTTCATGCGAAGCTGCAGCAGAAGGGCTTTTCATTAGCCTTACTCTTGCTGCTTTTGAATGCACATCGGGCCCTCTGAGGGCAGGAGAAATGCAAAGTCTCTTCCGATCGCTCTAATGAATGTTTACATGTTGCTGTTGATGGGTAGGATGTGGCTTGGCGGGTCGATGTTCCCATGTTTGGACGCCCACACTGAGACTTGCGATGAGCCCCCCCCTTCTTTGACTATAACACATGCAGCTGTTCATATTATAGATGTTTCCACATACATTTCCAAGTGTTTATGTGATAAAAAATTTTTGCAAAAGAAGTCATGTAGAAATGCACACTGTAACAGGCCCATAGCCAAGCAGGGTTTGGGTGGTTCGGAAGACCCACCTCTCACTGACAAATGTCCATAATTTGTCTCATACATGAGTTAATTTGAACTATTTTGGCATCATACATAGTAAAAACAATCCATTGAAAAAGCTTTAAGACCAAAGACCTTTAAGATCTTCGGTGTAACTTCAGCTAATCAGTTTTGGCCAATGCTAACACATATTTTAATTTTACAATCTGACTTAAGAGAAGTCATCTTTCGCTACTGCGTTTTTTTTTTTTTTTTTTAAATAGAGAGCACATTTGGTAACTTTTATTCTAAATCTTGAACCTTATTCTTGAAACAAAAAATGAGCAATAAAAAGGCATGAAGCACCAAAAGTGTACCATGTTGAAATTAATTGGAATACTATTTTGGCTATTGCTGTTATCCATGAAATTATGTAAAAAATGCTGGGCTCCACACAATTCCTTCCAATACAAATCGATTAAGTTAACTTATTTGTTTTTGCAAATTTACATATATTTAACATAAAACTATTAAAAGATTAAGTTGCCTAAAAATACCCAAACGAATTGTGTTGATTCAGCTCATTTTAAGCTAGTAGTTTAAACAAACTGAATTTGAGAGATTTTAACTTAAAAAATAAAGAACTTTGAAATGTTTTTGTAGTTAAATACTTTTTATAAAATACTTTATGAAATGGAAATGTGAATTATTAGAGGTAATTATAAATGTGGGTTTGCTTTAGGGCTGCACACATTTTATTGGAAAAATCAGACATTGCAATACTTAGTTTTCTGCATTATGAATATAAGTATTTCATCAGATGACTTGAATAGCTCAATTTGGAAAGAACTCATGTTGACTGGAGTGATTTCATGGCGCTAGGGAGGACTGAAAAGTTGCTAAGTTGGCAAAACTGGCTGGCAGTATCTTTGATTAAAGAGCTCACACCTCAGTATGCATATATTATTGTCTTTTTAAAAACAGTTGAAGACAAAATTATTAGCCATCCTGTGAAATTGTTATAATTATTATTATTATTTTTAAAAACTTCCAAAAGTGAAAAGAAATCACAGTACAGTATTTCCTATTACATTTTTCTGCTGGAAAAAGTTTTATTTCTTTTAGTTTGGCTGGAATAAAAACATTTAAGCACTAAGGTCAATAATTTAGCCCCCTTAAGCATGTTTTTCCCCATTGGCTACAGAACATGAAACTGAATTTTGATAGTACTGTATGTAGAGGCTGTTTATAAGAAGGCAAGTCAGCGCCTCAGTCTCCTTCACAAGTTGAGAAGTTTTAATGTTAGTACACAGACTTTAAACATGGCTTATAGATCATCAATAGAGGTTGTTCTCACATATAATATTGTTTCTTGGTTTGTTAACCCAACACTTAAACAAGAAGAAATTATCGCAAATTATCAATCAGGCAAATAAGATAACTGGTTACGAATAAGATTCGCTGCAGATTCTATTTGACTCCTTTATGGAAAAAAGAAGCAGTTGCGATTTTTAAAGATAATACACATCCCCTTCACCCAGCTCTTGAAATATTACCATCAGGACGCAGGTTTAAAATTTCTAAAGCCCGAAGAAATGCTTATAAAATGTCATTTATCCAAATTACAGTTGTTGTCTAAAATCGGATCACTGTTTGAAGTGAATGGGGTGTTTGTCAAGAATGGTCTGCAGTAATATGTATGGGGCTAATTAGGTTTTTAAGTTTTTAATTTATGTTGTTGTCTTGATGAGTGTTGCTATTGTGTGATTGTTGTATGTATACACTTGTTGTCTTAAATCCAATGTTAAAGACAAATTTCCTTTCTGTGCCAAGCAGAACGGACAATAAAGTTTAAAATAAACTAACATATTTAGTTAACCTAATCAACCTGGTTAAGACTTTAAATAGCACTTTAAGTTGAATACTAGTATCTTTCAAAATAAATAGAAGAATATCATGGACTGTCATCATGGCAAAGATGAAGTAATTAGTTATTAATAATTAGTTAATAAAACTATAATGTGTAAGAATGTGTTGAAAGAATGTGTTGGAAAATATTAGATAAATAATGAAAAATTCACAGGACGGATAATAGTTTTGTCTTCAACTGTATGTATATTTAGTTCAAAATAAAAAAAGAAACATCTGCTAATATTGCGAATTGGGCCACCGGTTTTCTTTTTGTGAGTCAGCCGTGAGTCACACATTATGGGATATTCCAGCGATTGTGAATGAAGACTTGAAACTAATCTGGCATCCATACACAATGTAATTCAATAACACTGTCTCTATTTTTGCAAGCGTTTATATCAAGCCTATAGGCAGCGCAGGGTGTCACGACCACACTTATGCAAGCTTGTTTTTAACAGGTTTCACAGCAGATGTGTAATCTAGCCTACAGGCTTTGATTGCATGTGTAAGATGCTGTAGCAGTCTCATTCGTACCGCAGATTCGAATAGTTCTGCTGTGAATTTTTAGATCTTGCAGAAAACAATCATTTTTCCATTTAAAATGAGAGGAAATCCTGAGGGAAAACGAAATAATGAGAAGCAAATTGACACTTGTCTTATGCAAGTTAACTATATGATGATTCAGTGTTGCATGTTTAAGAAATCCAGAAGAACTTTTACAATTTTAGTGCATCTCAGTAGTCTCTTTTAAATGCTTTATTAAATGCTATTATTGATGCAACATAGACTGTTACATGAACTTATTGCATAATTGGCATGAGTGAAATTAATGTTACTTGCAAGAACAATGAGGAAAACAATGACCTTATGTCGTACTGTTCATTTTTTGGCTCACATTTTAATTTTAGTAACAATTTAAGCAATCAACAAACCATTATCTAAACCTTTTAGCTCAATAAACAACTAATTAGCTGCTTATTAATAATTATTAAGGTAGTAGTTGGATTCAGGTATTGGGTAGGATTAAGGATGTAATACAAGATCATAATTTAGAAGTGCTAAAAAACAGTTAATATCTTAATAATAGACAGGTTATAAGCCAATACACTCAAAAAATGACATTTATTGTTTGTTCGAACTACTGTATTTAAAATTAGCTGAAACGATACAATTCTTGAGTTTTTTTTGGGACAACTTAATTGTTTTATGTTCAATTCACGTCCACTAAAAACATAATGTGCTCTATTTTAATGATATAGGCGCAATAAGTCTAAATCGTGTGGCGCAAAAGCATTAAGGGCATGTCTGCATCCACTTTTGCTTTTTTCAGGATGGAAAATTACAGGTTTACCCTTTAACTACCCCACCAAGAAAAAATAATGTTTGAAATATCGGTTTATGGTAAAAGTACCGAAATGAATACACATACAAAAAAATCTGAATATATGAAGTGTAAGACCAATTTAGTTAAAAATATTCAAAATAAAACTTTTTTGAATACTAAATCATCTTTAATTTTTGAAGTATGCCATAAAATATTTCAGATTCTCATTTAACATGCTTTCTTGTTTTTTTTTTGTTGTTTTTTGTTTTTACAATAAAACCAAAAATCTAGTGTTGTAGTGCAACAGGATTATGTTTGTTTGATTTATTTATTTATTTATTTTTTGTAAACCAACAATAGTGTAAACCATTATTTAAAACAGTCATTCTTTAAATGACTTTAACAGTCATTATAGGGTCATTTAAAAATTTGGTCAACCATTTGCAGGAGCATGCAGTTAAAGGATTAACAGGGTTGTGCTTATTCTCTTAATGAGTTATGGCTTTGTTTTGAGCATAACGTGCATCTTAATTCAGTTCTAATTTCCAGCAAACAAATAAATGAACAATAATAACAAAGTGTGGTCAAAACACTGGAGTTGTATCCAAACACACGTCCTATTCTTATGCCCCATATAGTCCAAAACCTGACAGGTGGACAAATCTATAAGCTTGTTTTTGTTAAAACAAATATACATATGGATATAATATTAGTAATAATAATAACATTATACAAATGCAAATTGTCATGAATAAACTGAAAACACCCCTTGAGGTGAAGGCATGGAGGCAATGTTTATTTATATTTATGTAGAAAATAATAATTTTTAATCCTTTAATTCTTTTTCATTTGCAAATATATTTGCGTATTGTTGTACATCTTGTGTGTATTAAGCAATGTGTAAGCGTTTAAGGCGTGCAACTAATGTGCTCTGCTCTGGACTTGAGACCTGCTTTTAGCTGGTCAATTGCACAGTCTATTTCAGTTCCTCAAAATAGCAACGAGCCATAATGGGCCTTAATACACCTTCTTTCTAGACTGGAATACCCATAAGTCCACAAAGCTGTGCAAATGGATTTACTATTTAAACAACGTGGCGCAAAATAAGAAAATTAGGGTTGCACTGGTCTGAAAATAGCAACAAATCATGCCAAACATGTCTTGCGCCGGGTGATATAGGGTTTGATAGGGCCCAATATGTTAACTTAATTCCTTCGTGCTTTCTAAACACAAACCAATTGCATGGAAACCAGCATTAATTTTACAGTGTTTAAATTTATGTGAATTTTTACTTAAACTAAAGTTACCTTTTTTACAGTACAATTGATGTTTAATGTCAATTTAAAGTCAATACACTGAAAAAAATTAAACTAAGTTTAGCAACGTTCAACTAATTTGTTTGTTTAAATTCATATAAATTGTTTGCAACCACTTCAACAAAAAATGTAGTAAATCCAATGAATATTTTTTTTCACTCAGTTTTTTAAAATAATTTATCTTTAGTTTTAAGTATTGTAATATTTAATTAGCTTTTAACTGTAGCCTACTTGGTTTTATTATTATTATTATTATTATTATTATTATTAGAAGTAGTAGTATTATTATCATTAGCATCATCATCATCATCATCATCATTTTGTTAATTGTTTTAAAGCAACGTATTATATATATATATATATATATATATATATATATATATATATATATATATATATATATATATATATATATATATATATATATATATATATATATATATAGAGAGAGAGAGAGAGATAGAGAGAGAGAGAGAGAGAGAGAGAGAGAGAGAGAGAGAGAGAGAGAGAGAGAGAGAGAGAGAGAGCATCTCTATGAGTAAAAGGTCTGAATGTTTAAGAAAACCCTGTTTCTAAAAGACACTCACAATCCCTGGGCAATTCCTTTAGTAACATGAGAAATGTTTGACAGGACACTGAATGCCCAGTTTACTATTGAGTTTCTCACAGATCCTCTGACAGTCCTCCTGTGTGAATAATTCAAGAGGAAACTGTACTTCAGCTGTTTCAGTGCAACATGAGGCATCACTCTTCAGAATGACAGACTCTTTATCTAAATAAAACCCACAGGTTTATGCTAACCTCTTCCTGTAGCAAATAAAAGACCCGTAAAACACCTGCATCTCTGTCCTCGTTTCACAGCTTTATACAGTAACAGCAAAAGACAGCTCAGTCCACATCTAACATAATCCAGTTGCCCCATAAAGTAAAAATATATATTTCAAAGTCTAAATATACAAAAAATGGCCAAAAGATTTAATCTTGACTGATGAGATATTTGTATAGTTTAGAAAATATGTTTTGAAGCATATAAAATGTATTTGCCCAGATATTTTATATAAGAAAACACATTAAAATCTTTATCTGATCTCTAAAATGTCCACATTACTGTAGTATACATCATTTGTACAGTACTAAACTAGTTTCTGTTACTCTTTTTTAGAATGTAATTCTACTAAAAAATACATGTGTTTGTGTGTGTGTATGTATATATATATATATATATATATATATATATATATATATATATATATATATATATATATATATATATATATATATATATATATATATATATACACGTTCATGTGTGCGTGTATATGTATGTACCTGTATGTTTGCGTGAGAGTGAGGTAAGAGCTCTGCAATGCAGCTGCAGTGGAGTAAGCCTGGTATTCATTCGTGTATAAATGGGGAAAGGAATAAAGGATAGTGCCTGTTATCCTACTGTTAGCAACACCTTCCAGCATGCTCTTTATAGATTACTTTCATTGTATAGAAGTAGTCCAGTGCTCTTCTTGGCAAGCTGACCTAACCACTCGAGCTGGAATTTGGCACAAACCCATGCGTTATTACTGATGCAGGTAATCTTCCTGACATTTCAACTTTTTGATGTTTGCTCTATGAAAGAAAACTGACTTTTAAAGGGATGGTTCACCCAAAAATGTAAAAAATTTTTTTATCATTTGTTCACACTTCACCTGTTCAAAACCTATATATTAAACTACTAAAATGTCAATAAAAGTCACATTATTAAATTGTAGAGTTGAATTTCAACATCAAAAGTTGATAGAGCAGAGATCAGAATCAGAATCGGTTTTATTACCAAGTGTGCTTTACACGCACAAGGAATTTGTTTTGGCTACAGAAGCTTTCAGTGTACATAAAGTGACAAGTGATAACACAAAAATTAATATGAAAAAAGACGAAAAACATTAAACTGAGATGCAATTATCATAAAGCCCTGGATGTTGAATTGTATGTACAGATTTGCTATAAATATACAAATTATAAGGTGCTTTGTACAAATGCGTATGAGAAAGTATTGCACAGTAGGATAATATTTAACTGTTCATGGGGTAGATGGCCTGAGGAGACAAACTTTTCCTGTGTTTGGCTGTTTTTATGCTCGGTGCTCTGTAGCACCGACCAGACAGTAACAGTTGAAACAGGAAGTGTGCTGGGTGTGAGGGCTCCAGAGTGAATTTGCACTCCCTTTTACTCTCTCTGGAAGAGTACAGTTCTTGAAGTGTAGGAAGGGTAGTGCCAGTGATCAAGTCTCAGTGATCAAGATCCCATAATGCAATTCACAACATAAACAGAAAACACAGAATATGGAAACTGTTAATTAACAGATATTTTCTGGGTTCACATTAAAATTTCGTCAACATCAAGGCATCTTTTTCCATCACTTTTATTTATCTTGTGTTTTATTAATCTTATAAGTTCCAAAGGTGGATTCGATCATAGAAAATTTCAGTGAGCAATTCTTAAAAAGTGTTTTAATAATCTGAAGATTAATATTTTTTTTCTTTTATAAAGAACTGTTTTTTTGGCAAGGAAAGCTTCCATGCATGTTAATGAAAAGCATTATATTTAGGAACCTAAGAGTTGCCAAACATATTATATATGCATTTCCGTGTGGATTTTATGCATTTCCATATGAATTCTACTGCATCTATTTGCTTACATAATTGCCATGCTTTTGAAGTGCTTTGAAAGGGTGTACAAAGGGTTTAAACAAGGTTTTAAGTGAGGATTTCTACTGTCATGTGGGTTTGGATTTAATGTTCATCCATGCGCAATTGCTTTTTTCGTTCATTCAAATGCTGTTTACTGTCAGTACGTGCCACATTCCAAGGATTAATACCAGCCGCCACCGTGCGCCTATTCAAATATGGGATCTATCCTGAGTTGCTTAGAAACTTTTGCAACGAAATAGTGAAAGTCTTTGAATGTCAACGCAAATGTTCGTCTTCATCTGGGGGCAATTTAATGCCGTACCCAGTAGGGAGTTCTGACAGCATGAACAAAATCCAAAGCAAAACAGTTTGGGGCTTTGACTTCACAGCTTCACAGACACCCCTAAAGGTTGCTGGGTTCGGATAGGGTGCACATATCACACTGTCTGCTCAGGGACGTGCGAGTGCCAGGGGCGTCTATGTCTGCCAACTGGCTCTACTTCACCCAGGGAGAGTCTAAGATTTTTTTTTCTGCTTCCTTTTCTGGTAAAAAAAAAGAAGGTCAGAGCTGTCACTTCCATCTGGGTTGAAAGAAATGTCTGCCATCCTCTCTCAGCCAATTAGAGCATGCTCCTAAGCGCCGCACTTCATCAGCCAATCACAGCTGGGGCTGAAAAGGGGCATTGGGTTTAGTTTTGGCAAGGCACCAGCTACAGGCGGATTATCAGCTACTAGTACAACTTCTCTTTATTTACTCTGACAACTGGATCAGCGGGTGATACGAATCATCTAGGATCAAATGCATTACAATTATTAACTGTTTTGTGTGTCTTTTGGCTCAGTTTTCCAAATTTGCCCTGAAGTCAAATTACCAAATTTGATTGTGTATTTGCGGTGGACATAAAATACTGCATGGATTCATCCCAAGGTTATTATAGTTAACGAAAACGAATAAAAAAACGAAAACTAACATGTAAAATAAGTGTCGTTAACTAAAATAAAAATAAAAACGAGAGTTTTTCAAAAAACTAGAACTAACTGAAACTGTATTGTGTACATACAAAAGGAACTGAAACTAACTACAATTATAGCAAAAACCTCCTTCATTTTCGTATTTGTGAATGTATTTAATACAGCATTAAATACAGACACTTTAAACTATTACTTTAACACATTTGTGCCCAATAATGGGTTTTATTTCTGTATTGCGAACTAATATTTTAACCGGATCTTCTAATTGAACAGGTTGAACTAGTTCACCAAATCGAACTGAATTACTTGAAATGATTCGCGTCTCCAGTAAGCACTTATCCACAAACTACTTACTTTTTAACAAGCCTAATACACCCTCTGACTCTAAATAATCCAATATATACTCTCATTCAGTTATTAGAGCAGTAACGTTACATAGAGAAGCGGTGAACCGATAATACTGCGCATGCGTGATTCAGTGAACCAAACACAAACAGTACAGCCTGCTGTGTGATTGAACTAAACTTGAACAACTGCACCGCGGGTTAACCGAGAGGGTTTGGTGAAAAACGTAAGTTTATTTCATAACAGACATCGTAATGGAATTTAAATAAGTGAATGGTGCTTCAGTTGGGTTGCAAAACTGTCCTGTAAGAGATTTTTCAGATCATGGTGATGTTTTAACTGACTGATTGCTGAGTACATAATGTTGAGTCCTAACATCCGCGTTAAAAAATCTGAACTTCCTATCACTACTGTGTGTCTAACCTCAGAAGCAGCCTTGCACACATATTGTACTTAGGGTTGCTATCTTGTGGGCTGTTGTATTTGAATTTGAGGATGGGTAGATGGTTGTGGTAGATGATAGTGTTCATGTGTTCTCTGAATATATGTTTCAAAACATGTATGGCTGAGTTTATTATAGTACAATATTTATCCTGTTGATTTTGATTCTTGCAACTAACAAATATCCTCATTTAGAAAAAAAAACTAATACTAATATTGAAACTAATAAAAACTAAACGCAAGTCATTTCAAAATATAGAAACTAATAAAAACTAGTAAATCTGCCTCTAAAACTAATTAAAACGAACTGAATTTGAAAACAAAAAGTCAAAATGAAATAGAAACTAAAACTAATGAAAAATCCAAAACTATTATAACCTTGATTTATCCATAATTATTTCTAAAAATGCCTTTGAACTGTTATACTTTCACACTTTTATAAAAATAAGATTTTTTGCAAGAACAAATAAACCAACCAAAACCAGGTTCAATTAAATCCCCCACCAAAAAGCTACCATTACAAAATACTGCAGAAGACCTATTGGAACCCGCATGGACCCAAGATTCTGACAGAAGTTAGTGAAGTTTGGTGAAGGAAAAGTAAAGGTTTGGTGTTACATTCAGTACGAGGACATGCAAGAGATCTGCAGAGGGGATGGTAACCTCAACAACCTGAGGTATCAAGACATTTGTGCTGCCCGTTACATTACAAACCACAGGAGTGGGCAAAGTCTTCAGCAGGATAGCACTCCTTCTCATACTTCAGTTTCCACATCAAAGTTCCTGAGAGCTAAGAAGGTCAGGTGCTCCAGGATTGGCCGGCCCAGTCACCAGAAATGAACATCATTGAGCATGTGTGGGGTAAGATGGAGGGGGCATTGAAAATGAATCCAAAGAGTCTTGAAGAACTCTTGCAAGAAGCCTTTCTTTGCCATTCGATATGAATGTTATTTGAGTCATTGCAGAGATGTATGGATGCAGTTGTCCAAGCTCATAGGAGTCATACATAATATTAATTCTTTTTTCGCTGCATAATGACTTTATATTCTATACTGTACATTATTTCTGTTAAGTGACCAGACTTTTGTCTAAGTCAGACTTTACTGTCCTAATTAAATAATTAAAAATCAAGGCATGATCATATTTTATTTAGGAAAAATAAGCGTAATCTAGAGGCCTTTGCCTTTCATATAAGCCACTTGATTAATTACCAAATGATTAATTAAAAGTCAAGTCATGTTCTTAAAACTTGAATAGGTGACAAGACTTTTGTCAGGTAGTGTAGACTCCTGAACTACTGATCCAAAAAAATTTTGATTAATAAATATGTTAGAAATATATTCTGTAGCCAAAACAAAGTCCTTGTGTGTGTGAAGCACATTTGGCAATAAAACTGATTCTGGTCCTGGTTCTGATTCAGAAAGCAGAATTTGAGTGGTTGAACTTGATATGTGATAAGCAAAAAGTGCTTTTAAAGTACTGTAAGCGGATTTGAAAAGGGAATATTTTTGAAATCCTGTCAAGTTTTTTCTTGTTAAGTGTTTCCACCTGGTATTTACTTGGATTTTCAATGATCACAGGTGCTTATTTGAGATGCATAACCAGTTTCACATGATTTTAGACTAAATTAAATTCTTGTCTACTCGTGTTCAGATTTGACAAGAACCTTGCCTTTTGTTTTATCACACTCTACATAAATTTTGGGAGTACTTTGCACTAATATATATACGAGTATTATTGAATCACCGAATATTAGGTTAGTCGGCCTTGAGCAGGTTGCTGTTTTGAAGACATTCAACCATATTAAGTTGCTTCGCTTCAAAAGCAATCTGACGAAATCTGATTTTGACAACCTGAATAATGGCATTGGATTTAGTTTTGGCATGGCACCAGCTACAGGCAGATTAGCAGATATTCCACTCAAAAAATGATGTTGAAACTACTTATTTAAAACAACACAATTTTTATGCTTTTTTTGTGACAGCTTAATTGTTTTATGTTCAATCCATTTAAGTTTGTAAAAATGATTAATCGTTTTTTTTTTTTTTTTTATTGGGACAACATTAAGGAATTATGTGGAACACATCATTTGTTGCAGTGTTGTTTCTCTTTATTTACCCTGACAACTGGATCAGCAGGTGATATGAAGCATCTATGTTTATGTGCATTATATTTATTAACTGCTTATGCATCTTTTGCCTTGCATTGTCAAATTTGCCCTGGAGTCAAATGACAAATGCAGAACGTACCTGGCAAAACTGTCAAAAAGTTGATCCGAGTTCAAAGTGAAAAGCAAAAGGAGCTTATGGAAGAAGATGTGAAAAGCAAGTGCATGTTTTTGATAACCTGTCAAGTTTTTGATCTTTTTTTAGAGGGAACATAGTGTTTCCCATCTGAACATGCATTTCCAGTGATATGGCCACAAGTGATCATCTGAGATTAATCATGTGTTCAAATGCATTTGTGGCCACTTGTGTTTAGATTTTTTTTAACCTAATTTATCACACTCTACATACTTTTGGGAGTACAGTACAATACATGAGCACTGTTGAGTGAGCAAACCCATGCGACAGTAAACAGTAAAATATATTCCTAAATTAGCAGTTTTTCGTTTTTTTTTTCTCCATATATTTATGCTTTTGCATTATGGGACCTTGATCTTTAACAAGTTTTAACCTTGAAAAGTTAAAAAATTGACTTAATAGTTTAAAGGTATATATTGTCTGCATTGGTGTTGTATATTATGCTACAAAAACTTTGTAATAAATTGCAAGTACATTTTCTGTCATTTTACAGACTTATTTCTCTACATATTACTTTTTATACATTATATTAGTTCAAACTACTGAGATATCTATAAAAGTCACTTTGTTAAACTGTAGAGTTGAATTTTCAACATCAAAAGTCAACAGGGCAGAGATCAACATCCCACAATGCAATTTACAACCATAAATAAACGGAAAACACTTGTGAATCACAAAATACGGAAACTGTTAATAAACAGATACTTTTTACAGTGTACATGACTTAATAGCAAGTGCATTGTATAAAATAATATGATAAGTCATCACAATGTTTTTAGGCTAATCATAACTTATTAAACTAGGTTAATCATGTTTCTTTGTTATAGAAGCTGTGTTAAATCAGTTTAATGTATTTTAAGTTCAAATGACTCATAAGGGTAATTTGATTTAACTTAATAATTCAAAGCAACCATGTAATTATTTTACAGTGCAAGAAAGCAATAGTATGAAAAATTTGTGGGTGACAACTAGAATTTTAATCTTAATTTATCTGGGGTGCATTTCCAAAAACCATCGCTAGCCATCTAAGGTCACAAGTTCCGTCGTTACAAACATAGTTTGTGGATTTGGCATTTCTCAAATCCATTGTTCCAACAAACATTTGCAAACTGTGTCGCAAACTTGTACGTTTGCAACTACATCTCTAGAGCTGTAGTTAGAAGTATAGTTACTGGCTGTGTTCTATTCCCACTTATCCCCCTATGCTCCATTCATTTCGAAGATTGCAAGATTTAAACTTGGAATAATAAAAAATAAATAAATAAAAAAAAAAAAGTCCAAATAGTTGTAAGAGATTTTTTTTAACAACAGACCTTAATAAACAAATATATATTATAAATACAGAGCAAAATATTAAATAAATAAATAAATAAATACACATACATACATACATACATGATTTGCTAATTTGGCATTTCGCAAATCCGTTGTTCCAACAAGCATTTGCAAACTGCGTAGCAAACTTGTAGCAATCTTATTATTGACAATTGCGCTCCTTCGTAGTGCACTTTGATAACATTTTATGCCATTTTGAATGCAGCTGCGGCTCATGACAGGGCTATAGGTGACCTATTATTTAAAAGCGGAATCTTCGTTACGTCTCTAAACCTTCTGAAAACAAAAACTATACATAAAAAATATACAATACGTTAATGGTTTTAATTTTTTATAGGCTATTTATTAAGAAATGTATCTGTACTGTATATGACATGGCCTATTCACCTTATTCTCCGCGTACAAGTGGGCGCAACCATTTGAATCATTTTGGCTCGCGACTTCCGGTCTCATTCACTTCCATTCATTTTTAAATGTTAAAAACAGCTTGTTTTGCTGCTTGGTTTTGCAAACTGATATTTTCTTATTACATTATTCTACTTTGTATTGTAATGCAAACACTTGTTTGTAGAGTAAGTAGTTTGACCGTTTTTAGCTGTTTATTATTCGTAGTAATTTCTGCCATAGGCAACTGAATCGGAAGTTCTAAAACAATCGCAAAAACGCGCGCACCTCCTCATTGAAGAATAAGGTCAATAGGCTAGAACATTTCTGCAGTGGTGTGGTTGAAAGTGGACAAGCTCAAACCCTTTCAGACTCTATTTACACCTGTATTTTGCTTCAAAGATTTGTAATCAGATTGACAACAAATTATTTCTTAATAGCCTACCAGGTATAAACATGGACTTGGTTTGGAGGTCGTCTGAGGACAGAGAAACAGCTTGCCCTGTTTTTGACTTTAATCTCTGTGCTGGTGACCAGGAGGCAGGTTGGGCTCCTGTGGCGCTGATTTCCCAGAAAGCACCACATGGCTCACACTGGGGGATGCGTGATCAACCCAGTTGCTGCAGGAGTTTTGGTACACACATTAGCCTGACGGGCTGAGAATAGAGGGTGTTCTGTGGCCTTTTTATGCACTATGTCTACTTCATCAGCCATCCGGCCATGTGCAGGAAGAGCCCCTGCAGAGCCCTGACAGCTGAGAGTAAATTTGAATGAGCAGAAAGTCATAAACAGATGCCTGCGATGCTGTTTTCCTAAGTCCAGCTCAATTTTTATGGATTTATAGCAGATTTGTATGGAATAAACAAATGACATATGGCTTACGTTTGCACTGAATTTAGATTTAGATGCAGATGAAATGTATAGGTTATGTTGATGCATGTTAGTTGGGTCTTTGCTTCGACAAATCTTTTTTTTCTGAGGGAAATTTATTTATTTATTTTATTTGTATTGCTTAAAAGAGCATACAACTACCTAGTAACAATAGCAAGAAAAATCTAAATACAAGTCCAAATGGCTGTAAGAGATATTATTTTAACAACAGACCTTGATAAACAAACATAGATTATAAATACAGAGCAAAATGTTTATAAATAAATAAATAAATAAATAAATAAATAAATAAATAAATAAATAAATAAATATCATAAAATTATGAATACTGCCAAATAATTTCAGGACAATTCCATCCATATGATGAAATAAGAGCTATTTTATAGTATAAATGGGGATAGGATGAAATATCTCTAAAAATATTGCCTGGTCTGAAGTAATTTAAAAACATTTCAAATTGATCACTATATAAAATCAGTCGGTAACACTTTAAAATAACTACACATTATGAATAATTTATTAAGCATTAGCTAATAGTGAATTTACTGTTATTATCTGTTAAATATTAACTCTACAATAATAGATGTTAGTAAACAGTTTATAAATACAGCTACAAATGCTGTAGTCTTGACCTGTACAAGCACATATAATGTGCTTAATGATTGTACTTATTTACTTATTTAATATTGTACTTAATTATTCATTTTTCATTACATAATTAAGTATTGAATTATTTACAAACTAGTTATTTAGTTATATACAAACTCAATTTCATCCAGTTTTATGACCTAATCTAAATTGAGGAGTGTTTATGCTTTATAAACCTCTTATAAATGACAATTAAAGGCTCGGTTATTCTAGAGGAAAAAAGGAAATAAACAACTATATTCATTTAGTTTAAAGATGCACCAATGAAACTATCAAATGAATAATAAATCTTTGCAATCTTACATAAAATTATTGTACAGTCATCGCTAAATAACTTTGTTGTATCATAAAATATTGTTAAATTATTATATTGTTGTTGTTTTTTCCAGTTTTATTTAATTGTATTTATTTCTTATTGTTAATATGTGTTTAAAGTTTATGGTAATTTTATTTATTTAGATACGATTGCAAACATTTATTGTTAATTTAATACTGAGCCTTTAATTGTCATTTATAAGGGATTTATAAAGCATAACCAGTCCTCACTTTAGAGTAGGTCACAAAACTGGATGAAGTTGAGTTAATAAAGCATTCATTAACATACATGATAACCATTACTATATGCCTGAATAACAAAATATATAAATGTTAATTTGAATAGTTTACTAATCATTTACTAACTCATGATTGATTTGGAAGAAAGCCAATCGATACCTTGATAATATTATACAGTTTGTTTTTTAAAGCTGAATTTAAATTAGAAATCATTTGTTTAAAGTTTTGAGCCAGTAGAGTGCTGTAGTTACTACATGTTCTCTTTACATAGATGATTTTCCACTGGTTTATCAATTATTGTATTAATGTGGACATAACTTTGGAAGCCTAAATGCAATTTCCAGCTAAATGAGGGCTAGAAGCAAACTACAGCATGGTGTCATGACTTTAGCGTCCATTAAGCTTCCTACAGCTCTTTTAGTCTTTATAATTTTTCATAGTCTTTATTTATTGCTATTTTAACAACACATTTTTCCTGGTCCATTGGTCAAACTAGTTGGTTTTGTGTGTTCCACACGTTGGCTATAATCGGTTTTATGTCAGATCTCATTGGCTCGATTCAGCATGTAGAATCTGCTTTAGAGATGCTATCACAGTTGACCAAGGGAAGGGACTTATGCTTCAAACAACTTGAAAAATAAATGAATCTTTAATTTAGGCTTGAAAATTCGAAGCCATTTTTAACTCTAGCAGCAGCTCGTTCCAAAGTGATGTAGAAGGTAAACAAATCAAGGCAAGAAGAATCACAAAAAGGCTGGCTGTAATTTCGCTACATTTTTAAAATATTTGCAAACAATATGGATTATTAGATTACCAGATATATTTGCACAGGCGAATCCCTCCATGGTGAGTGACAACTACTGTGATAATGGTATACACATTTTTTTATTTACACATTGTCTGCGTGTGTCGGAAGTTCGGTTTCCCTTTGCGGAATGAGAAAACAGATTGCTGCCCCCCACGATGAGGAAAGACACATCCTCTTGCACAGGTGCAGAACGTTTCAGTCAACTTTTGTGCGTTTGGTGTGTTCACGCGCAACTTTTTGGTCCAGATGCGAAATAATGTGAGGCGACAACACAGTTGGGTTTCTTTGGTGCTATTTGTTTGGTCAGCTTGGTATGTCCTGGCCCTTAGTACACTTTGTAACAACAGAAGGGTCAAGCTTTAAATAGCAAAAATTATCAAAATGATCAAGACTCTATTTTAAATTTTTAAGTGAGATTCTACTGGTCTAATCTGATTCAATGGTTTATGCTAAAAGTTCTTCTGCCAGACCCGGAGATCAGCTGAATGGATTAAAAAAATGGTAGAACTCAACTGTTTAACTCTAGGGGAATGAGCCTGCAGCAGGCCCTTAGCCAGCGTGGGGAAAGAGGTGGTTTATTTTTCTGAAAGAGTGGACTTTTTTTAGCAAATATCTGCCTTAATTCCTTTTCATTTGAGGTTTAAATACTGGATTTTTAAATGACTCTTTAAGCACTATTTTTTTCTGGATTAGCTTGTCGTGGTCATCCTAAACACAAGTTTTAATGTACCAAAAATATTTCCTAAATTTTACAAAAAAAGTAAGTATAGAGAAACATGTATTTTGTAATTAAGTGTAAAAGAATAAGAAAATAACTATATATATATATATCATGTACCATTAGAAAAAAAGGAATTTGTTAATGTTTTATATTAAAAACAAGTAAATTGGTATTTGTTAGGCGAATAACAAAATGAGCAGCACAGAGGTGGGAATTTGGCCATGTAAATAATAAAAAATTAAAACACAATAATAATAATAATAATAATAATAATAATAATAATAATAATAATAATAATAATAATAATAATAAATTTTTAAATAATAATAATAACAGAGCTTCCCGATTTTTGTAGTGTCTCTTGTAAAATAGTTCATTTGAAAATTCATAGATAACAACAAAAACTTAATTAGTATTAAAATTAACTTTAATATGCTTCAGAATGACCTTTTAGTGCTTCACTCTTTATTATTGGTCATTTTCATTCAAGAACAAAGTCCAAGATTTAGAATAGAAGTTACTTGTAAACTGTATTCTATATTTAACAACAATACAGGTCCATAGTGAAAGATGACTTCACATATGTCAGATTCCGCTTCTTCCATAAGTTATTTTCACAATTTATGATGGCATAGCAGTCAAAATAGGACAAATGAGCTCATGTATGGGACAAATTCTGGACCTTTGTCAGTGGGGGGTGGGTCTTTCAAACCACCCGCATCCCCCCCCCCAAACTCATCTATTAGTAGTGGCTGTAGATGGAGGTACAGTATTTTATTAATGCATAAATATAAATATTTAGCTGCATAGAACAATTCCCCCATTCATTTTTCCTCGACAAGTTCTCACAGTCATTTGGCGAACAGTTCTCTGGACCTGCCTCCTGCATCATTGCTGGTTGGTCAGGTTTGTTGGCTGGCCTCAAGTCTGGTACTTCCACAGTGCCCAGCATACGTTCACTAGATCAAGATCATCAGAAGGCTGGCGCTCAGACCTGGTGCCATGCCCACTGTACCACACCTGCTGCTGGCTGCTGTCACCGCAGAGTCTGCATGCGCAAAACCCTCTCAAGCTCAATTATCACCATTCCTGTCCACCAGAGGGTGCTGTTTTTCACACTCTAGATCTCTAAAAAGCTCTATTCTGGTGTAGAAAAGTGACCTTGATTATGTGCAGACTGTGTAGACACTGAGAGCGTGTCATTGAGTCGTGGGTTGTTTACTGATTTTCAATGCTTTCTTTTTATATGTGAACACATAAAAGAGTGTCTTTGCCAGTCCCCAATAAATAACTCTCTGAGCCAGAGGTCTTCAGCTGTTGTAAACGTCCTTGTCTTTTTTCGTTGTCACTCTGAAGGGATGTTCGCTGATACAGTGATTTGTAGCGACAAAGTGGCCGAAAGTCATTTGTTTTCAGTGAGAGTTGGTGATCTGAGATGATTTGAGCAGGCATTCAGCTGTTGGCGATACAGTGTGCTTGTGTCCAGTCACAGAACAAAGTTGAGTAAAGTTTATCTTTATTTAAATGAGCAATGATGTGATGTGGCTATTAATAATGGGGGAGAAGACTGGCACGTGGAGGTGTATTAATAATATTTTAGTAGTGTTCTAAAATAACAAACAGTAGTTTTTAACTATAATGAATGTTACGTTTACAACATTTATTAATCTTAATGTCCTTTATAATAAACTATCAAAGAAATTACTGCTGCTTGTTTAAATAACCTGTTTAAAATGAGGGAAAACAACACAATTCTTGTAATTTCTTTGACTAATTTATTTGTTTTATGTTCAGTCCACTTAAATTTGTAAACCATCTAGTTAACTTTTGCGTTTTGTGTTGGGACAACTTGAAAGAATTGTGTTGGTCCAACTATCTGGTTAGGGGAGTTTTTTTTTAATTCCCAGCATGCTTTGTGTGGGATTGAATTAAGAAAGCGAAATGTTGACAATAAAAGTAATCTTAATAGAATTTTTATAGTTTAATCTTCATCTTAGTTTAAAGATTTAAAGATTTTCATGTAAGGCTTTGAGTTTTAAGATTACCATCTTGCATAAGCACCCTTGCTTTAGGTGTTGGCAGCTTAATTAGCAAAGCTGCAGTTTGTTGCTTTACCCAGTGAGTAATAACTGTCCTAAAATTAATTCTGAGATCAGTCTCAATCAATGCATCTCATGAAATATGCTAAAAAATGGCTCTTTTTTGAGTTCATTTAGGATAACTCCAAATAAAACTAAGAGACTTCGAAGTGTATTATTAAATTATATTATTAGACTGAGTTTAAGTTAAATAAAAATACAAATGTATTTAAGCTATCATGCTAAAAAGTAAAATATTGCTGTTGCTAGCAAAACAGTCCACCCGTCTATGCTATACCTACTGGAGCAGCAAATGTCTTGTAATACACCTAAGTTTGGTCTCTTTTTAAAAACACTTGGCAGATGAAAAAGAAATTTAAATGTAGTATGAAACAAAATTCACCAAAAGATATTTTTACCAAAGCCATAAATTTAAAAATGTGAAGTTGATTTCCCTAATTAGTAAAATGCATCCCTTTTTTTATTTTATTTTATTTTCTGTGCAAAAGTAGTTTCCTATCATGTTAAAAAGTTAAATATTGCTGTTGCTAGCAAAACAGTCCACCCATCTGTGCTATACAGTTTGACCTACAGAAGCACTTGGCTGATGAAAAAGTTTGAATTTAATATGAAACAAAATTCAGGAAAATATATTTACCAGAGACATAAAGTTCAAAATGTGAGATTGAAATCCCTCTAATAAGTAAAATGCATCCATTTTATTTTGTTTTATTTTATTATATTTTCTTTTCTTTTCAGCTTAGTCCCTTTATTAATCCGGGGTCGCCAACTTATCCAGTACATGTTTTACACAGCGGATGCCCTTCTAGCTGCAACCCATCTCTGGGAAACATCCATACACACTCATACACTACAGACCGTTTAGCTTACCCAATTCACCTGTACCACATGTCTTTGAACCGTGGGGTGAACAAGAGCACCCGGAGGAATATATTTTATTTTATTTTATTTTATTTTATTTTATTTTATTTTATTTTATTTTATTTTATTTTATTTTATTTTATTTTATTTTATTTTATTTTATTTTATTTTATTTTATTTTATTTTATTTTATTTTATTTTTATTTATTTATTTATTTTTTTTTCTGTGCAAAAGTAGTTACCTATCATGCTAAAAAGTTAAATATTGCTGTTGCTAGCAAAACCTGTCTATACATTTTGACCTACAGGAGCAGAAGAAACTTTTTTCAAAGTTTATGAAACAGTTCTCGAACTCCAAATATTCTGAAACTCTTTCGGAGCAGAGCACCAGCGGGAGTGCTGCATTAGATTGAATTTTCACTGCTAAGTTTAATGCTCTCCCATGATTCCCCAGTTAATCAAGATCTCAGCGAGGTTTATCAAGACTGCTATCAGACCGTGTGTATCTGGCCTTCAGCAGACAAGGTTTGCTGTTAGTCGTTTAGAGATTTAGCATATATGACAGTGATGATACGGCTGGGTCACTCTCGCCCTTGGCCAATGCAGTTGGATTTACAAGTTAAATGAAGCTAAAAGTCTTGCATATGAGATGTTATGTAACTAGTCTGTAACACTGTTGTACAATCAGGATATCAGTGTTTAAACATGCTCAAACTGTTTTTCTTGTATTAAATATGAACATCAGATGCCCCATTCTAAGCGAATATTGTTGATGTGTGACAACGTTTGAGATGACTGTTCTATAACCTACAGCTAATTAATCTGTCAGATTCTGGAGTGCATTACAGGTCTAAAGAAAATTATAAATGATAAATTATTTTATATAAAACAAATACGTTTATAGATAAAAGTATGTAAGAATTTCACTCACCTTGGAAATAGAGGCCGCTTGAATGGTTTGAGAGCACAATTCATTGCACAGCATGCCGTGTTATCTGATAATTGTAAGAAATAATTCCAATAAGCAAGTGACTGTGTAAAGCCACATACACAGTAAAGCCACAAACAAAACAAAAATACGATGTGTATGCCGAGTTCATTGGCTAATCGGCTGGAATCAGCTAAGGTAATGTGATGGCGACCAGCGAGACATTGCTGTCACTCAAGTAGCCACGCCCTTAATTATGCAGACTTAATTTAAATAAAACGGATGAGTTATTAGAAAATTCACCCCCTCACAGTTGTCATGAAGTGTAATATTAGCTATACACCAAAATAGTTTTTCGTACCAGGCTGTAAGCACCATTTTTTTTTCACCATTTGCCAGGCCTAGTGGAATTTCAATGTATTGCAGTTTCAGTTACTTCCATATTAGCTTCACGAGGGAGAGCGGGAGGTTGCCGCATGGTTGTGATATAACAGTTGTGACAGCCCTAGATCTATAAAGGATCACATAGGAGTGTGTGACATTTAAAGTCTACAGTGATTATCATAATTGTTGTTTAAATGATGTTAGAGCTGATATTATTGAGTGTGTCACTTACAGTATATCTTTGCAAACAGATACAGAATGCTGTTAAAATGTTTATTTAGTTTTGTATAACAGTATAACAATTTAAGATGCTGATATTTGCAATATAGACCCGATAGTATATTTTTTTGTTTTCTGTTTCACCAAGTACTGAAAATTAAAGCCAGAGCTTTAAAGTGTCATTTTTCGAAATACTTGAATATATCCCTTGTGCTGTCTATAAGACGTCTATAAGTCATGTAAAACAATTAACAGCAAACTGAAATAAATCTAATTTGATTATATGGTTTGAAATCGGATGTTTTATGAGATTATTTACACTTTTTTTGCGATTATTTTGTGTTTAAATCAGGAATTTTGTGGGAGTGCAAAAATATGCGACTTTTTTATTTTGCGTTGGATTCAGTGATTGAAAAAAAAATAGGGGGTCTGATTTATCTAAAAATAATTATATTGTTTCATGTTAGTTTATTATTTTTTTCTTTTTAGTTTTTTCTCAATATGCTCAGTATGCAACTTTTAAAGCAATGTTGCCAGGTTTTTTGAATGGGATGATGCTGTCACTGGGCAAATACACTCTCAGAAATAAAGGTACATGAGCCGTCACTGGGGTGGTACTTTTTCAAAAGGTACACATTTGTACTTAAAGGGTCCAAATTGGTACCTCAATATTAGTACCTAAAAATTTCAAGAGGAACACTTTTGTACTTTTTAGGTACTAATATGTACCCTTGAGGTATTAAAGAGCCCCTATTATGGGTTTTTGAAAATAACCTTCCATGTAGTGTGTAACACAGCTCTAAGTGAAGTGAAATATCCAGCTAAGGCTTTAATCTGAAAGTGCACCGTGTTTAAAACTATTGATTCATCTATAAAAGAGTCGACTCATAGTGCTTCAAATGAATCGTCTTGATAACGAGTTTTTAGCCGTTCTGGTGTGACGTCGATGCAAAACTTAAGCCCCACCCAACTGTTGCGTGCACAAACCCGGAAAATTGAAACCTGCGGCCCCGCCCACAAACAGTAGCAAAGAAAAAGAGGAAGACAAACACTGCAGCAGATCCCAGTTGACTCAAGTCATGAAGACACTGTGCTCAGCTGGATATTATTGGAAGTGTGAAGGGAAAGTTAGTGTTATTTTCTCTACCCAAATTAAATTACTGGAAGTTTCCGGGATAAATAACATAACGGGAGGGTGGTGGAAGAACGGTCTGAAATACGGGAGAATCCCGGTGGTGGCAGGTGGTATGCTCACACATACACTATGCACTCTGAATACCTCAATATTGTTGATAAGCTGTGGTGACCATTTCACTCTGTCTCGCGCTGAACACTGTCGACCAGTCGCAACAGACTGTCATTGGTCCAATCAGTGCAGATTAGCGTTGCGCTAAGGAGGGGTTGGGGAACAAGTGAATAGCTGACCAAATCATATGGGAGTCGATGGGACAATTAGGTAAAAATAAATGCATATTATAAGACAATTAAAGTGTTTTTGACCTTGCATGCATATCAACCTGTTGTTGGAGACCCTTAAAACCAAAATATTACCCTTTTTAATGTATAATAGGGGCTCTTTAATATGGACCTTTTAGGTACAAATATGCACCTTTTGAAAAGGTACCACCCCAGTGACAACTTGCATACCATTATTTCTGAGACTATGGTGAGACACAGAGCGACTTAAAGCAATCAGATCCAGTTTTGTAGCCAAGCAAGTTCACTTCACTGCAATGGTTCTTTCCCCATTTAATGTTTTAACGGGCAATCATCTTGTTACTTAAAGGGCAAGCTTACCCCAAAATTCTCTCTCCGTCTTGTGTTTTTAAACCATTGTGGGTTCCTTTTATCTGTTGAACACAAAAGACGATATTTTTAAGAATGCTGGTTGCATTGACTTCCTAGAATTTTATCCCTGCTATGAAAGTCAGTGTGAACCAGCATTCTTCAAATTATCTTCGTATGTGTTCAACTGAAAAAAGGAAACTCAAATAGGTTTTGAAGTAGAGAGTAAATGATGGCAGAATGATCCCTACAGCATACCCAACCACATGATTTAAGCTATAATACCTTTCCATTGCACATGCTGAAATGCAATACTTAAGATTTGCAGATTTGTCCAAATCCCTGTGTATAACCCTATATATGCAGAAACTGCTGCTCGCCTTACCAACACCACTATATTAAAGTAACATGATGCCTAATTCTGCATCACACATCCATTTCCCTCCACCAGTAATCACAGGGGTTTGCTGAGGAGTTACTCCGAGCAGTCAGACTGAAACTTTTCCCATAATCAACCAGTTGCAGTAATCCTAAAAGCCTGGAGAAAGAGCCTGAGAGAGGGATTGAGAGGAAGGGAAGGTGCTGCTGCTGTCAGTCAGAGAGGAGGAACAAGTCGAGGATGATCAAAGCTACCATTAGCACAGCAGACAGACTCTCAACAAGCCCCACAGAGCAATTAAGATATCATCAACATCTCTGGTGGCCCAAAGTCATCTCAAACATCCACTTCAGGGCAGAAGAGATTGAGAGAGTGGGCGAGAGACAGAGGGCAGAGTTGGGACACAAGCAGACACGGCAAATTAAGATTTACAAGCTCAGGCTGCACTCTAAAACTACAGCTTTAATTGCTGGCACACTGGAGCAGCTCTTTTTCATTTATTCTTTCTCATTTATGGAGGGTAAATGCCCTTGTTGCAGAGCTGGTCCTGGAATTTTATGGGCCATAAGCCAAACAGGGGGCTTCTGCATGGCTTCAATGCATTGATTACCCACAAATTATGTCAATTATTCTGACCATTTGAGATTAGATATGAATATAAACACTGTTAACACATCTGCTGCTGTAAAAAATATCTGTTAATTAACAGTTTCTGTATATTCTGTTTATTTACGGCTGTGAATTGCATTATGGGATTTTGATCTCTGCTCTGTCGACTTTGGATGTTGACATTGTTGACATTGTAGTAGTTTGAACTAACATAATCAGGGCTTGACTTTAACACCCACCAACCTGCCAAATGCAAGTAGATTTCAGCTGTGGAGGGTTAGACAGACACTCCCACTAGCCACTTTGGCTGGTTGAAAATAATTTTTTAATTGTACTTTTCATAAAATCAAAGTTCAACAATATGGATGGCCCAATATTTGTGCAAATGTGATCTTAGAAACGAGAAGCAAGCACGACTGACTAAATAATTGTGTTCACGCAAGCAAAAGAAAGCAGGTGAACACCGACTGGGAGGATGATCACTTGTGTGCACAGTGATGTGATGCCCGCAACTGGTTAAAAATTATGCGCGCTCTTGTTTACTCACGCCATTAACCGTATAGAGCCCTGAAAAGTCATGTGAAATAAAAACTACGTATAATGTGACACTTTGAAAGCAAACCTCATTGAGAAAGCTCATACACAACATACAAAAAATTAAATGGATGAGGAGGCATGTGGACATAATGCAAAATCTAAATCAAGTAATTTTAGCATGTCAAATTTATGCATATAAAATATATCTTCCCAACAAAATTGTGGCTAGTGAAAATGGTGAGTGGCTAGCAATGTTGGAAATCTACTAGCCATAGTGGCTGGTGATTTGAAAAAAGTTAGTGTCAAGCCCTGAATAAAATGTCTAAGAAATAGTATATAGAGAAATAAGTCTGTTATTTATCTGTTTTACAGTGTAGAATCTACAGTAACTTACTGTGAATCAATACATACAAAGTACTGTATTCACATTTACAGCACCATTTATCTTGCTGAATATGTATTTCAGTATTGTATAGCTTTACTGAAAATATACAGTGATTTTCACAAAACAACTTTAAAATACAGTAACACACTGCATAACTGTCCTACAGTAAAATTCAATTCATATTATTCAATTCATAAAATTCAATTCATATTACAGTTAAATACTGTGTAATTTACAAAAATCATTGACTGAACAGTACTATTATGATTTTCATTACAGCACAATGTAATACTAATATATATATATATATATATATATATATATATATATATATATATATATATATATATATATATATATATTTCTAATATATTAGTACCATTTGTTGTTTGCTTTTATACACAGTATACAGATATAAACAGTAGCATGGTTGCCAGGTTTTTGAACCCTCACTAGCCCAATAGCCAGTCAAAAATAGCCCAATAATATCAAAACAAAATATGCCACTATTTATTTGTAAAATACATACTTTACATCTGTAATGCTTGAAGCTTACGCTACTATTCTGAACCAATAATCAAAACCAGAAAGCAGTTGAAGGATGGTGTGTTTAAAGCAATTATTTATCTGACTCCATTGTAATTAATCTGACCCCATTAAAGTTATCATAATGTCATCATAAAGTTGTTTATATTAGTTTGTTTCATTCTACTGTCTGTATATTTAAACATATATTATATATAAACAACTTTGCCTGCTTTAAGGTGTTGAGATTCTTTCTCTTTATCAATGATGATGACTTTAATGTAGTCAGATTAATTGCAATGGAGTCAGATAAATATTTGTTTTAAATACGCCATCATTCAACTGCTTTCTGTTTTTGATTATGGGTTTAGCTTACACATTACTGTATGGATAGTGATTAGTTTCTTTTTGGAAAATAACTGTATTATTCATTAAAACACAGATACACTGATCGTAGTGTTACATAACATCTCATTGAAGTTTCACAGGCAACAACTGGTGGTTTGGAGGGCTACACAGCTTGGGTTGCCAAGGTCTGCAGTTTTTCTGCTACTTGGCCTATTTTTAGTATTTGCATTGTTTTTTTTTTATTATTCCACTGGTTTTGGTTTGACATTTTGAGTCAATTACATTTGCATGCTTTTATATGGCAATTTACTCTACCAAATTTATATTCCACCACTGATAAAAAGCTGTGTAGGATGATGAAACCGAGTAAGCACATTTCTGTTATGTGCAATACAGGAGAGATTGGAAGCCTCTGTTTTTGTTTCTATGGTAACAGACTGGCATGACTCTTTAGGATTGTTGCTAAATCATAACTGCAAAGTATATGTATTCTACAGTGGGAAATGTGTTGTCGATTCAAGTTAGATTTTTATATGTTCTAAATTAATAATATACAGTTATTTTCAAAGAAGAAACCATTTATAATACATACAATAATATAAAGTATGTGATTTGTGAATGAGTTGTGGCTTATGTAACGCAGCCGCCATTTTAAAACATGAAAGAGAGGCTGTGGTGGGAAGAGACCCGGAAGTACAGGATCAGCACATGTTGTGGACTACAAACCTCCAGCTGTTGTCACAATTTCAAAATGCAGATATGGTGTAAACATCACTTTAATATCATTCAGTTCAGTTTAATTTAAACAATTAAAGAATATTAGGCATCAAACAAAACCCCAATCTCTTTAAGAGTAATAAAGCGTGTGTCCTCCTAGACTACAGTTCATGGCACCAGGTAAACACAGTGGGGACGCTTCCCTGCTTCAACCATATGTAAGCCGGCGAGCGATAAAACAATGCAGTATTTTGTAGCACAACCTTGTGTTGTCTGAAGTAGTGTTGGTACGATATTGAAATTTTAAAAACATGTCCATTTCCTGCTAACATTTAAGTGCCGCTGAGCGCGCTCAACAGTGCCTTAAATGTTAGTGGGAAATTGACATTTTTTTATACATTTTTGTACCGAAATTTAGGATCGTGACAGGTCTAGTATAGTAAAACAATCAATTCATTAACTTGAGTTTGATAAATGGTATCTAAACCATGTGTTTGGGAAAAATAACGTTTGCTAACTAGTGCCATTTCCCTTAACTCGGCTCAAAATGAGGTCTGGTATCCCTTTTTATTTTCACTTTCCATTCAGAATGGACCTTCGGATCACTCGGAAGGTAGTGAAATGATAAATTTGTGTCACTTTCTCATCGCTAATAAGATATACTGTCAGGTACGCAACGTTCCTGTGTGACTCTGGCAATACTTTTGGGTTTCTTCCTACCGTTGCCTCGATTATGCTTTTAAAATGGCAGCTGTGTGAAATCAGTCTATTCTCGGGCTATTTTTGACTGGACATTGATCTAGATTCGTGCAAAAACCTGGCAACCCTGTCTGCTTAAGCCTGATGTCAGACTTATAGAAAAATAATCCAAATATACCAGAAATGTATTATATCCATACCTAATCTCATAAGTTCAGAAAGTCATTCGCCTTTAATAAATAATTATATTTATTAAATGTTCTTATAGTTATTGGTTTCTGGGAGGCAGTCCAGACATTATTGAAACACCAAGATTTTGACCAAAATATGATTAAATGGGGATAATAAATAACACTTGAGACTGAGAGCATTTTCTCAGTTCATCTATGTAAAGATTTGGACATGGAAAATTTTCCTTACATCACAATTTGACAAGCGGATATGGAGGATGTGTTCTGTTTTGTCGAGACGTTCAATGTATCTTCATTCCCCATGTAACTTCTGTAGCCGACAGGAGACAGTGACATTTGCAGTAACCCACCCAGTTCAGTGGAAACACATGTTCTGTCAAGTGTATCATCAAAACACAGGCTGCTCTTTCGTCCTTTCCCCCCAATATCTGTATTTGTTGTGACAGGTGAGGAGGATTTAAAGAAAGTGCTCTTCACGCTGACATGCTGCTGTCCTTTTTCTTAAGAATCTGCTGTCAGAGTGTGATTTTTCAATGTAGCCCTAATTATATCTGGCAGCTACCCATGTTGTCTGGTCCTGTTTGCAGCTTAACAATAGAAAAGAAGAGCGTGACATGGAAAGTTAACAACCTGTTTTGGTTTATACGTGTTATTCGGGGACAGGTTCATGGGAAGCAATGATTATATAATAATTATAATTCAATCTAATAATTCAATATAATAATTCAATCATTCATTCACTTACCTTTGGTTTAGTCCCTTTATTAATCTGGGGTCACCACAGTGGAATGAACCTCTAACTTATCCAGCCTATGTTTTATTTAGCGGATGCCCTTTCAGCTGCATCCCATCACTGGGAAACATCCATGCACACTCGTTCACACACACAAACTACGGACAATTTAGCTTACCCAATTATAACCTATAGTCTTTGGACTTGTGGGGGAAACCGGAGCACCCGGAGGAAACCCACATGAACAATGGGAGAACATGCAAACTCCACACAGAAATGCCAGCTGACCCAGCCTAGGCTCGAACCAGCGACCTTCTTGCTGTGAGACGATCATGCTACCCACTGTGCCACCATGATGCCCCTATATATATATATATATATATATATATATATATATGAATTTGTTACATTTTATGTAGTAAAACATTCAGTAGTATTTTTATAATAATAAACACAAATAAATACCTAAATTAAAATATACATTTACTGTAATTTAATTGACAATTCATTTTCAAAAGATTTGGGTTTGATAAGATGATACTGTATGTCTACCAAGGAGACTACATGTATATTGTCACAATGCAGTAAAACTGTAATAATGTGGAAAGCTGTTATATCATGCAAAGTATTTAGCTTGGCTAATACATTACAAAATAGATAAAAGTGGTTATTGCAGTATATCATGTTTAGTAGCTAAGTATGCACTGAGCATATGCGTTATTTGTGTTATTTTAAATCTTATAAACAGAATAACTCAAAAGGTCATGATTCGCACTTGTTGAGTAATTGCGTTATTTATATATTTTTATTTCACATTCTTCTGAAAAATAAACATGCACACTTATATACAGTTTAGGTCACAATTATTAGCCTCCCTTTGAATTTTTTGTTTTTGTTTTAAATATTTCCCAAATGATGTTTAACAGAGCAAGGAAATTTTCACAGTATGTCTAATAATATATTTTTTTCTTTTGGAGAAAGTCTTATTTGTTTTATTTCGTCTAGAATAAAAAGCAGCTTTACATTTTTTTAAAAAGCCATTTTAAGGTCAAAATTATTAGCCCCTTTAAGCTATAAAACAGAATAAACCATCATTATACAATAAGTTACCTAATTACCCTAACCTTTCTAGTTAACCTAATTAACCTACTTTAAGCTGAATAGAAGTGTCTTGAAAAATATCTAGTAAAATATTATTTACTGTGTCAAAGATAAAATAAATCAGTTATTAGAAATGAGTAATTAAAAATACCTTAAAGTCTCATCCTGAGTTTACTATTTTAACTCGGAAAAAAATGGGCTAAATTGCATTCTGCCCCTGCCCATTCTGGTTTATTCTCAAAACACACCTATAACTCATTAAGAGAATAAGCTCAACCCTGTTAGACCATGCGCCATGGGGCAAAGTGGATTTTTACATCCTTAAAATAGCAAAAGTGGATTCTGACACGGCCTTAATGAGTTTGCGCCCTGCGCTGTGGACTTTGTGCATGGACTGTCAAAATAGAGCCCTAATGCTGTAAAAGGAACCTTATCAAATTGAACAGTCACATAAAGCTTTCACCGAAAGTTCATCATTGGCTGAAAAACTCCTAGCTGTGTATATAGCCCAGTGGATCAACATTAAGTTGAGTGTTTGTTTTCTTGATGTTTCAGGAGTAAGGAGTGACCCCTCTCCTCTGGTTCAGATGGCAGACGGTCGGCAGCCTGAGGACAGCGGCCCCCAGTGGTCATCTCCAGGAGCCCAGGGCTCATCCTCCCCAGGTGGGCATGGAGAGAACGGCTTCTCTTCCTCCTACAGGACCTGTCAGCCGGGCGCTGGTTCTGCCACCTATGCCAAAGAGAACGGCTTCAATGGAGACCTCACCTCTGGACACGCTGTGACTGCTGGTGAGAGCCTTTTAATGCAGTAATCATGGCTGTCCGTTCAAATTAGCTCCTGTCCGCAAGAATCTCTGCCACGCAATCAGTGGCTTGCTTTGGATTTTAAATTCTTTATGCTGTATGCTGTTGTTTAGGATTTCCTTTCCAAGTTGTCATATGGTTGTATGGTAGAGGTGAAGCAGTCTTGTCTAGTCACAGTGTGAATTACAGCAAAGCGTCTGGACTTCAAGGCATTTTGTTGTGGCTGCCCACTTACAGTAGGAGGTTGTAAGACGTTTATGTTGTAAATTCATTAAACATGTAAAAACTGGTGGTATAACCAGTGTGTGAATTATACATGATGATCAGGCAGGGAGGGGGTAAATGTAAACCATTTTTGGAAATGTTAGCAAACATTTTTGGTAATGTTAGTTTGTTTAATACATGCTTCAGTGAATCCAATGTCAAGTATGTTTATTTAAATTACATCTAATTTAATTATAAAATTATTTTGTAAGTATTTTGACCTGATTAGCTATTTCGGCTTACTTTAGGACAAACTATGCAAACAATGCATCTAATTGGATGTTACTTTTAGGCAAAATGTAGAAACAAACACATATTTTATGAGAAAACTTGGTTTTCTCCATGTCTTGTGAACTCTTACGGTGTCTATCAGTGCTCTAAATCTGCTACTTTCAGACTGTTGAATGACTTTTTTCTTGCGTGGACTTAACCAAAGCTTTAAAGTTCAAAGTGTATTTAGCATGTATGAGAACTTTAATTATTTGCAAATAGAGCAGTGTTTCGATCTGATGTGTTCAAGAGAACTAAATCCTCAACTCTTGAAACACTGATTAGCTATAAAAATGGACGTTGCAATCAGGGAAACCAATGTTGTTGTTTTTTTCCTGCATTAAAAAAAATACTTTGCTAAAAGCAAGTTTAGCATGTTTTGTAACCTGACACGGTTTCTCCCTTGATTTTGGTTTTTATGGCAGATGTAGGGTCCTATTCATTTTATTATTCATTTCTATGCACTATTTTAATTATGATTTGTGAAATAAAATGTAATAATCAAAAATAAGGTTAAATTAATTAACCACAAAACTTATTCAGTTTAACAACAACAACAATGTATTAGGAGTTTAACTAAAAGTGAATATTTTAGGAATCCTATGAAATACAAATTGAGTTCAAATTTACTGTTTTCTCAAATTAAACTAACAATTTAACTTTTATTTTACTGGTTGTTGGAAATATGCCTCCAAGTTTCTCTGAGTAAAACTTTTCTGACATAAAACAGTAAAACTCTGGAGAAGTGACTCTTATATTAATCTGAGACATTTCTTATACAGTAAGTTCTGTTTTTATGAATAGATTTCCTCAATCTAGGCTGATTCTCCCTGCTTTGACTGAACTCTTGAAATTTCTAGTTTATTCATTCATTCATTTTCTTTTCGGCTTAGTCCCTTTATTAATCTGGGGTTGCCACAGCGGAATGAACCCCCAACTTATCCAGCACATGTTTCACGCAGCGGATGCCCTTCCAGCCGCAACCCATCTCTGGGAAACATCCATACACACTCATTCTCACTCATACACTGACAATTTAGCCTACCCAATTCACCTCTACTGCATGTCTTTAGACTGTGGGGAAAACCGGAACACCTGGAGGAAACCCACGCTGACGCAGGTAGAACATGCAAACTCCACACAGAAATGCCAACTGACCCAGCCGAGGCTCGGATCAGCGACATTCGTACTGTGGGGTGACAGCACTACCTACTGTGCCACTGTGTTGCCCATTTCTAGTTTATATGATCCTAAAGATCTGAGTGATCTGTTAGGTTTGTATTCAGTGAGCATATCTGTAATGTATTTAGGTCCTAGGCCGTTTAGTGATTTATGGACAGGCAATAACACTTTAAACACTATTTTGAGTGTAACTGGGAGCCAGTTTAAAGACCTGAAGTCAGGTGTGATGTGCTCTGATTTTCTGGTTCTGGTCAGAATCCTGGCAGCAACGTTCTGGATGAGCTGCAACTGTCTGACTGTCTTTTTGGGAAGGCCAGTGAGGAGTGAGGATTACTGAAACTCAGATCTGACTCCAGAATCACACCAAGATTTTTGACCTTATTTTTTGTTGTTTGACCACTTAGAGCATGTATGACAGTGCATGATGAGTTATTATGAATGTGTGAAAAACAGCAGTGATTATTTTTCTGAAGCCTCTCAAAATGAATGGGCAAACACATTTCAGAACAAAGGTCCAAAATACACTAAAAGCCTTTATTTCCCCTCAAAATAATAGAGTAATATAACCAAGAAAGACACAATAAACCTGTGGAGCTGTAGTCTGTCCATTTCTCACAATAAGATGACTTTAACCCACAGGAGTCTGACATTTGTGTTGTTTTCAGTATCTTAAAAACCTATTCTCAATTCAATTCAATTCTCCTTTATTTGTATAGCGCTTATACAATGTAGATTGTGTCAAAGCAGCTTCACATAAAAGGTCATAGTAAATTGGAACAGTGTAGTTCATATTCATGGCTAAAGTGTGATAACACTGTAAACAGCACAAGCTGGGCTACAATAATACCTAAGCAGCATGTTTGTATGTGTTTGTGTTTTTAAGAAAGAAACGTTTATGCATGGTTAGTGAAAAACTAAAATTTTGAAGTCACTGAAACAAGGCTGTGAAACACACAGAGAACATTTGTTCGCAAGACTTTTGAAAACTGGATCTTGTAGCCTAGTGTTTTTGCTTCAAAATGATGTGAAAATCATCTTGTTTGCTTGCTCACAGAACACAGTATATTGAATAAAATTTTCCAAGTCACTTTCTGAGTGAAAATGGTCTATGCGAAAAGGCGTGAACTCATGCCTATCTCTCTCATGCCTGTTTGTTGAGTATTTGCTGAGTTTCAGGTCATGTTAATGATGTGTTTTTTCTGACACAGTCTACATGTTGCGTGCGTGTCATACCAACACAATCTCACGACAGTTCGTAACTTTTTGATTTAGTGGCTAATTCGTATGAATTCGTACGATTTAGTACGATTTGCTCATCCCCAATGACGGTTTGGTTTAGGGGTGGGGTTAGGTGCCACGCCTCCTTTTTAAAATTGTACAATTTCGTACGATTGAACTCATACGAATTAGCCACTAAACTGACAAAACGTAAAATACTTACGTTTTCTCGTGAGATCAGGCTGGTCATACAGGCGATTGTAATATCAAAGCCTCATGGGCGTGGTAGCATTAACTCTAATGAGCTTAGACTGAGAAACTAGACATTGAGTTGGTTTCATACTGATTACTTTATCAAACAGTATTTGTTTTCAACATGCACTCGTTGCAAAAGTAGACACTTCAAGCTTTCTATAGATATGTGTCTCATGTCTGTGCGTTTTGTTTTCGCGGAGTTTCAGTGCATTTTACTGACGCATTTCTAAAAACAGTTCAAGGAGAGAAAAAAGACAGAATGCTTACACTGTTTATTTTCCTTATTTTGCAAAAAGCACACACGTTTGTTGTCATTGTGAGTGTACACAATAAAAACTAGACACCTAACAGATTCGATTGATGTATTGATCTTATCTGTACGATCAAAACTGAAAGTGTAATTTACGTTCATTTCAGCGTTATGGGATGAAAACTTGTCAAAACGTGTATACGTGGTCTTCGACCCCTGGGGGTTAATTATTTGAATATGTGCAAACTTTGGTCCTTTTACAAATGTTGCCTTCTGAAAGCAAACCAAAATGAGAAGAAACTGCAAAATTCAATCCCTGTTTTGAAAAAAAATTGGAGATGTCTAAAAATTTACATTTGAATTGAATTCATTGAGATGTGTATACACTGGTTAGTCTTGTTGTCTAATCATATGGCCTGTTAAGGTTATGTCACATGAGATTTTTGTTGAGCATCAAGGAATTTTGCCGTAAATTTACTTCCAGCAAACTTTTTACACTTATTGTATAAAAATTGTATCTGCCTCAATTGAGCGCATAAAACTTTTATATCCCTTTAAATATTTTATGTGCATGTTGCTTCTGATGTTTTTTTAATGCAATAAACCAAAATAAAACCTTGAAAGTGCTCCTACTGTAGGTGTGCCGTCCAACTCTGAATCTAGAAGTCAAGATGACAAAAGGCTAAACCGTTATGGGAGTAAATGTTTGCAGACGTAAAAAAGTCCTGTTGCTGGAGGCCATTGCAGGACGACTGAAATGTTATAATAGATGGTGTAGTTGAGGAGCCAAACTGCATATTATCCACACACGGTTAATCGCAATACTTCATAAAGGATACAACAAACTCTCTGCTTTCCATCCTCGCGTGACAGCTTATAATGCAAGTGAAAGGAATGACATAATTAACCCAAAAAGGAACAATTACTGTATGTCTGTTTTTTTTCCATTGTAATGACAGACTAGGGTTAATAACAGTTTGTGAGGCCATTATAAAAGTCACGGTGTGTCAATTATTTATGCATAAATCTCCAAAGCAGTTTAACCCTATGGGGTCTCAGGTGGTTTTGAGGCCTTGGAGAAGTTTTGGCATGTTCCTGACATTTGTGCTTTTTATAAATATACAGCAGTATTAGTGACTGAGATCTGATCACACTGAATTCAGCATAAATGATGTACAAGTTTGTGTTTTGGAGAAAACAAAGGATATGAATGGTTAGTAAACAAACCAAAGTAAGAATTTTTTGAAATAATGAAATCATAATAAAATATGGAGAGAAATGCTAAAAAAATGAATAAAATAAAATAAATCTTTGACAGCTCACCTAAAACTACATACACTTTGATTTCTTATTTATATTTTGGTATTATTAATATTATTATATAATATTTTTTTAGGATTTCATTCTTGAAAGCTAAGCATTCTATAAAGAAAATAAAGGATATGAATGGTCTTTAAACAAAACAAATGTTTCAAAAGTTTGTTACATTTTTATTTAATACACATATAAACATTAATATACAAGACCAGTGCTTTAAGACCAAAGGTGGTACAGCTTTTTCGTACAGTGCACCTAAGCTATGGAATGATCTACCATCAGCATCAGAAATGCAGCTTCTCTGGACTGTTTCAAGAAACTTCTCAAGACTTATCTTTTTTAAAGTTGCTTTGAATTGATTGATTTTTATTTATTTTTTTATTGATTATTTAATCATTCAATTTTATTTCTCATATTTTATTGTCTTATTGTCTTATTGGTATATTTACTGTTTTTATTGTTCTCCTTTGTTACTGTTTGGCTTGTAGCACTTTGGGTATGAGAAAAGCGCACTATAAATACAATGTATTATTATTAATATTATTATTATAATAATAATTATTATTATTATAAAAAATATATATATAAGAAAAAAGTATGATAAGAAATGTGGTGAAAACTTTATTAAAATGTAAAAAAAAATACAAATTAAAATTAGAAATAATAATTTTCTTAAGTTGTTTACATTAGTTATTTTTTTAAACATCTGCTCATCAAGGCTGTATCAGTTTGGTCAAAAAATACAACAAACAGTCTTTTTTCGTTGTAAAGCAGAGAGTGTACAGTGGACGCCTCTGGCATAAAGAAGTAAGTTATAACAGAGCTTTTCTGTCTGGATATTATGGGGCCTAAGGGGTGTAAGAGGGAGAAAATGAGGTGACGCTTCTCTCATGTCAGCACAAAAATGTAAAAGGAAAGATTGCAGGGATGCTGAACAAAGGTCTGGCAGAGTAAATTGCAGGGGAGCAGCTGCAGTGGCAGCCCTGTGATAGTGAGAGCTGCTGCTGTGAAGCTGCTCACGCTGCTGTTAATTACCTCTGTAATGATGGATCATAACTGGCTATTACACGCACACAAACAATAGCGCCACTCCTGTACATGTGCAACAGCATACAGTACATACTTACATAAGCACAAATAGACATGTACTGTTACAACCAATTTACCAAATTTAAGTTAAAATGTCCACTGTAAAAAAGTAGTTAAGTTTTTATATTAATACATTTTGTTTGTACACTAAAAGAAATGATTAATTGGATTTACACATTTTTTTTAAGTTAAGTGGTTGCAAACAATTTTAATACACTGAATTTATACAAACAAATTAAATTTGGTATTGTTTAACTTAATTTGCTTGTTTAAATTCAGACCATAAAAATAGTTTGCAAATACTTACCTTAAAGTAAATAATAGGTAAATCCAGTTAATCATTTTTCTCAGTATAGTGTGTCTTTTTCACACTCAATGTCTCAAAGAATCCCTCCTCCAAAAAATAAAAATAAATAAATAAATGAATAAATAAATAAATATCTAAAAATAAATAAATAAATACATAAAAATAAATAAACACATATAAATAAATACATAAAAATATATAAACAAATAAGTAAATTAATAAATATATAAATAAATCAAAATAAATAAATAAATAAATACATAAAATAATAAAATAAAAAAATATATAAATAAATAAATACATAAAAATAAATAAATAAATTAATTAATGCAAAATATAAATGACAAATATTTGAAAAAGATTTTTATAGTCACAGGTGGCCTAATAACTTTTACGTTTAACTGAGTACAAAACAAATGTATAAACAAAACTACAATAATTATTGTTTATTAAAAGCCTTGCTAAAAAATTGTGTGTTAGTAGATTTTTAAACATTGAAGGGAAGCAACATTCCTAACAGATACACTTCATGCATTCTATAACTTTTATTCATGATTAAATTACATTTTAAATTAAATAAAATAAAAAAATATACAAAACTTACTAATGTTTTATGATGTTAATGCAACTGCACGGTAGACAATGTAAATAAAGGATGTTTAAGTTATATAATTTACCCAAATTTTGTATTTTTGTCAATTTACTCCCTTTCACATGGTATAATAATAACAACAACGAAATATTTGAAAATGCTGTTAATTAGTTTAGGTGATCCATAAAAACCCAAACTACCATTCTCATTATTTTGAAGATTAATATTGTGACTATATTTACATTTCATAAAAACAAGGCAGCTTATGCAAAATAATCCCCCTGTGCATTTTTTCAGAGTAAATTTATTATTGTCATTTTACTTATCACTTACTTATCACTTATCACTATACACTTGATTTACTTTTCATCAATTGTCTTTTTGTTTATTTATTTTTTGCTAGGCTAATGGCAGTTGGGGGAAGATTTCTCTTTACTTGATTGTCATGAATAATTGCATCAATACTGAAAAACTTTTAATGATAAAATATAATTCTTTAGAATTTTGTGGTGAATTATTTTTATGCAAGTGTTTAAATGTGCCCTCAATTCAATGACATTGCAGTCTAAAGGAATCACAGACATTAAATGGTTGTTTGAAATGTTGCAGTCGTGGAATAATACTCATGTTAGAAGTCATACGAGTTTAGTCAGTGCTGAGATAGATACATCAGCAGAACTGTTGACGTGCTAACGTGTAGATGAAGGGTCAGGATGAAGAGTTAGAGATGAAGAGACAGATGCAAAACAGGTCATTCAGTGTGTGGCTCTTCTGCACGTAGAAATGCACAAAACAAAACAAAAAATCTGTCACTCATGACAGCTCACCCAAAACTACATTTTAATTATTTATTTATAGTGTTGTTATTATTTTGGTTCATAGTTTTCTATGTTTTCATCTCAATAAGCTAAGAATTCACTCTTATAATTATTGTAAAATACAAAATTAGTTATAAATAATTCAATTAGAACATTTTTATAATAACAATAATAATAATTATTATTATTATCATTCTTATAATTTGGTCTACTTTTCAGTTATTTTGAGCTGAAATGGCTTTGAAATTGTGAAGTTTGCTGATTCACCAAAGATATCTAAAGGCAATTCATAACTTATTGATTCAGTGGCTAATTCGTATGAGTTTATACGATCGCTCAATGAAGGCTGGGTTTAGGGGTGGGGTTTGGTGCCATGCCTCTTTTTAAAATCGACTGAAATTGTATGAATTTGTACAAATTATCCACCAAACTGACAAAAGTAAAATTGTTACGCTTCCTTGTGAGATCAGGCTGTACACACGTGTATTTAGTGTGTGTGCACATTTGTCTATATAATTAAATACGTTTAGGTAAAAGTTTCTCTTTTTGTTCAAGTACGTCAATTTTTTTAGCCATATTCCAGTCATATTTTGATTTATTTGACTGTTTTTCTCCACAAGCCATTTGTGTTGCTTTATTTTACTAACTTCTCTTTTCTTCGTACTCTTACTAAGCAGTGTTATGTTTTGATTGTCAGCTCTTTCACCTTATCAGATGAGAGGATGTTGGATTCCTTATGATATGATCCCTTTTAAGAGGAAACACTTGAAACAACTTTCTGAAGCATTTGTCTGAACACCGTCATGGCTTCACTATTGGGAATTCCCCTATATTTTCAAGAATGCCATTAGAATCTTATTTATTTAATATTTAGTGTGTGTGTGCACGTTTGTCTATATAAATCAACACATTTAAGTAAAATTCACGACAGAATCTCTACAAAAATATGTTAAAACAACTTATTTAAACAAGAAACAGTTTCAGTTTCTCTTTGTTCAAGTGCATCAAGAATTTTCAGCCATATTCCAGTCATATTTTGATTTATTTGACTGTTTTTCACCACAAGCCATTTGTGTTGCTTTATTTTACTAACTTCTCTGTTCTTTGTACTTTTGCTAAGAAGTGTTAAGTTTGATATTCAGCTCTTTCATCTTAAAAGATAAGAGGATGTTGGATTATTTGTCATATGATGCTTTTTAAGAACACTTGAAACACTTAAAACAACTATCTAAAGCATTTGTCTGAACATTGTCACTATTGGGAATTCCCCTATATTTTCAAAAATGCCATTAGAATCTATTTATTTAGTATTTAGTGTATGTGCACATATAATTAAATACGTTTATGGAAAATTCATAACAGAATCTCTACAAAAAATATTTCAAAACAACTTATTTAAACAAAATACAGTTTCAGTTTCCCTTTTCGTCCAAGTGTGTCAAGAATTTTCAGCCATATTCTAGTCATATTTTGATTTATTTGATTGTTTTTCACCACAAGCCATTTGTGTTACTTTATTTTACTAACTTCTCTATTCTTCGTACTGTTGATAAGCAGCATTATGTTTTGATATTCAACTCTTTCATCTTAAAAGATCAAGGGATGTGTGATTCTTATGATATGATCCCTTTTAAGAACACTTGACACACTTAAAACAACTTTCTAAAGCATTTGTCTGAACACCGTCATGGCTTCACTATTAGGGATTCCCCTATATTTTCAAGAATGCCATTAGAATCTATTTATTTATTTAGTTTGTGTGCGCATTTGTCTAAATAATTAAATACGTTTAGGTAAAATTCAAGACAGAATCTCTACAACAATCTTTTAAAACAACTTATTTAAACAAGATACAGTTTCAGTTTCTCTTTGTTCAAGTGCGTCAAAAATTTTCAGCCATATTCCACTCATATTTTGATTTATTTGACTGTTTTTCACCACAAGCCATTTGCGTTGCTTTGTTTTACTAACTTCTCTGTACTTTGTACTGTTACTAAGCAGCATTATGTTTTGATATTCAACTCTTTATGATATGATCCCTTTTAAGAACACTTAAAACACTTGAAACAACTTTCTGAAGATTGTCATGGCTTCACTATTGGGAATTCCCCTATATTTTCAAGAATGTTGTTAGAGTCCATTTATTTAGTTTGCCATCGAGATACTATTCACTATATGTCATGTCAAATACTGTTCACTATATGTCACTGCTGATAGTTTAGTGGACAGTCTGCAACACAGTGTTTTATTAGCATTTTAATATGAAATCCCCAGCTTTCCAGTAATCTCTGTCCTCTGTATAAATCATGACAGTTCCCTTGCCATCTCCATAAATACTTAATACAGCATAAAGCCTGGGAGAAAGCATCAGTCTGCCATTCGCTGACAGAAAGTGATGGATATGGACCTCACGACGCTAATGCTAATGATCCTTCAGCTGGGGTTGTGTTAGCATCACTCATGTGCTTCATATTAACAAACGTGCAGTTATAAATCTCTGTACTCCAAGAGAATAACTTGTTCCTTTTCCATGCATCTGCGTGTTTAATTACCCAGAAAACATTTGTTCGTGTTTAATAGACGTCTAATAGACATGTAAAAAAAGACGTTTGAGATAAAACATAACTAAATTTAGGGTGTCAGGGAAAATCCAATAGATGGCTAACAATAGATGTCATCAAATAGACAGGAATGAATGACTACACATGTAATCTCTCTATTTCATGACTGTAGTCTAGTTTTGCACTATTTATTGACGTCTATTGGGTTTTCACTGACTGCCCAAATCTAGCTTTGTTTTTAGCCAAGGCGTGTATGTTTAGATGTCTTTTAGCTTGGTGAGTAATGATGTTGTGTTTCATAAACAATGCTCAATATGTTTTTGTTTCCCTATGGAGAGTAGGAGCTTCCCTAAAATTTGTTTCTCTCTGACTCTGTGATGGTGACGCTTTTTTTGAGCCAAGGGTCATTGGCAAGTCCAACACACACAAGGGCCCTTCAGACAAACAAGAGGCGCTAGACTGAGAGACTGACAGCGCGACATATGACATTGCTTTGCATAAAGAATAGGAACACTTGAGAGAGAGAGAGAGAGAGAGAGTGAGCACGCTGAGGCAGCTGCTAGCTTGAGTTACTGTATAGTGACTGGACTGAAAAGTGTGGTGTCCTGGAAAAATGCAAAGGGGTGGAAGTAAATAAATAATCATTTTAATCCTGCTTGTTAGAGGAATAAATGTTTTTCAGTAGCATTATTTTTATTTTATAATACACATCTATTTTTGGGATTTTTGTTTTACATAAATATGTTGTCATAGAGCATTCAAATATATATAATATATTTAAAAAGTTTTCATATTTTTTAGACACATTTACAGTATTCATTTATTTTTTAGACAACACAGTACTGTTGTTTTAACTTCAGAGCACTCTAGATTACTATATCTAGATTCAGAAGAACTCTAAATTACAATGTTTATTTCAAATGTTAAATGAAATTTTATCAGACATTTATAGAATTAAATAAAGATTAGCATTTTATTTAATCTCTATTTTATTACAGGTTTTTTTATAACATATTAAATTTATTCTTTGTTATTTTAAATGTAAATTTTTTTACAGATTATTATTCGATATCTTAATTTAATATTATTTTATTTCATAATTTTATTATTTTTTATTATTTAATTTAATTTAGTTTAACTTAATTTAGTTTGGTTTAGTTTAATTTAATTTAGTGTAGTTTATTTTAATTTATTTTATTTTAATAAGTTTTTTATTTAGTTAAATAGTAATTTATTGTAGTTTTAATTCAATTTTATAGTTTAATTTAATGTTCTTATATTATTTAATTTAATTTAATTAAATGTTATTATTTAATGTAATTTTATTTAATTTTATTTAAATTAGTTTAATTTAATTTTAATTAGTTTAATTAAGTTTTTTAAATTAAATTAAATTACATTTTAAAGTTTAATTTTATTTAATTTGTGTTTTGTTTTGTTTTGTTTAATTTAGTGTAGTTTAGGGGGGCTAATAATTCTGACTTCAACTGTATACATTTTTGGGATTAAAAAAAATGTTGTCATGCACTTAAATATATAATATATTGATAACTTTAAATATTTATTATATAGTAAAATAAGTAGTAAAATATTATATATTGTCATATTAATACATTTACAGTATATATAAATTTTTAGACAACATAGTACTGATGTTTTAACTTTTGAGGATTCTAGATTACAATATCTATTTCACAAGAACTCTAAATTATAATATTTTTATTTGAAATTTTAAGTGAAATGTTATGACCTTTATAAAATAAAGATTAGCATTTTGTTTAATCTCCTACCTTTATTTTGTCACAGATTAAATAGTTTGTTTAACTTATTAAGTAATTGAATTATTGTATGAATTAATTCATTGTTTTATTAATTTAAATTGTTTTACAGTTTATTGTTCGATTATCTGGTTTTAATATAATTTAATTTATCTCCTTGAATGTCCCGAATGTTTAATTTCTCCTGATGACTTGAAACCCACCATCAATTTGTACATAAACGAAACATGGCAAAGAGAATGGGACAACTGCATCAACAACAAATTATATGAAATTAACCCGAAAATAAATGAAAGACATTTAGCAAATTATAATTTTGAAACCAGGCATGATCAGAGGTTCTATACCAGATGTCGAATTGGACATTCTAGGTTGACACATTCATATTTATTAAATAATGAAGAAGACTGCTCTTACCATCAAACATATTTTGTTGGAATGTAGAAGTTTAAATTCCATTAGACAAAATTTTTATAAGGAGAGTACTTTGATGGACATTTTTAAAAAGGTACCACCAGGAAGAGTTTTACATTTTTTATCAAAAATAGAAATGAAAAATCATATTTAACTTTGAATAATTTTTTTTTTGCGAATTTTATCTATTTAAATATTATGTATTTGTCTAAGTAATTTATTTTTTATTTTTTTATTTGTATTTTTTTAATATAATACGAGTTTGTTTTTATCATGTAATATTTTAATGTACCGTATATCCATTTGGCCACGAAATAGCCATAAGTTGCTGATGTGGCAATAAATATGTAATAAATAAATAAATAAATAATTTAATTTAATTTAATTTGATTGATTTTAATTTAATTTAATTATATTTAATTTAATTTAGTTTATTTTATTTTGTTTTATGTTTTGTTTTAATTATTATTTTATTATTGAATTAAGTTAGTTAATTTTATGTATTTTATTTATTATCTACTTTAGTTCCTTTTTTATTTAATTAATTTTATTGTATTTTTAATTTAATTCATTTTATTTTATTTTAGTTTCATTTTATTTAATTTAATTTTGTGTAGTTTAGTTTAATTGTATTAGTTTATTTTATTGTAATTATTTTATTTTATTTTATTTTACTTTATTTTATTTTAGTCATTAACTTGTCTCATTTTTATTAATTGTTTGTCTTTTTCTTTTTTTTTTATAGAATATTTTATTTAGTTGGTGTAATAGATACCTAAAATAACAAATTAGAAAACCTGTTCTTCACAGCCAATTAAAACATTGTCAAACCAGGAGGAAAAAGAATATGAAATATCTAGAAACAGAGCACATGACTCACTTATACATCTCTTAATTTACATATCTGATAACCTTACAATAATAAATTGCATAATAATTGTTTCCAGTTCCAATACAAACCAAACCTTCAAGCATTAGCCTAGTATCTTCGATAAAGCCCCATCTATCAGATCCACTGATAATAGAGAAACCCTGAGCTAGCAGCACAGATGCAGAGAGTGGCTGTGTATCAGTCACACTCCAAGGGCGGCAGAGCCCTCAGCCGAGGCATGCTGGGAGACCGTTCACATCGGGCCCAGGCTGTGTGTTGCTGTGGCAACGGCTCTGCTCTTTGGCGGGGGAGTCCTGGCATGGAGTGCCAGCCGTCCCCCCGCTCCTCCCGCACCGGCTTGCTTTTGGCAGGCAGACACGACTAAGAGTGCACAGGGAAGCGTTTGCCTTCAGACAACCACAAAACCGGCTCTGCACTTTTAGGTAAGGGCTTTGATTTCTCTAATAGGTTGGTCAGACAGTTTCTTTTTGGCTAAAGTGGCATCCCTGCTCTAAATAACAGGCTCTTGGTGTGTTTGCACTTGTAGAGTGGTACAGTACAACCCTGAGCTGACTGTTGCATGTTTGCTAAAAATGACATATGTTGACTTTCATCCCAACCGTGTCTGAAAGGGAAAAGGACTGAACAACAGATGTGTGCAGGCAATGTATTTATCTTAGAATGCGCCTGGTTGTGTTTGTTCTACTTTTGTGGGTATTGTGCCTGATGTCTCTGGGATGTGAGCTATTGTGTGCTGATCAGCAATCTGTGCACATCTTTTGCAGACGGGTGTGGACAGACACACAGAGGGGGGGAGAGAGGGGGGACGCTGGCCAGACACACCAGCACATCTGTCAGACACAAAAGACTGGCCAGGTTTGCACTGAAAGTCAACCTGTAGTGGCGCTGCTTTATATACAGTATACAGTTGAAGTCAAAATGATTAGCCTCTTTTTCTTCTGGAGAAAGTCTTATTTGTTTTACTTCGGCTAGAATAAAAGAAGTTTTTTAAAAAACATTTTAAGGTCAAAATTATTAACCCTAAGAATTTTATTTTTCGATCTATGGAGCAAACCATCATTATACAATGACTTGCCTAAATACCCTAACCTGCCTAGTTAACCTAATTAAGCCTTTAAAATTCGCTTTAAGCTGAATACTAGTATCTTGAAAAATATCTAGTCAAATATTATGTACTGTCATCATGGCAAAGACAAATAAATCAGTCATTAGAAATGAGTTATTAAAACTATTATCTTTAGAAATGTGCTGCATTTTTCCGTAATACAGAAATTGGGGAAACATTTGAGGGGGCTAATAAATCAAGGGTGCTAATAATTCTGACTTCAACTGTATATGGTGTAAGATTGAAGTAGGTGGTTGAGGAGAGAGACTGCATAGAAGCAAAGAGAAATGACTGGTCATGTATTTACATATATTTCTTTGTTTTGTCTGGGAACTGCCAAGAGAGTAAGAGAGAGCTAAATATGTATGAGTGAATCGATTTGCTCGGTCGCTGGTCATTTCATATTCTCTGCCCTCCTGCTGAGTCATGCAGTAATTGGCTGTCGAGATCAGTTTATGTAATTTGTTATTTGAAATTCATATTTCATAGTAAACGTTTTTTTTTCCAGGAAATGATGCAGTTTGTTTGATTTTTCAGCAGCTGTGTTTATAGATGAATGCACTTGAGAGACAAAGCACAATTTAGTAATTATTAATAATATATAATCATGCTGATATTCTTCAGCAAAAAAACCCCAAAACACGTAATTCTTTTAAGAAAAAATCCAATTGATGTTTAACAGAGATTTACTTCAACACATTTTTTAAACCTAAAAGTTTAAATAACTAATTTCCTTTGTTTTTGGCATCATGACAGTATTAATATTTTACTAGTTATTTTAGCTACTAGTTACTGGATATTAGTATTCAACTTAGTGAAGTTTAAAGGCTTAACTAGGTAAAATAGATAAACTAGGCAAACTAGGTTAATTATGCAAGTCATTGGACGACAGTGGTTAGTTCTAGGGATATCCAGATTCGATCACATGATTGGAAATCGGGCCTGATCATGCAGTTTGAGACTCGATCGGAATTGGATGTTACCTCCCAATCAGGACTCGAATAAATATATTTATAATTAGTATATATATATGAGTATGTGTGTGTGTATATATGTATATGTGTGTTATATATATATATATATATATATATATATATATATATATATTCAGTGTATATATATATATTCAGTGTATATATATATATTCAGTGTATATATATATATTCTCATTAATGTTTTAACACATCTATAGTTATGCGGTGGCACAGAGTTAGACCTCTTTCTTGACTTCACACAGAAACAGCAACGTGTGCGACATGACATCACTTTGTTGCAGAGACACTATTGGTTAAATGCCTTCAAAGTAGAATATGCAATGAGCTTGAAGCGGGAGGATGTCTGCGGTCTGGTGGTATTATAAAGTTGATGACGACAACATTGTCATAGGAAACTGTGAGATATGTAAACTTGGGATTGCCTGTCGGGTGTTTTGAGTTGAGATGCTATATTTTTTTTATATTTACTATTGCAAGTCCAAAAGTGAAGAATTTATATTATTTATTAGTTGATTGTTCAAGCTACCTTACAAAAGTGCTCTGTTTGTTAATAGAGTTGTTGAATGTTAAAATAAGGCGAATTAAATAAAAAATAAGGAACATCCTGAATCTGTTTCTTCGCTCCTCTTTATTCTTTATGTATTAAAGAAGTATCGGATCAGGTTTCGGTATCGGTAGATATTCAAAGTCAAATGACTCGGACTCGATCGGGACTTCCCTAGTAAGTTCTGTAGCCAATCGAAAAAAATCTTAATAATATTTTTTGATATTTAAAAAAAAAAAAAAAAGCTGCTTTTATTTTAGCCAAACTAAAAGAAACCAGACTTTTTCTATAAGAAAAAATATTATAGTAATTACTGTGAATATTTCCTTTCTCCATTAAACAGCAACTGGGAAATTTTAAGAGAGTATTAAAATTTCACAAGAGGGCTAATAATTTTGCCTTCAACTGCCTATATGTAGATACACGTCATATTGTAGTTTTAAAAAAGTGAATGAGAAAGTTACTGAAATATCTCAATAATAGGGTTGACATACAAGTAGTCTACTATTGGTACAAATTAATGACAAAGTAAAAAACATACGGTCACACTTTATTTTGATGGTCTGTTTGTTAAATTTAAGTTATATTGCATCTACATGCCAACTAATTCTCAGTAGATTATAAATAGACCGTTAGTTGGGGTTAGGGGTAATGTAAGTTGACATGTACTTGCTAAGTTTCCTATAGTCAGTTAAATGTCTGTTGAAGGAGCAGTATCAGCAGATATTAAGCAGACAGTCTACTAATACTCAAATAGACCATGAAATAAAGTGTTACCAAAATTACATGCCTCAATGTCTTCCTGAGTTTCCACCAAAGGAAGTGACTTGTGTACAGTCCTTTAAAATATGCCTTTTTATAACCAATAATACACTCAAAGCAAATTGTTGCTTGTTTAAATTTATTTATTTAAAATGAGCTGAAACAAACAACACAATTCCTAAGATTTTTTGGGGACAACTTGATTGTTTTCTGTTCAATCCACCTAAATTTGTTAACTTTGTAGATTTGTGTTGGCACAACATGAATTAATTGTGTGGAACCATGCATTTTTTAAAGTGTGGAGTTGACCAGAATGTAACAAACACAGCATGTTTTTATTTATTTATTTAATTTTTTAACTGAAAATACAAATAATACAGAAAATATTTTGTGACAAATGTAGATAGAGCATTGTACATTAAACAAATAAAAAGATGAAATGTTGTTGAATAGATGCTTGACATTTTGACAAATTATCCAACTGTGATGCATTGGAGTGATCTCACAACCACTGTTTTATTGTGTATATTTACATTTGAACATGTACAGATAATGATGCTATACTCTTAGACTTGTTCTTAGGGTGCGAATTACAGGGGGGACATATAACTGAAAGTAAAGTCAAATTAGATGCAGTTTGTATAGTTTGAACTACAGTAAAGTCTGAAATAGCTAATCAGAGGATGCTATATGTCATAATACACCCTCAAAACACTGAAAACTTAAACATGTTTTATTAATAAAATAGATGTAATTAAAAATAAATACATAGATGACTAAAGCATGTATTACATAAACTAACCAAAAACGTTGACCCCCCCTGATCATTAATGTATAATTCGCACACTGCTTAGTCTTAGGTTAGGCTTAGACTTGCCTTTTTTATCAGACTTGTATTTTATCAATATTATTAACATTTGTGGACATTTGCCTATAGAGTAAATGTTTATAAAGATAAACAAAGTGATTCTGGGACTGGATTGAAACTTGTTTTTAGATGCAGTTTGTATAGTTTCACCTACAGTAACGTCTGAAATAGCTAATCAGAGAATACTGTAGGTCAGAATACACTAAATATCCCTCAAAACACTGAAAACTTAAATACGTTTTATTAATAAACTAGATGTAATTAAAAATAAATATATAAATGACTAAAGCATGTATTACCTAAACTATAAGCTGACCCCATCCCCCCACCCCCATGATCATTAATGTATAATTCGCACTCTGCTTACTCTTAGGTTTGGCTTAGACTTACTCTTAGACTCTTTGGGCTCCGTTTTAACAATCTACGCACAAAGTCTAAAGCACATGGCACAAATGTATTAAGTGCATGTCCGAATCACCTTTTGCTATTTTAAGGATGTAAAAATACAGTTTGGTCTAATAGGGGTGTGCTTATTCTCTTATGGGTTATGGGAGCATTTCGAGCATAACAAACATTAAACCAATCAGAATCTCATCTCCCATTCCCTTTAAGAGTCCATTGCGTCATGTCATGGGGCATTAGCTATTTACTTGGTGTAATTTGTAAGTGAAAAAAACTGAATGCGTCACTAGCGGGTTAAACAGACCATCTGCAGCAAGGATAAAGAATTAGCCTCCTCCATTTGGCCTCTTTACTCTCTCTTTACTTTTTTACCTTTACTTTTACTGTTTACTTAACTCGTTTACTTTCATGGATAAGGTAACGGTGTTGTACGCAGTCTACTGACATCCATTAGCCTACAAATTTAATTTGTTTGTTAAGCGCAAAGATTAATTTCAAAATTATTCCTAAATTCAGTTCAGCAAATGAATAAATTAAATGAATCCAAACACGCGTCCTATTCTTATGCCCTGTATGATGATGCATACGTCTCCAAATCCCAACAGATGGGCAAATCTAAACTTGTTTTTATTAAAACAAATATAGATATGCATATAAATAATACTACTAATAATAATAACACCATACAAAAGCAAATTGTCATGAATAAACTGAAAAAATCACCCGAGATGAGGAAGGCATGGAGGCAGTAGTTTTTATATTTATAGAAAACAATAAGTTTTGTAATATTTTAATCCTTTTATTCTTATTCATGTGAAAGGATATTTGTGTATTGCTGTACATCCTGTGTGTATTAAGCAATGTGCAAGCGTTTAAGGCGCACAACTAATGAGCTCTGCGCTGGACTTTAGACCTGCTTTAAGCTGGTCAATTGCAGTCTATTTCAGTTCCTCAAAATAGCAACACACCAGCAATGTGCCTTAACACACCTCCTTTCTAGACGGAACGCCCATGAGTCCACAAAGCGATGTAAATAGATTCACTATTTAAACAATGTGGCGCAAAGTGGGAAAATTAGGGTTGCGTTGGTCTGAAAATAGCAACAAATCGCACCAAACACATCTTGCGCCTTATTGTGCCGGGTGTATGAAAGAGCGCTAAGTATAAATCATGTATATTTTATAAATATTGGTAACCTTGTGGACATTTGCCTATGGAGTAAATGTTTGTAAAGATAAACAAAGTGATTCTGGGACTGGGTTGAATCTTTTTTTTTAATGAACAGGTTGATCCAGTGCACCAAACCAGTTTAAAAAAATCTTCTCAACAAAAGAGATGTTCAGTGCGTAATGGCTTACATTTTGTTCTGTTCATCACATAAGTCTGTTGTATAACCTCAGAAAACTTTTCCAAATGACTTGTCTGCTAGTTTTAGGATACTTTATGCTGCTTTTAAGTCACAGCAACCTAGTTATTATTCTAAAAAACATCAAATCGGTTTGGAACAACATAAGTGAAAGAGAGCGAATTGTAATATTTGAGTGAATTATTTAATGTGGCTCTCCTCTGGTCTCAGTCTGACCGCGAGTTGATGGTGTACTGTGAACTTGAGTCTGCGTGGGTGAACGTTATTCTAATGGGATCTGAACAAAACTCTTTTTCTTTTCAGAGTGTGTTGGTGTGTGTGTGTGCAAGTGGGTGGGCGGAAGCTGGGGCTGTAAGGTGGGTGGAAATTGTGCCTGAAAAGTGCACAAGAAACAAAAGCGATGCATTGCTGACTCCCATCATGCAGTCTGTTTGCACTGGAGAGAGAGTGGGAGTAGCAAATGGCCCTTAATCACTTCGCATCTCTTCAGAAAGCTTTGACGTAAGCCTTGCTGCAATGTTTTTCCTCTGTCTGTGCTAATGTGTCGGCCTCGTGTCTGAACACATGTTAGCTGATCAGCTTCGATTAAATGGAAAAGCCTTGCCTTGTGTCTGCATGTTATGTGATTAATATTGCAAATACAACAAAGATTAAGCATTGTGCTATAAGCTTGTCGTGGTTTTGGGACACATATAAAGCATACTCCTACACAGTGCCTACACACTTGTTTTTAAGTGCTGCCTTTGGCAAGGATCAGCTGTGGATGATGGCCATTCTTGAAGTTAAAATCAGACTATTGATGACATTGAAATTCATCTCTTCATCTCAGATGTGTTGAAAGAAAACAGCAAGTGTGTTAGTGTCTTAAAGAGCTGTGAGTTACTTTTAATAGCGCTGTTTTAAAGCGAAATCTATCCCTGGATGCGTGTTGCCAGCCAATCCGTGGGCTGTTTTCCGCCCGCCGCTTAATCGGTTTCAGTCTCCTCTTATACCTTCCCAATCTGCTGTTTCCATGACAATTTACTCGCTCAAAGTGCTGCCAATTTTCTTGCCGTTTTTGCTGTTGAGAGCGTTTTCCTTCGTTTTATGTGCCCTGGGTTGGAGGTTTAAATTAATATGCTCTAAAAGGACAGAGATAAGACTGAATTACATGCTAGAAGTTCACTTTATTATGAAATTGTATTTAAGCAAACTGCAGACTGACTTTAATTATGTATTTAATACAGGGTTGTCTAGCTGCTGATGTTTCATACAGTATGTATTCTGTAACAGTGTTTCTTAACTAAAGTGAAAAGTGATCAATAATTAAAAAAATAATTTTCAGTAAAAGGACATTGGGTTCAGGTTTTCCCCAGTTTGATGTCCAACATGTCTTTTATTTGACCCAAATAATGTAATCACTAAAGTAAACTTTGGATCAGTTCTCTGTCCACATAACATGCTCTTCAGGAATAGATAGAGTAGTCCAGGGCTTCTCTATCTCCAGACTGAAGAGCAGCACTCTTCACAACAGTACCAGAAAAGACAAAAATCACATGCCTCCTGTGCAAGCAGGTGGTCAAGTAAGAAGATGCGTAGCTTGAGACTATTTTCAGGTGCTGTGTAATATCAATGTAATCAGAGTATAGTTCCTAGATATATCAGCCTAGAAAATAGCAGCTTTTCACTTTCTTAGTACACTTTGGCACTGCACAGAAGAGTTAATTTTAAATAGAAAAATTATCAAAATCTATGCTACTGGTCTAATTCAATTTAATGATTTATGCTAAGCGTGATTTATGCTAAAAGTGTTCCCACCAGACTGGGAGATTGGCTTGGATGAATGGATTAAAAACTGTTAAAACTCGTGTGTAACTCTAGGGGACTTGTAAAATGAGCCTTGATATGCTCAACAGAGCTGCCCAAAGTTGGCCCATGGTAACCTTTGATTTGGCCCATCATCCCATCTGTAAAGAGAGGAAGAACGATGGGAAGGTGGTTGGGGCGAATGCCTTTGACAGAAATTGTCATTTCAAATTTAACATAACCTTTTGTTTTATTGCTGAGCTACAAAAAAAGACAACTGAAATAAAATGATTCAGTTTAATGTGTTAAATAAATCAGACCTCTAAAATGTAAATACTGTCACTTGACAGATAGAGGACAATGCACAAGACATCTACAAGCAAGCAGCTGGACTAGTGTATTCAGCGTTGAACTCCATTGTGTTATAAATGGGATTGTTTATGTTTTTACTGTAATAAGTTCATGATAAAATCTTAAAAATGGTACTGCATTAGTTAATATGATTTAAAGTAATGTTTTCTAGTTATTGTTAAATATTACTGAATAAATTAGGAAATTACCCATGACAAAATTAATATATACAGTTTGGTATATACAGCCCACAGCCCTCAATCAAGTTTGCTTTTTGGCTCTTTATAGCAAAAACGTTTGGGCACCCCTGCTTTAAATTATTGTCACTTTTCATTTATTTTTTGCACATTTGCACTTGTTATTAATGTACTTTTGAATGTAAAAGGCACTCTTTTTTAAGTTGTTGATCTATATTTGTCCATGACATGTTTAATAAAACACAAGTTTTGTCATAACCAATTTTTCCAGAAATTCTGATTTTGACCTTTGAATTGAGACGTTGACAATCCCTGTTCTAGACTTTTAATTCTAGTGATGAGAGGATTGGTTACTGCGGATTGGGTTTTCAGGTCAAATTCTGTCAAACGTAGAGACACTGTATGCTTAAACTGAATCTGATGTGCTATTCCATCTGCAGAGTTGAACCCATTGCACTCTATTACTGTATCTTTGTACCAAGTCCAAGTCAATACATTGAAATGATTTCTGATAATGGGTCATGTGACACTAAAGACTAGAATTATGGCTCAACAATCACTTGAATAAATTACAATTATTAATAAAACATATTAAAATATAAGAAGACTCATTTAAATGGTGTATTTACCTCAACCTTGATGATCATTTCATTCCTATTTCAATAATTTTTGAATAATAGTGAAATCGTTGACACTAAACACTTCTGTTGCTTGTAGTGCTCTGTGTTTGTTTAATGGAAGCCTCAGAGAATGACCTCATCAAAATAGTTTCAAATGGTTTAATATTTGTAAATTACACCATTAAAAGCCTTGATTGTGTGTGTGTGTGACATTGTGTGGGCTGCCGTAGCTGCTCACAGTGTTATTCAGTCTCATTCTCTTGCCGAGCTCATCATATCTCTTTGTGAGGATTCGTTGAGTGGTTAGGGAGTGTGTAAAGAAATCCTCTTCGGACTTATTGTGAAATTATGTGTGAACATTTTGCTGTATTCGTGCTCATGTGAGGGTGTGTATGTGTGTCGCACAGAGCAAGTGTCAGCGCGGATCGTGCAGGAGGTTACGGCTGAAGCTGTAGCGGTACTGAAGGGAGAGCAGGAGCTGCATCCGGAAACTGCCGTCAGGCTGCCATCAGGTAGGCCTGCAGGAGAGCATCCTGGGATACGTGGAGGTTGACCACACTCTTAAAAGTGTTTTTTTTGGGGGGTTGGTGAGAAATATAGAGATGAAAAAATATAAATGGAAGGCAGTGAGTGGTATATTTTTAATGTTTAGGTCATGAATCCTTTTTTGGAGGCCCTTCCAGAAGTCTTTAACAATATACTGAGGAAGTAATTTCACATTTTATAGACACATAATCCTGGGTAGACTTTGTGATTTATTTGTTGCCCTGAGTGAATTTCGCTAGGTTTTTAAGAGCAACATCAAATATTCCTTATAGGAATAGTTCACTTATAAATGAAAAATGTCTTGATAATTTATTCATATCATTTTGAATTCACAAATCTATAAAACTCTCTTCCGTCCACTGAACATAAAAAAAGGCTAAATCTGAATATGTTTGGCTCACTTACTTCCAAAGTTTCAGACCAGCATATTTTTTTAATGATATTCTTATAATATTTTTCAAATAATATACTTTTGATGCACCAATGATGCATTAATACAATAAAGACAGAAATACTGTGTTAAAAATCCAATAAATCCCACATTTATCTAATAATAATTTTTTTTTTGTCAAATTTGTCGTTTTAGTAAAAATAATTCAACATGAAAAAAGTAGCTCTGTTTCCAACAGTGATGATAAGACCAATTCAGTATGTTAGAATACTGCGTAAAGAATTGCGTGATCACTGAAGACTAAAGTATTGGCTGCTGAAAATTCAGGTTTTCTGTGACAGAAATAAATTCATTTTACAGTTTAAAATGAAAGGAAGTTAATTATAATATTTCAGAATATTTACCATATTTTTCCTGTAATGTTTTAAACGTAGCATACTTCTACAGTTAATGGGAACTGGTGCTTCAAGTGTCATAAAGGTTGTGCAAGCACCACAAAATGATCCCATTTACATTTGACATACACTTTTATCCAATGCAACTTGCATTGTATTCAGCTAGCATTTTATATACTGCTTAAAGATGCAGTAGGTGATAACCGGTTAGCATAACATCTTTGAAACAGTCCCACCAATGCTGCCCAAAGCCACGCCTCCTGAAATGACAAACGCACACATTAAAGAGAGACCCACTAGATCATGTTATTCACCAGTTAGAAAACTTAATAGTACTTTATAATACTGCAGTTCTGAAGGAAAAACTGTATTATATCTAGCACATTTTCAGTTGTGTAGCAAGCAAAACTTGACATAATGTGCAATATTTCATGCATGTAAGAATCACGCTCATTCTCTCACACGCTTTGTCCTAAAGGGACTACTGTATGCTTAGTGGTTGGCCGGCCGGCAGTGTGCAGGAATAACACTTATTACTAATCCATACTTACATGCTATTTCAGACCGAATATTTAGAATAGCATGGTAAACGATATAGGGAGCGCATCACAGGTTGTCAGTGTTCAAAAATGAACCAATGTGAATATAAAACCAACTTCACCTCAATAAAGCAGGCTAAATAAACTAAATAAAATCTACATGATCAATGCTGTAAAAGGTCCCTTATGAAATTGAAAATAGTCACATCAATCTTTCGCTGGAAGATTTCGGTGGCTCAACAACACTTCTGTGCAAATAACCTATTCTTAAGACAACTAAATCTACATCAGCTTTGGTGACTAAAATACTTTTAAAACATAACATTACCTGTCTAAAAGAAAAAACTTAAGCCATGGTGTCATCCTTCCTCCAGAGTGAAAAAGTTATTTTAATATTGATTCAGGATTTTAAAAGGTTTTGATTCAGCATTTGTTTTTACCGCTGTGACTGTTTCGTGTGCACATCATGAACACTGCAGACGTGCACGCGCAAATGGCGGATCAGCAGGAAAGGCTGCGCAGTTGTACAAATCTACATTTGTTAACAGACAGTTTGGGCTACTTATCAGAATTATGGCAAATTATGACAAATTTTACTTGGATGAAGATTATTTTTGTCTTATGCCTTACCCAGAATATAAAAATACATTTAGCTCATTTACTTTCATCATAACTATTGGAATGTGAAGAGACTAACAAAAAATGTTTCTGAGGACAATCACCTACTGCACCTTTAAGTTACAGAAAGTTATAATTACACATTTTCTTAAGATTTAAAAATGGGTCATTAATTAAATGCTTGAACCAATTCTGTGAATTTATTAAATTAAAACTAATTTATTAAAACTTTTTTACACTACAGACGTCACTGCTTCTCATATATCAACAGGATTTTCGGTTCATTTTCATTTCAGGAGAACTGTTCCTTTAAATGTTTTCATATTTTCATATTTGTCAGACACGACATGGAGAGATGTGTTTTGCTTGTTTTATCCCTGTGGTTTGTGATCAGCATTGTCGTTGTGTCAGTTCATTCCTCATGCTGTGGATCGAATCTGTTGAAAGCATCACCACACATCACACTTTCTTTTCCTTCATGATGGCATATCTGCCCTGACAGCTGGCCTGTCTAAGCCCCTCTCTGCTTGGTTTCTGTATTCAACCGCTCCTGGCTCTCTCTCTCTCTCTTTATGTTTGTGTATGAGCATTCTGTGTTTTATATGGCTGATCAAGTGCAAAGTGGACTTTGTTTTTCATCCTGGTTGTTCTGCATGCTTTCTGTGATCTGTTTTTGTTCATTTGTGCGTGTTGCTACAGTACTTTGCTTTAACATTGGCTTTATGCTGACTGTATGGTATAATTGTGGACGTTAAATGTTATGAATGTACGTATGTAAAAATGTGATAATTCATATTTATTCACTTTTATTTTAGCTAATATTGCAAAAACAAATTGCATGTAATGGCCTTTAGATATATTTTTAGTTTTACTAAATTGCAAGTCATCCTTTGCAGCCATTCTCATTACAAATGCAGCCCAACGCCTCACACACTGCTTTGTCAGACTTCAAAAGAAATAGGGAACAATTTTATGCAATCTGTAGCTCCAAGTTTCCACTTGCTGTTCCGGAATTAGTCAGCAAAATTAGATAATGATTTCTGCACTAACACGCTTGATGTTGAGTCGGTCTGTCAGAAAAGCTCAAAGGATTAGAGACGACAAAGTATTCAGCATACCAATCCTAAGCCCAGACTCCTCTGTGCTCAGCATATCCTTGGAAAAGATGCTCACATACACGCACAACCATGCATTCATATCTTTGAGTGGAAATTTTACATTCAAATCCATTGTTATTGTGACGGTTTGCCCCTCGGTGCCCCTTAATAAGCAGTTTTTTCCTTCCAGAATGTATTTTTTCTTGTTAAAACATGCCCACTGGGGTGATTTTATATGACATTAAATGCAATTGTGCTTTATTAAGATTAAAAACGTCACATGAAAGCCAACTTGCATTTCCTAATCATGTTTTCTCTACATGTTTTCTAATCATGTTCTTCTCTTCATCATTTCCTGTTAGCTCATTACTGATTTTACCATACAATTACTATACTTGGATTACTATATGTAATCCAAAAGTTCTGTCACTTCAGAGTAAGGCTGCACTATATATCATTTCAGCATCGATATCGCAATGTGTGTCTATGCAATAGACACATCACAGGATATACAATGTTGGGATTATAGTTGAACACCACAACAATTGAGAATACTAGAGATTTGTGGAGTCACCATAAAAGAGTGAAACTTGATAATCTGCATGTGTTTTAAAGACATTTCAAGAGAGTTTAAAGCATTCAGGCACACAAAAAGTACAGAATAGAATAATTTTGCTGAATTATTAATACATTGAAGACTATTCAGTGTGATTTTATAATTCATTATTCGATTTCTGTACCTGAGTATTGTTCGACTCTCTGGAAAACCATAAAGCACTGTTTATTTTATTTTTGCTTTGCTGTATCGTAATAATTCTTGCTTGCAATTGTTTATTATTTTATACGTGATTCACACCCTTATAAATTCACCCCAATCAATTTTTCGAATAGAGCCATTCAAGCCATCTGGTGAAATTGTATTCATATCGCAATACATATCGCAGAAAAGCAAAATATTGCAATATCAGGTTTTTTTAATGTCGTGCAGCCCTGCTTCAGAAGTTGAATCACATTTTATTAAGCTTGAATGTATATAAAATCAAACCACCATGCCTGTGTTTATTTGACCGAATATACAGTACTAAAACAGTAATAATGTGGAATACTGTTACAGAATAGTTATTTTACAATAAACTTTAATGAAACTTTTTTCACCGGTGCTGGCAAAAGCTGAATTAATCCAATCTTCAATTTCACATGCTTCAATTCATTTAAATTCATCTTTATTTCCATAACACTTTTACAATGTAGATTGTGTCAAAGCAGCTTAACATGGAAGTTCTAGTAAAATGAAACTGTCAGTCCAGTTTTCAGAGTTGAAGTTTAGTTCAGTTCAGTTTGGTTTAATTTTCACTGCTCAAAGTCCAAACACTGAAGTAATTACAAATGTAATTTACAAATCCATCGATGCGCAGCTCCACAAGTCTCATTTTCTGAAGGACATGATCCTTCAGAAAATGATATAATGTTCTAATTTGGTGTTTCAATAAACATCAATCTACACTAAAGAAATTACAAATGTGGTAACATGAGCTGAATTAAAGAAATGTGAACACTGCAAGTGACATTAAATTTAGTCTGTTTAGAAATTGTGTCTTTCAAAAGTAGGGATGTTACAATACCCTTTTTCCCCTCACTGTACGATACCGATTCTGAAACCTGTCCTCAGGGTATCGGTCGATACCAAGTACTGAACCGATACTTGAGTGTGTATCTGTAGAAACAGTTGTGTATACTCCTAGCCCTGTATAAACTGACAAAATTAATTTACGGTGTGCTCAGACTTACCCATTAATAAAACATGAACAAATACATACTGTACGGTGATCTAGAGTATTTTTATCATCTGACATTTTTACTATCAGACATTCAACAGTAATATTATTTACTGTGCTTTACTGAAACAAGTTCAGCCACAAATTAAACACTGTAAACTGAAACAAATCTATTTTTACAGTAGCTACAGTAACTTTTACTAAGTTTTACAGTATAACAGTTTAAAAATCAGTGCAAAAACGAAAAAAATATATATAAAAAATTTATATGATTAAAATTGACAAGGAACCTCTTTAAAACGTAAAACCAAAAACATTTTTTTAAATAAAATAACAGTTACCGTCATAACTTCCTGTGTTTGCGTTCTGAGCAAGAAGAACTGACTCTGGGTTTGCATTGTCAAGAAAAGCTAGCAGGCATGTCTTTAAAAAGATGGTTTTGGATCGGTTTATGGTTTCAAATACTCGCTGATACCGATGCCAGAATTTTTGCAGTATCTGCGAGTATTTCCTATTGAAACAGCCCTGTTTAAAAGTGAATCAAACCAAGAAGGAATTGCAACTTTCTAACAATTTAAATTAAATTCTGAAATAGTAAACAAGGTGCAAAAACACCCTTAAATATAAAAACTTGTATTTTCAACATGTCTCCTACGATCCCTTCCTATTAATTCTATGTAGGCAGCACTCTAGGCATTGGAACAGAGCCGCAATTGGGGACTGCATTGTTCTGATCTCAAACATTGTACTGATCTCTGATCTTTGTCTGTTTGCAGTGGAGGACTCCGCAAACCTGCCGCCCTCACCTCCCCCATCTCCAGCAGCAGAGCATTTCGGGCCTTTGGATCAAGGTAGGGTCATGCTTCATGTGTGTATGGAGAGAGGTGAGGTGAGAAACACACTGAAAGAACTTGAAAAACCACACTTTTTTTTTTTTCCTCCCATGAGTATTCCGGTCACTCTCTGACCTTGAATGAGGATGTTTTACTGGGGGGACATCTGCTAGTCCCCCCTCTTCCAGGCTGATTTCACCCTTCTCACTGATGCCCGCTCCGATCTGTGGGGCCGGTCCAAAGATTGATGGAGTTGTGTTTGCAGGAACAACTTTGCCTCCTTTGTTGACATCATTCAAGTCAGCCTCCTCTTCCTCATCCAGCATCTCCAGCTCTTAAACATGGCCTCATCTTCATCACCGCTAAATCCAGGAGCTTAAAAAACCCACGCCACAGTGACCCCCCCACCCCCTTCTGGTCCTTCTAACCAATCAAACTCAACCCCCTTTCTTACACCCCGCCCAGTCATAGATCCAGACTCCGCCCTGCATGAAAGCCTGAAACCTTTGAACTGAATGCTGCGCTGTTTCACTTCCAGCTGATGTTTGCAGGGCTGTTACTGAAACTGTGCTGCATTCAGGTTGCCTGCTCATCCTCTCTCCAAAGCCCCTCTTTAGAGATCTGTTGACTGTTTCAAACCTCTCTCAGTTCCTCTGTGCGTCCTCGTCTGCAGTTTTGCATGTTGTGTTGTGCTGTAGGTGCTGTTCATGTCGTGGGCTTGTGCTCGTTCGTCGTTTTGACTGTGTTCGTCTCTGCTGCCGCTGATGGGTCAATGCCATTCTCAGATTACTCTCTGAAGCTACTAAACTGAAAATTAATGCCATTAACACTTTAACTAATGCCAAATGCACAAAGTGGATACTTAAAATCAACATCGGATTAATTTACACTGTAAAAGAAAAATGCTGGGTTCCACACAATTCCTACATGTTGTCCCAACACAAATCAATTAAGTCAACTCATTCGTTTTTACAAATTTAAGTAGATTGAACATAAAACAATTAAGTTGTCCCCAAAAAACCTTAAGAATTGTGTTGTTTCAACTCATTTTAAATAAGTAGTTTGAAAAAGCAGCAAAAGTCATTTTTTGAGTGTAGTTAATGTGTTCCTTGTGTCATTGAGTACAATTTAAAATTGTAGTTATCCTACTTTTTTCTACTTTGTGTGTTTTGTTTTTTTTACTTTTGAACAACTTTGTTTTCTGTGGAAGTAATACTATGGCCTGTTTCCACTGCGTGATATAGTATGGTACGGTATGGGTCAGTACAGGTCACCTTTATCAGGCTTGCGTTTCCTCTGCCAACAGGGCACCAATTGTAGTGTGTGTGGTGTGGTGTACAACAGAAAGTTTCAGTCAATGTCATTCTCGCTCGAGGAAATGTCAAAGTAAAGCTGTACGGGTCGTTTATAAATTATATGAGAAGCACTTCTCACAAAACAGGTGCTTTATACACATAACCACTTCATTGCTAACCCTTATATGAACAGGATTTGATTATAACTGCAGATCAATGATAGGGCGAAACCTCTCATCTGTATCTTTAATCTTCACCAGCACATGAAACCTCTTGTTGTCCATTTCTGAAAGGATTGGGTGTTGGAAGCACTTCAATAATCATGCGCATGTTGTTATTATCAGTTCAAGAAGTTCATTATTTCAAATATAGATGTGCGGCGAGTGCGCGCGAGAAAGTGAAATCGCTCACGCTTTAGACGGCCTTGTAAACAACTACGGGGCACAGGGTAGAGTCTACTCTTCTTCTTGGCTTTGTGGCTGTTCATCAAGACGACGGCAAGGTTTGTTTAACCTCTGGTCGACCATGGCTTGTTATTATATGTATATAGTTTTACGATGTAATGTCTCAGTATTTAAAAACGCAGATTTCTTTGTTTTCATCCTAGCTTGTGCATGAACTAGTGATGTTTCTCTGTAAACCAATAGCGATCATCTGCACGTCTTTCTCCGTCTTTTGGTACCCTTTTGTTGTGCTAGGTACCCTTCTGAAAGGGTACCTAAAACGTGGCACGATACGGTTCGCTTTGAGGTACATTTTGACAGTGGAAATGGCCATAAAAGCTTACCGAACCGCACCGTACTAAGTGGAATGGGCCTTTAGCCAGGGAGTCCTAAATTATGTATTTTGGTCAAATACACAAAGTAAGTTTTTTGTAAGCATGAAAAAGTGCAATACAGATTTATTAATTGATGTATTTATTGACATAAGAATGTGTCCTGTTTATTTGTGAGCAAAGCAAAAATTTACTATCATACATTTTAACATAATATAAAGAAGACACCCACTTGTCAGCAATGTTTAATATATTTAATCATTTACAATACATTTATCAGGTAACTCTGTTTACAGATGTGGTTTATTTATCTTACTTACAATAACATTAGTTTAAAGGTTCTCCATGTATTTATAGCTACTTGGTGAAGACAGACTGTTGTGCATTCATTTAGTTTATTATAGCTTTTAAAACATCTATTTCTTATTAAAGAAATGTTAAATTAGAAAAAGTGTAAATTTTTACAACTAGAGTTTGCATGTTTTAACACATTTAAATAGATGGCTAAGAGCTACATTTAAATTTTTCTGATGAGGCAAGTAAAAATCTTGTCAATTGGCCAACCCTTAGTATTTAGCCCTGTATACATCTGAAACTGAATTAGTAATAGTCTTAAAAAGGTCTTAAAAATAATAGAAAAATAGAAATCTGAAACCTTGTTTGAATTTAGCATAATTTTTTGCAGGTCAGAAAAAGTGTGATATTTCATATTTATATAAATATATTTGCTATACTCTTAATGACAATGAAACATTATTTGGCCAATGTTTTGACATTTTACTTTCACACAAGTTATTAGAAACCTTAATGTTTTTTACATTTAGTATATTTTCTATGTATATATATCTACAACACAAAAATTTAAGGTAACTCAAAACATTTGAGGAAACCGATTGCAACAAACCATTTAAGTTCAAAAACTAATCCTAATAAGTACTGTGAACTTAGTGAACTGAAATGAAGCAATTTGTGCACAGTAAAACCTGATAAATGAAGAGAACTCAAACCAACTGAGTACTGTAAATCCCAATAAGTTAAGGCAACTCAAACCGTTTGAGGAAACCGATTGCAATTTGAGTTAAAACTAACCAATATGAGTACTGTGAACTTCATTTAAGTTGACGTAATGAGGTATTTAATTAACTCATTGCCTTCAACACTGACTCTTTTTAAATGAGTAGAATTAACATTCAGTACATTATGAGTTAACTACGTTCATTTCATTTGATGAAGTTGTCTGTTGGGTTTTACAGTGTAAAAATGACTTCTGTAAATGTTATTTCATGCAGAAACTAAAATCTCTCATCTTTGGTACCTGAGAGATTTTACTGAGATATACCCTCAGTTACTGCAGATATTTGGTATTTACTATTTTTGGTTTGTAATACTGTATATGGGTTATTTATTTGAACATGCTAATTTCTCCCAATATTTAGCATCAAGGCCTTTTTTGACAAAGAAAAGGTATAAAACATTCACATTACAATTAAAAAATCTATTTATATCTTTGTCTGGATTGAGAGTCAATTCATGTTGACTTTAAGCAGACACCTACAAATGATCTATTTCCGTCAGTTTCAGACTTTCCAAATTGACCATGTGCATTATTATTTCTGTGTAGGCTTTTGATTTCATCATTATTTTTTTGTAAATATTTTTATTGCATATTGATATTGTTTTTATTAATTCTTGAAATGTGCTTCACTCATAGGCACTCACCGAAATATTCATTGGTAAAACAATTGAGTGTTACTGGGGGGAGTATTATCTTTATGTCTGGATTGAGTGTAAGTTCATGTTGACTTTAAGCAGACACTTAAAAATGATATATTTTCATCAGTTTTACTGTAGACTTTCCTCATTTTTCTAGAAACATATAAAACTCTGATTATGGCATTGCACCGCTACGGCCACACTTTGTGTTTCTCGACACTTTGTGTTTCTTGTTTGTGTTCTGTGTGTGTGTGTCTGTTTTTGTCTTTACTTTTTGTACACATTCTCTTTATTGTTTTATTTTCTCTCTCTCTTTTTCTCTCTACCTCTCTTTCCCTCTCGATTACAGCCAACGATATCCTTAATTCACCTTCTTTCCCCCTTGATCTCTTCTTCCACCCTTTCTTCCTTCTCTCTGTCTCTTTGTCTCAATCTCTTTGTCCAGATTTCCCTGCAGTTCTTTTCCTTGTGTCTATTTGTAGATGTAGGGGATGAGGAGGAAGCAGGTCCTCTCCGCCGCTTCCAAAACTCTCGCGAGAGGTGCAAGTTCCTCGCCCCCTCCATCTCAGTGTCTGTGCCTGAGGATGACCCGTACCACTCTGATGAGGAATACTATGAGCACCCTTTATTCAGCCCAGAGTGGACGCGCTCTGGCTCTCGCCCTCCAGGGCAGGCCGCTGCGTTTAGACAGATCCAAGGTGAACCTCGCATGGTTCCTGTCTGCCATTCTTTGCTCCCCTCCTTCCTCTCTCTCTCTTTCTTTCTCTATCCTCTTCTTCCTTCGGCTCAGCATCAACACCTCTCTCTTTCTCTGGTCTCTCTCTGTCTTTTGTCAGTGTTGTTGTCGTGCCCACTCTGACTGAAGCGTGTCTTATGGGGGTGGTTTCTGTTTTTGTATCTTGTTCATTGCAAGTCGTTTGGATTTTGCACCAGGTTTGTGCTGTGCAGGTGTTTTTAGAGGCAAAATCCCTGCTGCTTGATTAACACTAGAAGTGCTTAGTCTAAAATAATGCAATGACATAAAACAGATAATTGTAGTATTCTGATTTTTATTACATGTATGTGTATTTTATTCTAATGATGTTGGTTTATTAAAATGACAAAACACAGAATTTCTACCTCGAATTACCCTAATGGTCAAATTGACCATATGGCATGGTGTCAATCTAGGGCCATATATACTTGCAAATTTGCAAACAAAAAATAAAATATTGAGCAATAAATAAATGCAAATCTCTGAAAATCTCAAAGGGAAATTTAATTTTTGAGAAAAAAAAAATATTTTGGTAACAAAAATAAAGAACTGCAAGGGCGAAATAAAGTTTTGAGAAATAAAAATGAAATTTGCAAACAAAAAAGAACTTCAAATAATAATCAAGCAGTGCAAAAAAATGAAATATTTGCAATTTAAAAAACAAACTATATATATTGTTAAACATTTTTTATAGCATTGTCTTTACAAAACTGTCAGGGAAATGATTTCCTTAGCGGTGTCATTCATATGTCCACTAAGGCTTTTCATCAAGTCTGGACTCTTTACTGGAATTTATTGATGTTTTTAAGCTGCATTTTGAGTTATGATATGTCATAATTGAATTTATGTATTTTATTTTATTATATTTAATATATTTTCATTTTGTTTATTTATTTACTTATTAATATTATTGCAATAATTTTATTTATGTATTATAATTTTATTATTTATGAATGTGTGTGTGTGTGTGTGTGTGTATGTATATATGTATGTATGTATGCATGTATGTATGTGTATATATATATATGTGTATGTGTGTATATATATATATATATATATATATATATATATATATATATATATATATATATGTATATATATATATATATGTATATGTATATATATATATATATATATATATATATATATATGTATATATATATATATATATATATATATATATAATACGCGTGCGCTTGACGCAGAAGTATAAATCAGCCTTAATAGTTATAATGTTAATAAAAAGATGCCAAGAAAAAAAACTCATCCAGTCAATTGCAATGCTCATTTTGATTTGCTTTTTAGTCAACCGTAAGTTTGTTTCTGCGTGTTTCACTTTATGGCCCTGATTTGAACAGGGGTGCGGAGTCAAGGGAACTTGGACATTTACTGCAGGTCCGGACCTGCCTCCATTTAAGGGATGTCATCACCTCGAGACACAGTATTACACTTACAGCCCAGTAGGTCTGAGCCTGCTGTAAACACCCAAGTTCCCTTGTAACATTTGTTTTTGTAAGGGAAATGCTTTAAAAATGTTTTGCAAATACTTATATACTTTATATACTTATTTTCGCTTTACGATTTTTGGAGATTTGCATTTATTTATTTATTTTTTGCTCAGAACTTTATTTTTTGATTGCAAAACTTTTTTATTTTGCAAGTATAAATGGTGCTAAATTGACTCCATGTTTATGCATTATTATTTCAGTGTAGGCTTCTGTTTTTCATTATCATGGTTTTTTTTTTATTATTTTTTTTTATTTTTTTATTATTTTTTTTTTTTTACATATTTTTATCTTACTGTGCATAGAAATTGTGCATATTGGTAGTGTTTTTTTAAATCCTTCATAAGGCACTCACTGAAATATTAATTGGATAAACAATGGATTGTTACTGGGGGGGATTACTAAACTGTAATGACTCAAAAAATGTTAAATGATTTTATAATCAATGTAAATGAAGTGTGACGTCTTATGTTGTATTTTATTTTATTTTATTTTATTTTATTTTATTTTATTTTATTTTATTTTATTTTATTTTATTTTATTTTATTTTATTTTATTTTATTTTTTATTTATTTATTTATTTTTTTAATTTTTTTATTTTTAAAGAGTCAGAATTATTAGCCCCTCTGAATTATTAGCCCCCTGTTTATTTTTTCCCCAATTTCTGTTTAACAGAGAGATTATTTTTTAACACATTTTTAAACATAATAGTTTTAATAACTCATTTCTAATAACTGATTTATTTTATCTTTGCTATGATGACGGTAAATTATATTTTAATAGATATTTTTCAAGACACTTCTATACAGCTTAAAGTGATATTTAAAGGTTTAACTAGGTTAACTAGGCAGGTTAGGGTAATTAGGCAATTACTATTCTATTCCCATGAAAAATAATTCTAGTTTTATGCTCACATATAGGGTCACATATAATATCATGTAAACATGTAATGAAAGACATTTAAAGCTTCATTTAAAACCAGTAAACATGATCTGAGAAAAGGGATATTCAGTGCAGTCTTCTAGTAGTTCTAGTGTTAAAGGAGGAAGGTCACTGACTCTGAAAATGAAATCCAAATGACTTGCAGCATCAGCAGGACATTTGTGCATGCTGTGCACATTTTCTCCTTTGCCTGTTTGCCGTCGTCTTGTCTCCGCATCTGTCCGCCCATATGTTCGCCTGTCTGTCCATTTGTGTTTTTGATTGTCCCTCATCAGGCCCAAAACGTATCCATGCGTCTCAACAGGCCCCTCACATCCCTTCAACCTGCTGATGTACACGTGCTGTAGATCACAGGAAGACTTTCAGCTCTTTACATGGTGGCTCACACACAAACACACACTAATAAACACACACATGCACATGTGCAGACGCTCAGACATGCATGCATCTCTGACCTTATTACAATGTGGGTTATGCTTATGATTTTAAGAGTTGGAAAACAAGATTTATATTTAAATATTCTGAAAGCACATGCTTTTTTAGCAGATTTGAAAGAGTTTTAAATGTCTATTTTGCTTTATTGTAGATAAACAGTGATAAGCTGAATGAAATGTGTTAAGAAAACAACATTAATAAGTGTCACTAAATGCTCATGCATAGCAGTAGCAGTATTTATTTAATTATGTATTTTTTATTTATTGTTCTTTCCTTTATTTTTATGCCAACTACAGATGTCATTGTTTATAAAGATATATATTTTTTATAAACCCACTTCAACATCCCTAAATACACTGCCTAGTATATTGACAGTAATGATAATAAAAGTAGTAAAGGCAAGAATAATAATAATGATAATAATAAAAAACAGCAAAATTGTATCAAATAAGATAATAAAAATAATAATAAAATATAGACAGACAGACAGATATATAGATAGATAGATGGATGGATGGATGTTTAGAAAGAAAGAAAGAATTGACGATCTCTGTCTAAGGCATTTGCTTCAGGCTCTTCCTCTCTTAGATGGATTGGTGGGTCAAATCAAAGGTTACAGCCCTAGTTTGGGCATCTCTGGTCTAGAGTCTAGACAGAGAAAAGAAAAAGAAAAAAAGGGAAATTACACATACAAGATAAGTCAAATTATTCCCCAGAAAGTACTTTTATAGCAGAGAAATATGACAATAAGGGTTCCCAAACATATGAGAATTTGCGAGAACCTCTAATTCAGGGGTGTCCAAACTCGGTCCTGGAGGGTCGGTGTCTCTGTAGAGTTTAGGTCTAACCCTATTCAAACACACCTGATCCAGCTAATCAAGCTCAAACTAGATTTACTAGAAACTTCCTGGCAGGTTTGTTGAAGCAAGTTGGAGCCAAAGTCAGCAGGACACCGGCCCTCCAGGACCGAGTCTGGACATCCCTGCTCTAATTGAAAATTAAATTTTTTCTAAGTGTAGATATAACATCAAATCTTGAAGCCAGTGTGATGCTTTAGGCCAGAGATGCCCAAAGTAGGGCCCACAGGCCAAAGATGGCCCATTATAACCTTTGATTTGGCCCACCATCCCATCTGAGAAGAGAGTGAGAAGGATGGAAAGGTTTGGGGCGAATGCCTTTTAAAGAGATGGTCATTTATAATTTGACGTAACATTTTTTTGTTTGTTATTTTTATTGGTGAGCTACAAAAAAGCTAACTGAAATGAACTGTTTCAATTAAATGTAAATGAATCTGATTTTTGAAAATGTAAATAATGTCACTCGATGGATAGAGGACTATGCAGAAGACATCAGTGAGCAACTAGCCCACTATAGCGTCATTCAAGTTTGGTTTTTGGCTCATCATAAGAAAAAAAAATGGGCACCCCTGCTTTAGGTGGATTTAAATGTATTTATTTATTGATTATTATTTTCATTTTAGTATATTTAAATTCAATTTCTTTGTTTATATTTTATTTAAATATTATTTGCAGTTTATTATGGACAGACAACAAACTATAGTCTAGATCCCTTGTTGCTTAGGTGTATACTATACTATAGATTTCACAATTCTGCGTGAGTTTTCAATATAATATTTTGAGTATAATAATGAATTTTCCATATAACAAGTTTTCATCTATTATTCACTTTTTCCTGTAAGTAATAACTTGTTTAAGGTTGCAATACTTCCTAAAAAGTACTGAGATAATCCATTAACAGGAGCATTAAGTGGAGTCAGAATCAGTAAATTCCTTAAATCTCTTTGCATTTACTGCCAATTTGTCAACCGCTCTAATTTTTAAGTTCTCCCTCTAATCCTCCTACTTCACTTCATCCCACCTTCCACTGCAGTATCCAGCTGAGCAATGACCTGCTGTGGTCTGCGTCACCATATCTAGCCTGACTCCCAGCAGACACCATTGCAGTTCCTTCTCTCTCCCTCTCTCTCTGTCTCTCAAAATCAAATGCTTTGTTCAGTGCAAGAATTCTACATCTCCAATTTCACATTCATTCTGACATCTCAATAACTCGCTGTCCAGCATTATGCCGCTATGAATTTTGTTCAGTCTCTGAGAAACAATGCAGATGCACATAGCAATGTGTGCAAGTGTGTTGTGTGCAAGTCATTTTTCATGTCCAAGAATAAAATTGAACAAATGAAGGAGCTAAGTTTGTCATAGGCTTTTGAAATTATGTAACTGAGAGGTGCATATTTGGAAATGAGTGGAAAGAGCCGACATTGATTACTGGCTGAAGTTAACTGATTTAAGCAATCGCACGCATGCAAGTTTTCCTTTCGAAAATCTGTTTTGAACTGCATATAGCAGTTTTATAAACATCAGATTAAGTGTGGCTGTATTTTGTTCCTTATTTGATATGCCAATGAAAATCCAAATGAAGCCCAATTAAAGTCTGGAACACCACAAACAGAAAAGAGATAGAAATGTTTTAGTTATATTTACTCCAAAAACAATGTTCTTCACAGAAAACAAATGAATTGCTAAATCCTACAATTCTAAAAGCGTATGTACAAAAATACAATAACATCACTCTGCAAAGCAGTGCAAAACTGAGGCAGTAAGATAAGATTGCTGTTTGAATATACTGTTGTTCAATGGTGTGCATGAACATCTTTCTCATTCACCTCTATTAACTAATTCATATACTGAAGGTCAGGGAAAACACAGGTACATACTGCAAATCATAAAATTACATAACCGATAGAGCTGAAAGTGTCCCGTCTTTTTATTCCCAAGTAACCCAAGTCTGTGTTGTCTATAGTCTTGATGTTTCCACTTGTCTCCCTCTTTATGAAGAAGAGGAGACCATAGAGAGTCTCTCAGCTGCGGAGGAGGAAGAGGAGGAGACTTCAGAAGCCGCAGCAACAGCAGCAGCTCTAGAGGAAGAGGAGGAGGATGAGGAGGATGATGATGATGAGGAGCAGTGGAGTGGGGAGGAGCCTGAGCAGGAACCCCCATCTGTGCTCCTAGAGCGGGCAGAGGTCATAGGCGAGGCCCAGGCTCTGTCGGGCCTGCAGGTCGATGTTCACACACAGGCAGCTACTGCTGCTGACGAGGCTCCTAATGGGAGAGCTGAGGAGGCAGGGGGGCAAGAAAGCCCTACAGAAGGTGTGTCCATCCTTCTCCCGACCTGCATGCTTCTCTCTCCCTACACAAAAAAGCGAAAGCATCGTGAGAGCTTTCTAAGGGAATGTGGGCTCAAATATCTCCTCTATTTGCTAATGCTGCAAGGCAACACAGGCTTGATGGTGACCAGCTTCTGTGGCCAGAGCTATGTGTCTGTCTGTCTTTGTCTTTCTTCTTAAATGCTTTTCCCAGAGCAGCTGTCATCTGCTAGCTATCTGATGAAGCTTTTTCTGAACCTTTCTGCTTATTTCTGTATTGATGCTACTGCTGCCAGGTCGACCTCTTCCATATATTATCCATTGCTCAGTTATTTTTATTTGCCAGCTACATTGCCAGTTTGTGGGTGATTTTTGCTGCATGCTCTAACAAAACACCTGCATTTTTTTCATGTGTGATTCTGTGAATCCTCTGCTGTTGTGATATTGTGATATTGTTATGCTTCATTTTCAAAGGCATTTGAAAAGCCAAGCTTGTGGATTTCATTTAAATGTGATTTTTATCTTTAGTTTTGCATTTTATTTTTCAAAACATTGTCATTTCACGTGGTTTATATTAAAATGTTCATTTATTACTATTATTATTATTATTATTATTATTATTATTATTATTATTATTATGTCAAATGTTAAATAATCAAATCAGTGGTATCTTATCTAGATGTGTATTTTAAACCTATTTAATACACAAAATATAAGGTTAATCAACAAGTAGCTTGCATATTGTCATAAGTTTTTACTAGTACTTGTTTATCTACTAAAAGTGAGGACGACTGTGCATTTTCCATAATCTCTGTATATGTATTTGGCAGAAGTTTTTAAATCAGCCATTTCATCTTGCTGCTGGTGTACTGACGTCAGTATCGTGTTTGGACCACTGCCTTGGATATTTCATCTTCATTTTCTGGACCTCATCCACGCAACATTAATTGTTCTGGGTCTGCATGCTGGTCCTTGTCATATCCATGCTATCACTCCATCACTGAATTGGTATGTGTGTCTCATCGGCTGCTGGTATTTGAAAATGGATGTTCATTTTACCAAGAGCTTTGCCTGTCTGTGTGGTGGTTGGCCTGGCAAACAAGTTGTACTTTGAATTATTAATAATTCAATACAATGCAGACTACTTGAGATTTGCTTTCAGCTTTGAAGATGGAAGCAGAGAGGCCAGAGAGTGAGAGGACAGATCCTATTGGCATGGACTTCACTGAATCTGCAATGCATCTCGATGATGATCTCCCATCTTACCAGAGCCTTGCCAGAGATGCAGATATGCCAGAAAGCCCCTTTGCTCTAACATGCCCCATGGAGGATTTTGAAGTGCCTCCAAGTGATCAGGGTTATGCCAAAGAACCTTGTGAGGCTCCAATTGAAAATCCTGATAGACAAAGTGGTGCTGTGAAACAGCCTTCATTCGAATTATGTGTCTCCAGCAATATTAATGAGGTTAAATCAGAGCAGTTTCAAGAAAAACAAATGGACATAACAGCAGCAGAGGGAGATATGAAGGACAAATCTGGCATGTCTGCTTACTTTGAGACCACAACAATTAAAACCGATGCTGCCGGATCTCAAGGAGAAGGGTATTATGAACTGAGTACTACATCAGAAGAACAAAAGGACTTTACTGGTAACATGCCCCTTCCTGAAATCAGCTACAGCACATTGGCTCAAACACAATCTTTGGAAGTCCAAGCAGATCTTCCGAAAAGTAGTGCAAACACACTAGATACCACTTCACCGGCAGACAGAAGAGATGACTGCAGATTGTCTCCTGGGAAATTGGCTCTAGAGCAGCGAAGTTACTCTTTGAATATTACTATTGGGGCAATGGATCATGGTGATGCCCAAGGACGTCCCAGAAATTTCTCTCCATTGGCCACTGACATCATGTCTCATACTAGTGGGAGCCTTGACGAATCAGCTGATTACCTTCCTGTCACAACCCCCTCAGTGGAGAAACTCCCTCCATTTCCCCCACTGATCCTGGAGGCAACTACCTCTGTTACAACTGCATCATCTTCACCTCCCCAAGCAACAGTCACTGATGTAAAGACCAGTCCACTGACAGAATCTCCAGAATCACCCATCCAAGCTAAGTGCTGTTATAAGAACAGCACCGTCATGGCCCCAGACCTACCTGAAATGTTGGACCTAGCAGGTACTCGTTCAAGGTTGACGTCTGACAACACGGATCAGGAGATGATGAGGAGAAAGTCTGTCCCAATGGACATGTCTTCTCTTGTGAGTGATTCTTTTGCACATTTGTTCAAAGGTGACCAGGCCCAAACTGCTACAAAAAGAGAAATGCAGTTGGAGGAGCAAGGATATTGTGTCTTTAGCGAATACTCTGGTCCCATGCCATCCCCTGCAGATGTGCACAGTCCAATAGACACTTCTTCTCAGATCTTCAACACTGTGATGTCAGAAGAGAAAGAAACTGGCCTTGTTGCATTTGGCCAACAGAAGAGCCAATCAACTGAAGATGTAAAAGCAATAGAAGTTATTTTGCCACAGGCAAAATCAGAAGAAGAAAAGCCACAAAACAAAGATTCATTTGAAATTGAAAGTGCACCTTTTGGAAAACCTTCTTCAGACGATGTGCAAGACAAGTCGGGTCTTTTAACAACTGAAACTTTGGAAGAAATCAAGAGTCCAACATTACCAGATAATGAGAAAGGGTTGCCAGACAAACCAGCTGAAATCTTTATCACACCAAAGGTGACGGTTACTCTTGAGGAAGCAAAGCCTGATCTTGATGCAGATACTAAACTTGCAGCTGAAACTGAAGCTGAAATAGCTGCCTATGAGAGGCAAATTCGCAAATTGGAGATGGAAGACCGGCCACTGAGTGTAGAGGAGGAACGGGAGCTCCAGGAACTCAGGGAGAAGGTAAAGAATAAACCAGACCTTGTCCACCAAGAAGCCTATGAGGAGGTGGATGCAGAGGACGTGTATCAGCTCACTGGAGCTGCAAAGGACAGAATTGCTCGACCCCTCAGACCATCCCCAGCATCTTCTGTAGAAAGCGCCACAGATGAGGAGAAGCCTAGATCACCAGGCGAGAAAGAAGCTCTTAAAACAGATCCTAACAGGTTATCTCCTGTTGGGTCTTTTGAGAAATATTTTAGAGAAGAGAGGCCTTCTGAGCAGGAGGTAAAGATGAAAGACTCAGTGGAGCCTGTCAAAGAGAAAGTTGCTGAGGAGAAACCTCAGGCAGCTCTTTTAAAGCCAGATGAGGCTCCTGTTGACACAACAGTGACTCAAGAAGCAGAGGAAGAGGTGGAGCTTGCTGAGGAGCCTGAAGAGGCCATGCCAGAACCAAAGCCAGCTTTAATCTTGGAAGAGAAGCCAGTGGCAGAAAAGTCTGAGCCAGAAGCTGTCATCAAAAAAGAGGAGGTTGAAGTGATTGAGAAAGAAGAAGTGGAGGATGAAGAAGTTTTGGAAGGGGCAAGAGCTGCAGAAGAAACTTTTGAGCCTCGAGCTGCGATTGAGTCAGTGGTGACAGTAGAAGATGATTTTATAACAGTGGTGCAGACCATTGATAAGAGCGAAGTGTCTGGGCACAGCGTACGCTTCTCGGCTCCTTCTGAGGAGGAACACCCACAGCTCCTCCAAGAGGAAGAAGAGGAGGAGGAAGAGTCTGTTGAAATGGCTCAAGAAGTAGGGATGGAGGCTCCCAGTCTGGAGGAAATTGTAGATGTTCCTGAGCCTGTTAAGCCTCCTGTATGTCCAGCTAAAGAGTTAGAGGTACCAGAGAGTGAGGCCCCAACCCAAAGTTATGACGACTACAAAGATGAAACTACCATTGATGACTCCATCCTAGACAGCTCCTGGGTGGACACTCAAGGTCTGATTTAAATGTATTTTTTGCATTAAATTTGCTCAGCAAATGACAAAACCATTCCGAGTGTTAACTATGTTGTAAATTTGCTAGTGTGCAAGTATATATAGTGCAGTTTGGTATTTTATTAATTCTGTAAGGTCCATGTTGGATATCAAGTAAAGGTATGTTTACAGGCTGGTATAAGTGTAGCTTGCGTGTTTCACCTCATATACTCTATAGATGATGATAGGAGCATGGCCACAGAGAAAATTGAGCCTCTACCAAGAGTGAAGAGTCCTGTCAAGAAACCAGCTGCAGAGAAACCTGTCAAACCAAAGGCTAAAGGTGGCAGAGCCAAAGGACGGATCTCCACCCCTGAACGCAAACCTATTCGCAAGGAGCCATTACCCCTTCAGAAGGATGACATGAAGAAGAAAAAAGGTTTTTGTTGCTGGAGTGACATTAAATGTTTTTTTTTTCTATTATCTCCCTATGACATTTCCTGTAGCATATTTCCTTTTTCCACTTATTAAAGGTTTAAATATTAATGCTCTTCGGTTAGATAGAAAATGTAAAACTTTGCAGTATGGATGTTTTTTTTTTTCCCCTTTTTATTTTAATATTATTTTTAAGTGACAACAGAAGTGCTGATTAAAAGTGCATGCAATTTTAGTTACAATAATTTTAATTACTATCTTGAAATCAATGAAATCTCAATGCATTTCTGACGCTACTGGCCATCACATTCTTATAATTTTTTTCCTATGTTTTTTTTTTTTTTTATTAAAAGTTTATTTGATCATTTAAAGATCATTTAAATGACTTCATCTTCTTTTTTTCCTGAATTGTGCTGCTGTGCCTATCCTTGATTTTGTGTCTCCCTCTTGTAGCTGTGATTAAGAAGGCTGAGTTCACAAAAAAATCTGATATTCAGACGTGCTCTCCTTCCCGGAAGAGTGTTTTAAAGGCTACCGTAAGGCACCCTAGACCTACCCAACATCATGCGTGTGTTAAGCGGAAACCCACAGGTGATCTCTGTCACATGGAGCTGTTTTGCAATGTGGCTGGCAAACATGGGCATTGGCATGTTGTTTTAAGGGTGATGCTTGTCTAATGTTTTGTTTAAGTGTATTTTATGTAACACATTGTATTATTTTCACAAATTTTATGTTCATGGTGTGTTTGTAATGAAGGTCACTGGTGTTTTATTCAGTTTGGTTTATAATGGTTTAATTTTCTCATACTTTTGAACTTTTTGTTGTTTGCATGTATTCTCTCTGTTTCCTCGCTTATTCGCACTTTGTTTCTTTTCAAAAAAGCACTGCTTATTGAATATTGTGAAAACGTAATGCATCCAATCACTGTGCGTGCGTGTTTGTGTCTGTGGATTAATTTTGAAGGATGTCCTTCTGTCTTAAATGTGTTAGACATGTATGAGGTGTAGCATAAAGCAATCACTATTTCCTCTGCTTTGTAACATTTCTATTCTATTGGATACAACATTCAGGGACCAATTGCTCTGGTTGCCAGGCAACTGGTGGTTTGAGTAAGTTCTGGGCGCTCGGTTAAGAGAAACAGCTTCCATCTGTGTAGAGAAAAGGAACTTACTGTGCTATAATGAACTTGCACTGTTAGCTTTCTGGAAATTATTCTATGGTAGACATCTGATACATTGCTGCAATGCCCAAATTAGACTGAAAGCCTCTTATGTAATAAGGTTCATTTTCAAATTCTCTGTTATGCTTTGCCAAGAGGTTTCAGAGCAGATTCTTCCAGTAGCTAAAGATATTCTTCAGAGATTTCGAAATGTAACTATTTTAGTTATTGTCAAAAAAAGTGATTTAAATGAAAATATTATTTTTTAAGATGTGCCCCCAAGAGTGCCCCCAAACCCCAACTCTACCTCTAATCCTCATTGGGGGGTTGAGTAACTCCAGATCTATGAATGCAATCATATATTAATACAAATCAGCCACCAAATCAAACATGTACACATTCTAATAAGATTACACAATTTAAATTGAGTTATGGGTAGGGCCAGACAGAATCTGCGGACATTTTTTGCCATTTCTGCAGAAAATTTTAAAAAATCTGCTGATTTATGCAGAAATATTTTGGGAGTATCGTAACTAAAAACTTAATATATGAAATAAAAAAAATACCTTTTAACTTTCATTTAATGTTTTTACAATGCAAATCCATCTAGATCCGCTTATTTTTTTTTAAACAAAGCAAGTCTCTCATATAATATATCCACTAAAAGACTGAAAATATTACTTTACAAACTGTATTGCAAATAAATCATATGAACACTTTCATATCAGTCAATAATATTACTGAAAATAGTTTAAAAACTGAATAAATATAAATTTACACACATTTACTCAAGTAAATAAATAGACTCAGTGATGGGCCAAAAATCTGCGGATTTCTGCACGCTCAGATTCCGTGTGGCCCTAGTTATGGGTAATAATCCATTCTATATTTGATTCCAAATCGCCCAATTAGAAATTCACTGGCTTGAGCAAAAAAAGGTGGCTTTTAAATTTAGGTTTCCTAAAGGTGTCAGAACCTAAATCATCAAGGAGGCCGATTTAGTTAGCTGAAGTAAGCTGATTCGCTTGAAATGTGAAACTCTTCAAACAATAGGTGCATCCCAAATCTCATACTTATGCACTAATTTATGGCATTTTGTAGTATAAATAGTGTAAGTAGTACGTTCACACTGAAAACTCAAAAAATTATATGTGCATTTTAATTATCCGGAGGATGCACTCATTCAATAGGTAAAATGAAGTGTATGATGTTGGACTTCACGCACTCAACGGCCGTTGCTTTGTTCACATAACACTCATGTTAAATTACTTTATTTGTTTTGGATTGTGAGAGCAAAACTCTCCTACGAGAGTGATTATACATAGTGTAAGTGTATAGTGACTCTATAGTATATTCTATACTCTAAAAAAATGCTGGAATGGGACACAGCAACCAGCATTCTTCAAAATATCTTCTTTTCAACAGAAGAAAGAAACTGATAAAGGTTTAAAACCACACGAGGGAAAATAAATGATAAGGTCATTTTTATGTAGTTAAATGGCCTTAACTACCAGATACTTGCAATTTTAAAAAGTACAATGGACTTATTGTGTTCATATTATATTTCACAACACTTATGGTGATATCGAGGTGGGAGACAGTTAAGGTTAGGGACAGGCTTGGTGGTATGGGTAGGTTTAAAGGTGTAGGTGTAAAGTATGGCTTAACAGTGTAATTTTCATACATTTTAAAAACATAGGAGTACAATTTAAAATCAGGTATGTGCATAGAAAGTGCATCGTACCAAGAGATTAACATAAATGTAAGTATTTAGTGATTATGGCCTTTTAATACAAAGTGGGACTGTTTATTCTGTTGTGCATTTGGGTGATAACTTTTAAGTACGTTGCGTTTAAGGTTTCAGTGCGTTTGCTTGACTGCACAATCTGTTTATTTTCATTCGAGCACATATAAGTCAGTGGTCATGGTCACAGTATGTATTATTTTCTTTTTGATTCTCATTTTGATTCTTTTCTGTCTTTTTGCAGTGTCTGCTGACGGTCGACTGCCTTTCAGTGTGGCCAGGCACTCCAGGGACCGGGCATCTGTAAGAACTATATCAGATTTAAATCTTATACAAATATATGAAAGTAATATTAAGTAAATAATTAGAGAGTAGACTGTGTACCACAGATCAACCTAAATGGACAGTTCACCCTTAAATTTAAATCTGCTGTTAACTCGATCATCTCCAGGCCATACATATATCAGTACACTGTAAAACCCAACAGTCAACTTTATCAAATGAAATAAGTGTAGTTAACTCAAAATTGACTGAAAGTTAATTCTACTCATTTGAAAAGAGTTTTGAAGTGTTGAAGGTTATGAGTTAATTAAATACCTCATTACTTCATCTTAAATGGAGTAAGTTCACAGAACTCATATAGATTAGTTTAACTCAAATGGTTTGAGTTGCTTTAACTTATTGGGTTTTCCAGTACTCCATTGGTTTGAGTTCTCTTCATTTATTGGGTTTTCTGTGCACAAATTGCTTCGTTCACTCAAATGGATTAAATTCACAGTACTCATTAGGATTAGTTTTTGAACTTAAATGGTTTGTTGCAATCAGTTTCCTCAAATAGTTTGAGTTACCTTCACTTATTGGGTTTTACAGTGTTTATCAACGTTTTTGTGTTTTACAGTAGTATTTGGTTCATAATACTTATGTATTATCTAGTACATACCATGTCATATCCCTATTGTGTTTTTTTTACAAGTTTGCATGAACTTTTTGACATTTTCTTCAGTCATCCATTGTTCTTTCTTCCAGCAGTTTAATTGTCCGTAGCCTAATAATACATTTAGAGAAACTAGACATGTTTTCCACTTTCTGTGCTTGCTCATTTTTAATGCCCGAGTGGTTGTGCATTGGGAGAAATGCCCAAATGTGTGGTCAAATGTTGCTCATTTCATTCAGTTAAACATGCTGTCGTTTTGAATTGCGTATTCGTTTTTGCTCATGTTTTTTTGTTTTCATCTTCACTGTGCATGAATCACTCATCTGTCCGTGTTCCTCTCATCATAGACCTCCAATCCCACAACACTAACAAAGATCCCCACCTCTAAAATTCGGGCAGAGGCTTTGTTGCCGGCCCGGCCCAACTCCGCCAGCTCCTCCAATAAAAGGAGCCAGTTGGTCGAGACAGATCTTTATGAGCTCCGGCCTGCTTCAGCTGGCCCACAAGTATCAATAAATATATATCATGTAAAGGTAAGCAGGGGCGAGATGGTTTGAATGACTGTTTGCTTCTGCATAATATTAGCAATGGCTGATTTAAAACTGCTCCCCTACAATATATGAATGGGTTCTGTGAAATATGAATGGAAAAAAGTATTATATACTTAGATATAAATATAAACAACATATTGATAAATGAAAACATTTGGAATATACAGCTTATGTTGTTTTCTTGATCCTTTTGCGTAAATTGTTTATAAAAAACAAATGGTTAAATACATTATATTCTGTCTGAGAAAATATACTTAATGTTTATTTTATAGCTGTCTGATGTTGACTGAACTAATAAACACAAATTCAGCCAAATATTATACATTTTTTAAAGCTTTTAAACTAAAAAATCTAATCAAATAAAATATAAAACAAACAAACCAAAAAATTATAATTTTTTTTTTATAAAAAAAAATAATTTAAATAAATAATACAAAAATTAAATATAAGATAAAATAAAAATGTAATTAAATTAAAATAAATGTAGAAATTAAATTAAATAAAACAATTTAATAAAATTAAACAATGTTTTTAAAGAAAACTGTTTAATAAAAGAAAAATAATACAATAAAACCATTTAATAAAAGAAAAATATTAAAATAAAATAATATAAAATAAAATGAAAAAATAAAAATAAAATATATAATAAAAATATAAAATAAAATACAAACATTAAATAAATAAGCAGAACATTACATAATAAAAATGAAACAAAAATTAAATTAAATTAAAAAAATTATTAAATAAAAAATAAAGTAAAACAATTTAATTAAAACAGTTCAATAAAAAACTGTGTAATAAAATAAAACAATATATAATAAATAATAATACAATAAAAACAATAGATAAAACAAAAATATTAAAATAAAATAATATACAAAATTTTGTAATAAAATAAAATATAAAATAAAACAAAACATTAAATAAATAAATAAATAAATTAATTAATTAATTAAAATAAGTAAAGAACACAAAATAAAATAAAGCAAAAAGTAAAATTATATAACTTTGGATAAAAAAATTAAATAACAAATTAATTAAAGTAAAACAATTTAATTAAATAAAACACTTTAATAAAATAATGTAATAAAAGAAAACAATTTAATAAAATAATACAGTAAAAACATTAAAGAAAACTAAAATATTAAAATAAAAATATAAAAATTAAATAATATAAAATAGTGAAATAAAATAAAATAATAAAAATTAAATAATTATAATAAACAATTCAAGAAAGAAAAAAATGTAATAGTTTTTGAATGATAATTAGTTTTTTTGTACAATGTATGTTGTGTATTTCAATTTTAATCATAAGCATGTAAAGACCTAAATCTCAATTTATACCACTCTGACCAAAGTCACTGTGTACAGTATCACATTTCACATTACTATTGGCTGAACTATTTCGTAATGTTTAACGTGATTCTAACAGGATTAATGACTGTGTTCCCAGGATGGTCGTTCTCGGAGCCCAGAGAAGAGGTCATCTCTGCCCCGTCCTGCATCCATTCTAACCCGCCGCTCACACATGGCTGAGCATGAGGAGAGCTCCACTTCCATTACCAGCTCTGGGTCTACAGCACCACGCAGACCCACATGTAAGAGGCTTTCTCTTGTAGTCTGTTTCTTTATCTTTTTAATTGTTCATGTCTCTAGAATTAATTCTCAGTTTCTTTTCCCTCTCTTTACATTTGAATCAATGATACGAGAGAAATAAACATGACATCACACAAGCAGATAAAGGACATGTTGGGCAGTGTTTTAGTTATAATGATCTGATAAGCTTTTCTGTTAATGTTTTCTATTAATTATTACATTAAGTAAATTATTTTTTTTTTTACATTTATTTAATATTTTTTATATGTATTTTTGTTTGTATTTTATTTTTTATTGTTTATTTTATTTTTTTATTTTTTTTATTTATTTATAATTTGTTTATTATTTAATTTTTTTTTTTATCAAACTTTTTATTGTTTATTTTTTTATTAATTTATTTTATTTTATTTTATTTATTCACTTATTAGTTAAATTTTTTATTTTTTTAGCATGCAATCAAGTTCCAGAAAAAAAGTTTTAAGAAACATCATTGCCATTTAAAATGTAACTAATTATGGCATGATTTCTTTACATGTGCGATACAGTGTCATTGGCATCAGCCTCTCATGGTTAGGACTTTAACATTGAATAAAAAAATAAGCCCAAAGCCTCCAAAGGTTTTGCGCTATTCCAAGCAGCTACAGAAGCATGATGTGACGGTTTTATTCAACAAACAAATGTCAAATATAGGCACTTGGTTGGTTATTGTTTTGATTATTGAAAAATATATATCTGTAACCCTCAGTTTATATGGAAAAATAATTTGACACTTTCATGTAAATGTAACCTACAAGCTAATACAATAAGTTCTAATAAACTGATTAAGCTAATAAAACAGATTCTTCTATGAGCATGAATGAAATTTGAACTAAACCATGCACAGACAACATGGGGAGTTCTGTTTTATTTGGTGTTGGAGGGCATATCCTCTTATTATAAGCGTCTTGTCCTAATTTATTCTTGACACATAAATCAAGCAACCTAATGTACCTATATTAAGTTAAATTAATTATTCCAAAGTAGTATTATTAAATTATATAAAGTATTTGGATTTATTTTAGTTTATTATGGCCTTGTTCTTGTTTTTCTTTTTTTTTTTTCAGCAAGATCTGGCAACACAAACCTCCTTCCCTGTTCGTTCTTGCTTTGTGTAATTGGTTATAATTGACCACATACTAAAGATAGACACATGTCTGAATGGTTGTTGAACGAAGCACTAATTTAAACTCTTTTCGTCATCTTAAACAGCAGATTCACATTAAAAGGAAAGCTTTGATCAGGGTTGATTCACAACAGTTAATTTATTGTAAAACAAAGATGAAGTCCTGTTTAGTAAGATCATTGCAGTAGAATCATTAGTATTGTCTTTTGGAGCTTAACTTGGCAAGCTCAAGGATCTGTATTTTTTGGGCACATCCGGATCTGTTTTAGCACTTATTTAATCTCTGCTTGTCCCAACTTTCTTGAACTCATAAAGTATAAATACACACTCACAGCTCTGTTCCCCTGCTCCTGTAGCTTTCCGTACTGAAGTCAGAACAGATCACAGGACAGGCAGGTCTCATAGTGCCACAGGTATAGAGGATCAGTCCTATACTCTTTCATCGTGTTTATTGTCCTTCATACCCACTTTACTGTGCAAGAATTCACTCACCATAATAATAGTAGTACAGTGCCATTACAAGTTATTCACCCCATTCTGCAACGTTTGCTATTTTTGTATTTGCTGTCAAATTCATACCAAATCGCTGAATAATATTCATTAGCACTGTAACACATTTATTTTTTTTTACATTTTTTTTGTCTTAGTTTTTCAGTTTTGCATGCGAGTATGAACACTTCTTCATGTGTGTGTAACATTGGAGATTGTTTTCTTTTTCTTTAATCAGTCATTGTTATCTTCATCATCTACAGTGGGGTGTAAAATCTTTTAGAAAGACTACACTGAAAAAAAAGCATGCTTTGTTGCTTAATTTTTTTCTTCAATATCTTATGCAGTGTATATTCTCAAGTAAATACCATCTTATTTTAAAACAGAATGGTATTTACTTGAGAATATACTCTGCATAAAATATTTTAAGATATTATAAGACTTGTTTTCATGAACACTGGCTTCACTTTTTTGTATATTCATAAAGACGGCAACTTTTAAATTTCTTAAATTAAAAAGGGATGTGCATGCTTTTGTACATTTATTTTTCAGTTTTTTTGTAACATCTTTTGCATATTATGCAAATAAAACGATTTAGCAAGACTAAAATACAGTATGAATTAATATAATATTTTTGTATTTTAAATATTAATATTTGCATTTAGCTTAAATATAAAATTTGATATCTCTTTATTTTGATGGTCCCTTTAATGCGTTTTGTTGAATTTAAGTTGCATTGCATGTACAGTGCTCAGCATACAGTATATAGATACACCCCTCACAAATCTATCTTTTAAATTCATATTTTTAATAGGAAGCTATACAATATTATATTTGTGCATATACATTAGATTAGTCCAGGCATGTCCAAGCTCGGTCCTGGAGGGCCGGTGTCCTGCAAAGTTTAGTTCCAACCCCAATCAGACACACCTGGGCTAGCTAATCAAGCACTTACTAGGCTTTCTAGAAACATCCGTGCAGGTGTGTTGAGGCAAGTTGGAGCTAAAATCTGCAGGACACCGGCCCTCCAGGACCGAGTTTGGACACCCCTGGATTAGACAGTACTGAAGCCAAATCTGTTTTGTTTAAATGCACCATAATACATTACCTATATTCACTGAGAAATGGATAAAAAATATTCATTTTCAAAATGGGGTGTACTCAATTATACTGAGCACTGTACATGCCAACTAATTCTCATTAGATTATAGGGTTGGGGTTAAGGTTAGTGTAAATTGACATGTACTTGCTAAGTTTCATATAGTCAGTTAAATGTCAGTTGAAGGAGCAGTATCAACAGATATTAAGCAAACCGTCCACTAATTGTACACAAATTGTAATTGGCATGTTGTTGCAATGCAACTTTTAGTCCACAAAATGTGCAATAGGGACCATCAAAATAAAGTCTTACCTAACATTTGTTCAGAATTTTGCATAATGTTTACATATTTAGCTGATGCTTTTATCCAAAGTGTCCAAAATGTACAATTTTTATTTATATTTATATTTACTATTTTTATTTATATTTATTTACTAAATATTTGTTTTGTTCTATAAAGGTCTGAGAAGATTTGTTTTAAAATTTAAAATAAAAATGTTCTCATTTAGAGCATATTTTCTAAAGAAAATGTCAAAAATGTAAATATTTTCATTTGTTGTGATTGAAAATCATGGTTCTTTCCACCAATAATCTTCTTCAAATGAACTTTTCTCAAGGTAAAAGTAAACTAAATGTGCAATAGGGACCATCAAAATAAAGTCTTACCTAACTTTTGTTCAGAATATTGCATAATATTTACATTTATTTATTTAGCTCATGCTTTTATCCAAAGTATCCAAAATCTGCTAGACATCAGCAATATATAGATGCCATGACAAGTCCAAGTTAATTTTAAAGTTGTTTTTTTACTACTAAAAACAAATACTGGATTTAATATGTACACATAAAACAGGTCTCAGTATTTAATGTGTTGTATTAAACTGACAAAAGAAAAGCTAAAAGGAGCATTTTTGACTAGTGGATTTTAAACTCCCCTGTTTATCTTATTTGAGAAAAAAGTAAGCCATCTTCACTTAATGCTGTTAGGCATGGGCCGGTATAGGATTCTGATGGTATGATAACCTTGGATAAGAATATCATGATTTCATGGTATTCTGATTATTGCTCTAAAATATATATATTTTTTAATGTCTGGGTAAAAAACAACAACTTATTTCCCTTTTTGAACACAATATATTTTATTTTAAGAAACATTTTAAGTATTTTGGAGCAGTAAACATGTCAGGCTAAATAATTTAAACAAACCATTGACTTCTGCTTTCTTCGTTAGTTTCAAAAACACAGATTTCTTTACAATTTAAAATGGCATCTTTGGATATCTTTTCTGATGAAGATACTGTTGTCCTGAAAAACAAAAAAATGTATTAAAAAAATCGTACACATACCTTAGGAACGGGATAGCAGAAAGTTTTGGCGGTTTTAAAACCTTGACTTTTCCAAACAGTGTTATACCTTGAAAATGGTTATCGTCCCATGCGTAATAGCTATAGACAAAAAAATATTAATAATACAGTTTCTCTGGATTTACAAGGTGTGGGTTTAATGTTAATATTTGTTTTGTTCTATAAAGGTCTGAGAAGATTTGTTCCAAATTTAAAATAAAAATGTTCTCATTTAGAGCATATTTTCTAAAGAAAATGTCAAAAATTTTAATATTTACATTTTTGACATTTTCTTGAGAAAATATGCTCTATTTTCATTTGTTGTGATTTAAAAACCATGATTCTTTCCACCAATAATCTTCTTCAAATTTACTTTCTCAAGGTAAAACGCCGGTGTCAATTTTGTCATTTTAAGCACACAAAATCGCTCTTAATGAATAATTTTTTCTTTCATATTTGGTAGAAATGTCATCTGAAGTTCACAGAACAAACAAACGTTTAATTTCACTCATACACATTCAGTTGAAGTCAGAATTATTAACCCCCCTTCAAATTTTTTTACTTTTTTAAAATATTTCCCAAATGATGTTTAACAGAGCAAATAAATTTTCACAGTATGTCTGATAATATTTTTTTTCTTCTGGAGAAAGTCTTATTTTACTTCGGCTAGAATAAAAGCAGTTTTTAATTTTTAAAATTATTAGCCCCTTTGACCTATTGACCCATTAAAGCCTTTATATGTCAGTTTAAGCTGTATAGAAGTGTCTTGAAAAATATCTAGTCAAATATTATGTACTGTCATCATGACAAAGATAAAATAAATCAGTTATTAGAAATGAGTTATTGAAACTATTATGTTTAGAAATGTGTTGAAAAAAATCTTCTCTCCGTTAAACAGAAATTGGGAAAAAAAATAAACAGTGGGGCTAATAATTCAGGGGGGCTACTAATTCTGACTTCAACTGTAGCTATAAATCATTAATGAAAACTGCCAAGTGTTTTTAAAAATTTTTAAAATGTTTTTATAGGTATATATTTGCGCGTCCTAATTCCTGTAGTTTAAACTAAAGCTAATAAAATTGCATTTCTGCTTAAGGCACAGAGTCAGCTCGGTCCCGCTCTGCCCGCAGCGGCACCTCAACACCCCACACACCCGGCTCCACAGCCATCACCCCTGGCACCCCTCCCAGCTACTCCTGCCGCACCCCGGGTACACCTCGCACCCCAGGCACCCCCAAATCCCTCAGCCTGCTGTCCCAGGAGAAGAAAGTGGCCATCATCCGCACCCCTCCCAAATCTCCGGCCACTACACCGAAACAGCTGCGTGTCCTGAACCAGCCGCTGCCCGACCTCAAGAACATCAGATCCAAGATCGGCTCCATCGACAACATCAAGTACCAGCCTAAGGGGGGCCAGGCAAGTCCAAATGCTCACATACTTCCTCAATTCACCTCAGCTGGTACTGTCCACTCTTTCTGCCCTCCACATCTGTCTGTCTGGGTGCTGTCTGAGTACTTCAGGGTTAGTTCTGTCCCCTGTGGGTGACTGTGTACTTTTGAGTGTGCTTTGTACTCATCACTGTGTTTGCATGTGTCAGTTCACTGTGTGCATGCTAACGGGTGCATGTACTATACTGTAATAGCAGTTCAGTCATCTTGGAATGAATTTTTCTTTGCCTGACTGGAAGAGATTGGGGTTCTTGTGATGTGGAACTAAAGATTTATACTTCATATTATTTATTTGTTATTTGAAGTATTTATTTGAATTTTGCGCTTTTTAATGGAGTCAGAGATGATTAGATGAACATTATTTCAGATTATTTCATTACATCGTTACTCCTGTTGTCAGATGTATTTGGCAGACTCTTTTATTTTAAAACATATACATTTTATTAGGCTTGTCAGTCATTTAAAACAAATATTACAATGTGAATACACTTTAAAATGTATAATTTTTACTCATAAATGTAAATACATTTAAATGTACATAAATTTAAACAATAAAATCATATGTCCAATGCACCCACAGTAAGTGAAAAAATGTAAAAAACATTTAATACCACTATTACTTAAAAAAAAATAAACCACACTATTTTGCACTACATTTGGATATTTAATAGAGGCTTTTTATTTTCTATTTTACTTCAGTATGCTCCTTCTCGAGTGCTTTGGACTTAATTATGTCCAAGCTGGTCTTAATTTTGTTGTCTATCTTTATGAATCCCTTATCCAAAGAGCACCGAGACATTAATTACCCCTGAAGATCTTTTTGTTTGATTAATAATGTACATACAGTTGAAGTCAGAATAATTAGCCCCCCTGTTTATTCTTTTCCCCAATTTCTGTTTAACTGAGAGATTTTTTTTTTCAGCACATTTCTAAACATAACAGTTTCAATAACTCATTTCTAATAACTGATTTATTTTATCTTTGCCATGATGACAGTAAATAATATTTTACTAGATGTTTTTCAAGACACTTCTATACAGCTTAAAGTGACATTTAAAGGCTTGACTAGGGTAATAAGGCAGGTTAGGGTAACTAGGCAGGTTATTGTATAATGATGGTTTGTTCTGTAGACAGTTGGAAAAAAAAACTAGCTAAAAGGGGCTAATAATTTTGACCTTAAAATGGTTTATAAAAAATTAAAACTTCTTTTATTCTAGCCGAGATAAAAAAAACAAGAATTTCTCCAGAATAAAAAAATACCAGACATACTGTGAAAATTTCCTTGCTCTGTTAAACATCAGTTGGGAAATATTTTAAAAAAGAAGAAAAAAATTCAAAAGAGGGCTAATAATTCTGACTTCAACTGTACATTTATTTTAAATACATATTTACATTTTTTACATATACATTTAAATACATATGTATTTAAATATAGGGCTGCATGATTCTGGCTAAAATAAGAATCACAAATAATTTTTTTTGTTGCTTTAAATAAAGATCACGGTTTTCTCACGATTCTGTCGATGTAAAATAAAGGTTAATATGAGTAGGCTGTTATTATTTTTTATTTCTCTGACATATAGTAAAACAACAATAATAATAATATGTGTAGGTTTACTGCTGGTTACAATTTTATATATTGGAATGGTGGATTTGAATAAACTTAAAATTTTTCCTGGTCATTAATGCACAGTAGAGTGATTATATCAGAATGCAACTATTCAAAATTCTGAAGTTGATTTATTGTGTTTGAGACATGTGCTTGCAATCTGTCATTAACAACATTATTAGACCATTTTTTTTCACTGGGAAAATGAGACATGTCATTATCAGGTTCCTTTATGCATTACATTCAACGTTATATAGGCTAGAGTAGTTATACTGACACCGTTAAACGTTTATTCTCATGCACAACACTTTGTGTTCGCTTTGAAGAAAAAAACATATCAAATGATTGTGGTAATCATAACTCTATAATCCAATATGATCATTTAAATGATGTGTGTGATGTTGGTTTCACTTTCACTGTCGAGTGTGTTTTATGTCATGGCTGCCGTCACTGAGAGAAAAAAAACATATATACAAATCACAATATATATACAAATCCTGCGCGGCTCTCAAATGATCGCTCTGTGCAACAAACAGAACGTTATTTACAACTTTATTACCTGTTATTGACAGCCTACGCAGGTTCGGTTTGCTAAAGGACTTAATGAGCGAGCATCCTCTGTAGTAAACACACAGCTCACAGTCAGCTCACGTGTGAATTCGCGGCCACGAATACGTCATTACATGAAGACAGAAATTACATTTTTGGGTGAATTATAACTTATCAATACAATATGTGACTCTCTCAACACCATTTGGAGGTGTCCACAGTGCTGAGAAACGTATATAAAACAATGTGAAGACTTGTACGACTGCCAATGCTTCTCTCCTAACCTTGAAAATTAGCTGAATAGAGACACTGGATTAAGATCGTTTGGGGGTTGAATCGAGATCACAATCTTTTTTTGATTAATCGTGCAGCCCTCTTTAAATACACTCACATACTTTCCTTTGGCTTAGTCCCTGCTTTATCAGGGATCGCCACACTGGAATGAACTTCCAATTACTCTGGCACATGTTTTATGTTTACGCAACCTAACACTAATTCCGTGAACCCTCAGTGGGAAACATCCATATACTCTTGCATTTACACCCACAGTCATACACTACAGCCAAATTTCCAATCATCCAATTCACCTACAGTATACTGCATGTCTTTGAACTGTGGGTGGAACCGGTATATCTGTATACAATATGCATGTATACAATACATTACATAAACTTTTTTAACAGCTTAGCAGTTCAGTGTTCTGTCTTTGGTACACTGAGCCATTAGTTACAGAAATTTAGGAAATTAACGCTAAGGGGTTAAATATACTATTTACTATAATATAATATTTAATAAACTATAAATATATATTTATTAACAATAGTTATGTATGGTAGTCAAACATAAGTAATGAAATACATCTTTGGATTTGCATACTAGTTTTGAGAATAATCTGATTTCGTTTCTGTACTGTAGAAACGTAAAGTACACACACACACACACACACACACACACACACACACACACACACACACACACACAAATACACAAACAGTATTTCTCCTGTATGTCTGGTCTTGTAGAAGGTTTTGTTTTCCAGGATGAAGAGAGTTCAGCAGGGACGATGGGGACAGACTCGTGATGTAAACAGCTCTTGTGTTTTTAGGTCGTTTGATGCAGTCTTGCTGTAATGAGCAGGGTATGAGCTGTGTGGACTGACATCTTTATGTGTGGCTTGTGGCAGAGAAAAGCGTCTCATCAGCCACTGCAGTGCACACTGGGAGACTGCAGTGATAAAATATAGGAAACAACCTTAAGTCACATTGGAGTAATTGACTTCTGTTTTCTTGTGTGTGTTAAAGGGAGAGTTCACCCAAAAATTTACTATTTACTCACTCAAATGGTTCTAAACCTTTATGAATTTCTTTCTTCTGTTGAACATAAAACAAGATGTTCTGAAGAATGTTGGAAATAAGCAGACATTAGCCCCTTTCACACATACAGACATTTCTGGAAAATTGCCAGAACGAATTTATCGATACATTTCCGGAAATGTCTGTGTGTGAAAGGGGATAATGACTGCTTATTTCCAACATTCTTCAGAACAGAAGTTGTAACGTTATCGTTACATTTGCCGGAATGCTGCTCTGTTTGAACACAGAAGGAAAATTGCCGGAAAAAGTGCGTTCACGTTTAGAATATGCTGACGTAAGACATCTACTCCAGCCAATCAGAAGCAAGTATGGCTGCAGCCCGGAAACCTCCAAGTGCGGAGGGGCTTACGCTGCAAGTAGGTTGGGTTACCTCCAAGAGGGAGGGACTTCCGCCGTGAGTAGGTCATGCTCCGAACGCGCGGGGCTTATGCAGAAATATAAAAAACAACACAAATACGAACATTAAATGTCATGAGAACATCTTACTTACGTTGTCAGACAAATTTCATTGCTTAATATATCTTTTGTTATTATCAAATGCTATTTTAAACAGCCATTTTACTGCTCAAAATATCTAAAAATGACCCCATAACAAAGGAATTTTATTGCTTAGCATCTTACCTCTTTGCTATTGAACTCTATTTTGAACAGCTTCAATGACCCCATAGAGCGTTGTAATATGGATACTATTGAACAGTAAAAAAATTTTAACAACCATTTTACAGCATTGGAATATTTATTTTAATGAAAGTAATAACAGAACATTTTAAACAACTATTTGAGCGTTGCAATTTGTATTTTAATGACAGTAACATGAACATAACATTTTAAACAGCCATTCACATACATAATACATATATACTCAAAATAAATAACTGATTATGAATATAATCATTTGATCATCTGAAATATATATCAGAACACTCAGATGCATTCACGTCCACGCTGTTTATAATGAAAATAAACGCCGTGTTTAACTCTCCTCACAGACAGTAGACAAGAGATGCAGCTATATCAATACGTATAGAAGCCATAAGATTACAATAAAATTAATTTTAAATGCCATAAAATTATGAAATTATCGTACATTATAGGATTTTTTTTCATTATTGATCGTACATCGTACAGAGGTCGAAATTATCGTACAAATACGATAATTATCGTACGTCTCGCAACACTATTACCATTGTACATCTAAACATGGGAAAGTATTCCTCCATATGTTTTCATCAAAGTTTTACACAATACTCATCCTTCTACAGAATTTGTAATGTAGTCAGATGTGTTAACATTTAGCTGCGGTTCACATTTCTGCCTTTGAATGTCTGTGAGACAAAAGCAGCTGTATGAATGCTAAAGCTTTAAATAAAAGGGAAACTTTCAACAAAGCCCGATCCCTATTATGTTTACAAATACAAGCGCAGACAATCAGAGGCCATTTTTTGTTATTGATGTCTGTACTGTAGTTTATAGTCTGGTTGAAGTTGAATTAATCACTATGGTACGTCTGGTCAAAATGCAACGAAGATGGTTATTGTCTCACATGGGTTTATTTCCATTATCATAAGCATATATATGGGTGTTGGTGTGTGTGTGTGTGGTTATTTAGATGCACGCACACAATTAAACAACACCACTAGAAAGGAGGACATCTGTCCATGCTCTACAGATTACTACCAACTGCCAATTTTTATGACGCTTTTTCTAGAACATTTAAAACATACTTGGTGTTTCCACAAGGGAGCAGTAACAGTCCACAGTCCTTAGGTAGTGTCTGAATAAAGAGCCCTTTGCAACATTGTCAGAATTTATATACGTATATTGGAATAAATGTGTAAATGGTCTTTTCCGGAAAAATTCCAGAACCTCCTTTTTGAATTTACCGGTAAAGTTATTCCCGAAATTTTCCAGATATTTACCGGTATCACTTTGTGAAAGAGGCTAGTGACATTCAATGTGGGGACAAAATACTGTGGAGTTCAATAGCTGTTTTTTTCAACATTCTTCAGAATATCAATTTTGTGTGTGTTTAACAGAAGGCTGAACTATTCCTTTAACCCTCTGGGGTCTGATGTAATTTTGGGGCTCCTAATATGTTTTGACATGCCCTGACATTTGTGCTTATTTAAGCTACATATTATCTACTACTTCATCTACGACAAGACACTAGATGAATTGGGAAAGATATCTATCACCCCATTTCCCCTGTTGACTGCCTGTACATTGGGAATTGCAAACATTAAAATTTTTTTTTTTTAATGTTTTGTTTAAATTTGGATGATGCAATATTTAATGAAGTATGCACAAATGTTTGTATATTTCTTTAGCATTAAAATCTGAATCTTAGGAAATGTCAATTTTATTTACACATTAGATTCAAAGGTTTTTACAGAAGAGATTTTGAATCTCTGTTTTTATCACTCCATAGTTCGGAAAATATTTTGATAGATGTGAATAATGTTTTTTAAAAAGATGAAATCTACAGTACAGACACAAAGTGATCTAGTGAAACAAAATAGACACTGAAAATTGTATTTTGCATGTTTTCTTTACATTCGACTGTAAAAAAAAATACACCAAATGGCCGAATACCAATTTCAAAACTGACAAGTATATTAAAAAAAACAGTTTTTGCCTGCAGTGTCTCTCCTTAAGTTACTTAAATCCCACAATACTCTGATTTTATTCTTATAACTCTCAAAATAATACAACGTATCTTACAATAGTATGACTATTATTTCTCATTATTCTGGCTTTTTCATCCTATATAATCACTTAAACACCACAATGCTAAGACTTTATTTTTGTCATTTTAAGTTTATTTTAAAATAGTTGGGACTATTACCGTTGCCAATTTAATTTTTAGTTTATTTAATGTGCAACCTAAACACTAATATGATTGTTAAACTTAATACAGCTATACCTACACTGCAACTTTTCTAGTCATCTAAACTTACATCAATGATACTGACTAAAGTATTAGGTTAAGCTTTATATAACTTAAAAAATTGTTGAAACATGATTAACTTATTAAAATAAGCTAAAGCAAAATAATCATATTTGATGTCTTGACTTTTTGTAATTAAACGTTTTACAGTGTAGTATAGCGCTACCACATTAATTAATTGATTGATTGATTTATTTTCCTTTGACTTAGTCTCTGATTTATCAGAGGACGGCACAGCAGAATGAACCACCAACGATTCCAGCATTTGTTTTATGCAGGGGATGCCCTTCTAGCCACAACCCAGTACTAGGAAACACCACACACACTCACTCATCCACTACAGCCAATTTAGTTCATCCAATTCACTTATACCACATGTCTTTGGACTGTGGGGAAACCAGAGCACCTGTAGGAAACCTACACGAACATGGGGAGAACGTGGAAACTCCACATAGTAATGCCAGCTGGCCAAGCAACCTTCTTGCTGTGAGGCGACAATGCCAACCACTGAGCCACCGTGCCGCACCTAATTCATTCATTCACTGTCAAAATTAAATGACTTGCTGTACTTAAGATCACCATTTAAATCAGGATCACTTTTGTGATGTGTCCCTGGTTTACCTAGACTTGTGAGTACTGTAGCCCTTACAGTGATGAATGGACTTGTGACTGGCATTAGGGTTCAGTTTGGGACACTCAGGACACCCTGAGGAGGGCCGTGTTGTGTAACCTCTGCCACGGCCTCAATCTGTCTGGTAGTGGATGACAGTGGGTGTTTTACAAACACAGTTGCTCTCAGAGACACGAGCCACAGTCTCTCAGGCTCCAGTGAGCAGGCATGTGGCGGCCGCTGCCAGTCTGTGTTTGCCCACGGGTGACACTGGGCAAGGGCGCTGTACCCACCTGTGCCTTAATGACATAATATGTCTACCGAGGCCCACTGAAGCGGACGGGGACAGTCTGAATGTTTGGTGAACTTCTGAACTTTTAAAAGCATCAATCAGAGTAATGTAGATGATTGCTTCTGCTTATTTGCAGTCAATCAAGAAGTGTTGTTATCAATTTTAACATTGGCAAAGCTTACTTTATAATGTCATTTAACATTTTAGAAATGATTGTTTTTTCATCTAATATTTTTTACATTTAATTAATATGTGTTTTAAACATTATATAGGATTTTCATATACTTATCTTTGAGATCAAGTCATACAGTGTTCAGCATAATTGAATGCACCCCATTTTGAAAATGCATATTTTTATCAATTTCTCAATAAATATAGGCAGTGTATTGTGGTGCATTTAAACAAAACAGATTTATTAAACAGATATATTGATTAAAATAATATTTTAGGCACCAAACATATTTAGAAATTTAAAGATATTACAATTGAATTCAATCAAAATATTGAAAAAAAAAATACAAACAACAAAATTAACAATTTTTCTCTCTTTTTTTTGCTTCTTTTGATTTTTCCTCTTTTTGAAAATTATATTTAATGTTTTTCCATCACATATAAATTTGTACTTTAGTACTGATTAATCTAATAAAAGTATAAATTTTAAGTATAGATTTGTAAGGGATGTACTTGTATATGCTAAACACTGTGCCTCATTTCTTAAATCATTTATGACCTGTCTGTACTTCATTTATGTATTTATTTATATAGAATTTTATCATTTGTTAAAGTTGTTCATTGGTTCATTTGTTGGTTCGTTAGGTTGTTCGTTGGTTCATTCGTTTATTCTTTAATTTGTTCGTGGTTTGTTCATTGGTTTTCAGTGGTTTGTTCGTTGGTTTGTTTGTGGGATTGTTCGTTAGTTTGGTTGTTGGTTCACTTCTTCATTTGTTGTTTCATTAGTTGGTTCATTCGTTGGTTCGTTTGCTGGTATGTTTGTTGGTTGGTTGGTTGGTTCATTCATTCATTGGTTCGCTGATTTGTTCGTTTATTCATTTATTCATTCATAATTTTGCAGATAAATATAATGAGTAATTTTGGCAGTTTCAATGTATCTTTGGCTATTGCTATATGTTTATTTGGGCGTCATGGTTGGCGCAGTGGATAGCAAAAAGGTCGCTGGTTCGAGCCTCGACTGGGTCAGTTGGCATTTCTGTGTGGAGTTTGTATGTTCTCCCCGTGTTCGCGTGCGTTTTCTCTGTGTGTCCAAAGACATGGACTATTGGTGAATTGGGTAGGCTAAATTGTCCTTACTGTATGTGTGTGACTGCGTGTGTATGGATGTTTCCCAGTGATGGGTTGCAGCTGGAAGGGCATTCGCTGTGTAAAACATATGCTGGTTAAGTTGGCGGTTCATTCCACTGTGGCGACCCCGGATTAATAAAGGGACTAAGCTAAAAAGAAAATGAATGAATAATGTTTATTTGAAATGTAATGTTTATATATCCATGTTAATTTTTTCAGTCCATCACTTGATATGGCTCTTTCACTTAATGAAATTAAGATGCTCAATGAGATGCTCAGCCATGATACGCATAAAACAAGTGAAAGTTTTTCTTATTTGAGTTGATGGAGGAGCATATGGGGTCTAAGTGTTGGAAAGCGTGTCAACCATAAGTACAGTTGAAATTTAACCCTAAAGGTTTTTTTTTTCAGTCTGATGGTGAAGTCCTTAAGTCTAGCTGTGTTGGTTGCTTATAGGCAGGCATTACCGAATGATAGTTGCCGCATTTTGTTGCTCCACATTTGCATAAAGCTGACCTCTGCTCAGCTTTTTTTCCACTGGGTATTGCATGGTTGATTCTTGGCTGCAGATGCTGCGAGCACATTAAGACAGAGATCAAGTCCATCTTTCTGGGCTGTTTTTCAACCACTCTTGAATACTGATTTGTCCCACCGATGCACGGCTTGTCACTATGTATGTGTTTATGTCTGTTTCCATCTTCATTTTAGGCTTCTGCCGATATTACATTTTCTTGTTGTGATTAATTGCTGAAGCTTTTATCACAATATATATCACAATATTGACATTATCTGCAATAAGAAGTCATTTAAATGTATAATATCAGAAAAATACTTAGTAAGTAGCTTTTGTATATACATGTTTAGAGTAAATAAACACTTTAACCAAATTAAATTGCAAAAGTATAACAGGTAACACTATACAAAAAAAGTCTTATTAGTAAATGTTAGGTAATATAAATTATGAGAAAAAGCCATATTGTAATTATAAGTCAATTTAAAGGTGCTGTATGTAAGTTTTTGACTCTTCTAAAGCATAATAATATCATAATATGTTTGCAGATATTTAAGAAACATGCGAAGTGAACATTCTTGTTTATCTGAAAAACAATGCTGAAGTCAGATATTCTGCTTTGAAAATATGTTTTCCGTGCCGGAACGCTTTCTTTGTTTTGGTTCTTTTAACCCGCCCAATGCCAGTTTAGCCAATTATATTTCACCACCGCGTGCTGCCTTGATGGGAAAACAGCGAATATCATTCATTCAGAGAGGCTCTCCAAACATGCACTAGTGAGCGAAATGTGACCTCCAGTAGACAGTAGCAGACTCCGAAATGAGAGACAGATTCAGAGTTCCACATGAGGTTATTAATAAGCAATTAATATAAACATTTCGAACATATACATTAGGTGAGCAGGTTATATTGTAACCCCGTGTCCTAACAACACGCTATGTGACGAAATTTGCAGTGATAACCAATTTGGCCGTTTGCACCAGACGAAACACGACAGAAATTTAAATACAGCCATTCAGAAGCAGAGAATAGTGCATTTACTGCACCCCAACGAAATGGTAAGGTTTATAATATAATTCATACATATTAAACCTCTTTATTATTATTAAATGTACATGCTGATATGTGTTGACTTGCACTGAGTCACAGATCTAAAGTTCAATTTCAAACGGTTATTTTATTTTCAAGATCTGAGGTGAACTATCTGCTGCTTCTTTTAGTAGTATGGCAATAAATGTCATGTGAAATGGCATTCAAACTCACATAGTTAGCATTTAACACTGAATAAAGCACATCAGGTTGTACCTGAGGTTGTCAGTTTTCTGTTGTTCAGCTGGAAGAAAGAGAAGCTGTTTCTAATATCTCAATTCAGAGTGATGGTTAAAACAAAAACTCCTTTTATTATGGAAAATAATAAATGCATGCCGTTGCTTTTAAATGGAACAAGATTGAAAACTTACATACTGCACCTTTAAAAAATACAAATCAGTTTTATTAGTGATTTACTCCATTAAAAAAAAGGATAATGACTTTTTAAATGTGTTGTTAGTCATTAACTAAGAAATTAACATGATATAAGATTACAAAGTACATTTGTAGTTGACATCACTTTTGACTTTAGATATACTAATGTTAACGAGTGGAAACTCACTGTACATAATTAATAAACCAAATGATTATAAATAGTCACAGAATTTTTAATGATCTAGGCAACATTTAACATGTGAAAATGTTAAGCATTTGCTGTGATAAACGAACACTGAAATACAACTGAATATTCTTTAAATAAACACTCTAAAAGTTTAAATAGTAAATAATTATTCACAGTATTTTGCCCACAATATCAATATTATCACGGTATATTGAATGATTCAATATCGGCATATGTCTATTTCATTTATGTGTGTGTGTTTCCATCTTCATTATAAGAGACGCATATCTTTATATCTTTCTAGATTCTAATTTTAAACAAGAAGCTGGACTTCGGTCACGTACAGTCAAAGTGCGGATCCAAGGATAATCTGAAGCATTCGCCCCGTGGAGGCAATGTATGTACTGCTCCATCTCTCTCTCCTTCTCTTCCAAAGCCTCCAATAGACCTTAAATTTGAACCTTTTGCGTCCCTGTTCAATCTTACACCCACTTCAGACATATTTTTACTGGAATCAAACTGAAGTCCCTTCTTGTTGTTCATCTTGTGGAAAATATATACATGGCAAATGTATATATTTGTAGACTGTAATGCAGGTGTTTGATGCTGACTCATCAACACTTGTGTGTCTACGGTATGGACTTCATATCCTGATTAAAAAACATATCACCCTGCTTTGATTTCTGTTTTGGGGGAAAAAATATGGTGTGTAGTTGATGAAACTGTTTTGCTCAACAGACTGTACCATGGAGTTGCTGCTGTCAACCTTCATGGGTTTTTATTCTTTTCTCTTTAGGGTTTCGAGGGCTTCTTTACTGTATCTGACATTTAATGTCTTGTCTGGAAGAAATTATTTATGTTAACTATGATCAAAAATACTGTAGCATTTATTCAATTTAAAATGTAATAATTTACAATAGTATATCTTTATTTATCTGTAATAAAGCTAAATTTTCAGCATCATTACTCAGAAGTGGGGGAATTACTTATCATTTTCAATGCTAGCAACTTGACAAGTTTGTTAAATACAGAGCAGCAACATTATATTTCATGCTAAAAACGTGTTGATGCTAAGCACATGTTAAATTGAAACATACTAGAAAGATGCAAACAACATTTTAATTAAGGTCATCAAAATGTTAAATGTGCTAGAAATATGTTAGATCGTTAGTTAACATGTCAGAATTGTGCTAATTCATGCTGGCATTATGTTAAACACAGTTTAAACATGCTATTTCATGTTAAAGATATGTCCATGCTAACAAAATGTGAAATAGAAACTACCTAACAACATTTTAATTGATATAAGCAAAGAGTTAGTTAACAATGTGCATGCTAAAGGCATGTTCATGCTAGCAACATGTTAAGTAAAAACATTAACAATGTGTTAAACATGCTAGAAATATGCTAGATTGTAATTTAACATGTAAGTAATGTGCTAATTCATGCTGGATTTATGTTAAATGTGTTTCCAACATGCTATTTCATGCTAAATACATGTTCATGCTAGCAACATGTGAAATAGAAACATACTACAAACATGCTAACAGCATTTTAATTGCATTAGCTAAGTATTAAACATGCTAGAAATATTTTAGATTGTAATTTAACATGTCAGCACTGTGCTAATTCATGCTGGATTTATGTTAAATGCATTTCCAACATGCTATGTCATGCTAAAGACATATTCATGCTTGCAACTTGTTAAATAGAAAAAACTAGAAAGATGCTAACAACGTTTTAATTAATGTTAACAAAATGCTAAATAGGCTAGAAGTATGTTAGATTGTTAGTTAGCATGTCAGCACAACTAATTCATGATGGCATTATGTTAAACGCAGTTTCAACATGCTATTTCATGCTAAGACATATCCATGCTAGCAGCATTTCAAGTAGAAACATGCTAACAACCTTTCAATAAATATTAGCAAAGGGTAAATGTGCTAGAAATATGTAAGATAAGTAGTTAACACGGCAGCAATGTGCTATAATCATTCTGTCATTGTTAAAACATTGTTTCAGCATGCTATTTCATGCTTAAGTCATGTTTATGCTAGCAGCATGTTAAATAGAAACGCAAGAAAGATGCTAACAACATTTTATTTAAGGTTAGCAAAATGTCAAATGTGCTAGAAGTATGTTAGGTTGTTAGTTAGCATGTCAACACTGCTAATGATCCCATTTTGTTAAACAGTTTTAACATGCTATTTCGTGCTAAAGACAAGTCCATGCTAGCAGCATTTTAATAGAAACATGCTAACAACATTTTATTTAATATTAGAAAAATATTAAATGTGTAAAAATATGTAAGATTGTTAGTTAACATGACAGCAATGTGCTATAACCATTCTAATATTATGTTAAAACGAACGAACCAACATGTTAAATAGAAACATGCTAACAACATTTTAAATAACGTTAACAACATGTTAAACATGCTAGAAATATGTTGTTAGTTAACCTCATGTCAACAATGTGATTCATTCTGACATGTTAAAGCATAGTTACAGCATGCTGTTTCATGCTAAAGACATGTTCATGCTAGCAACATGTTAAATAGAAACATACTAGAGACATGCTAACAACATTTCAATTAACGTAAGCAAAATGAAATATGAAATATGTTAGATTGCAATTTAACATGTCAGCAATGAGCTAATTCATGCTGGATTTATGTTAATTGCATTTCCAACATGCTATTTCATGCTAAAGACATGTTCATGCTAGCAAACATGTCAAATAGAAAGATACTAAAAACATGCTAACAGCATTAAAATTGTAAAGGCAAAATGGTAAACATGCTAGAAATATGTTAGATTGATAGTTCATACTAGAGACATACTAGAGACATGCTAACAACATTTTAATTAACCTTAGCAAGATGTTAAACTAGATTGTAATTTAACATGTCAGCAGGGTGCTAATTCATGCTGGCAATCTGTTAAACACGGTTCCAACATGCTAAAGACAGTTTCATGCTAGCAACATGTTAAATAGAAACAGGCTAACAACATTTTAATCATCCTTTAAAATTTACACCATATGTAACAAAATAAATATGTTAGAATGTTAGTAAACAACCTGCTAATTCATGCTGACAATGTTGAAACAGGTTAGCAACATACTAAACATGTTAGGCTAAAGGTTTGAGTAGCAAAACCATTCTAAATGTATGGTTACCATGGTTTTCCGATAATAACCCTGCTTTTTGTATTTTTCCGAACGTGTATCCATGAGCTAAAATGTTAGCAACATGCTAACAATATTTGCCATGAGTTAAAATGTTAAACATGCTACATGTAACATGCTATGTGTAATGTGTTAAATTCTGAGATGGTAAAAAAATTGGTGTATTATTGGAAGTAAATTTTGCAATATTTGCTGTAAGCTTAATGTCCACATGCAATTGTGGTTAAGATATGCTAAATGTTTCTACAATTCTTTCTTTAAACTTCATACATGCTTTTTGTAGTATACATACAAAATTGGCTACAATAAACAATTTTAAAAACGTTATCCTGCTGTATTTATGGGATTTATGGGATTTCTTTGACTGAAAAGGATAAATGTGATTCTGCCGCAACACTTATTAAAATATAAATGATCTCATCTTACCTTATCTTATAGGCTACATTAGAAAATAGCAAAATTATGTCTTAAAGTACTGAACATATCTCATTAACTTTTGGGAACAGAGCCGTAGTCTGTGTGATCTTTGTGATGTGCATACTGTATTGCGTGCTGAAATGCCTTGACCTGTGTTTTCTGAAAGTCAGAGCTGGTGTTGCCGAGTCATGTTTATACTTCAGTCTGATTTGCCTTTTCTGCCCCTCGCAGCAGAAGTCTGTCTCTCTGAGTGACTGAGTCACAACTGAGCTGTAATGACTACACTCTGTAGAGCATGAGGCCAGGTCATGGGGTTCATTAATGTTCAGCGCTCAGATATATTATATATTCACGCACTGTCTATTAAGTTAATGGTGGAATATTTTATAATATTCCAGAACACCGCTTTTAAATTTAGAGTTTACGAATTAGATTTTGAGTCACACTTTAAAATACGGTCTCAGTAGTTAATGTTTGTAAATGTATTTAGTAACATAAACTAATAATGAACAATACTTGTACAGAATTGATCAATAATCATACTTCAGAATTTACTATTGCATTATTAAAATCCAAATTCCTGCTTGTTAACATTAATGCACCATGAGTGAATAAAAATAAACGACTTTATTTCCATTTAACTAACATTATCAAACATGAATAAATACTGTAATATATGTATTGTTCCTTTTTGTTCATTTTAGGAGATACATTAACTAATACAACCTTATTGTAAATTGTTACCAAATATACCTTACTGTAGATAAGTTGCACCCGTGAGACTCAAAGCATATATTTTTTAAATTAAATATACATTTAATTTCAACGTTCATGCATCAAAGTATATATCAAACTAAATGTTAGCTTGTTTAATTTTTTATTATTAAAATGCAGTCAAATTACTTCAAATATATATTTTTTATTTGTTATTAATTTTTCTGGTTTTTCACCTTTAATTGATAGGATAGTAAAGAGTATTGACAGGAAAGCGTGGGAAGCAGAGAGAGGGGAAAAATTGGCAAAGGACCTCGAGGCAGGAATTGAACTTGGGTCGCCGTGAGCACCGGAGTACATGTGTTAACACACTAAACACTATGCCATTGGCGCTGGTCAAAAATATCTTTTGAGGAAATTTCAGAAAATATAAAATAGTTTCACTAAAATATAATACAAATATATTTATAATATGCCAGAACACTGCTTTTAAATGTAGAGTTTATGAATTAGATTTTGAGGATAAAATATAAGGATAAAATATTTCTTATATCTAGATTTTTTTTATTAAAACAAGACTTAATCCCATTTGATGTGTTTTGCATATAGTAAAAATACATGGCTGAAATATATTTGAAATATATGTCGCACTTTACAATACAGATTCAGTAATGTTAGTAAATGTATTTAGTGACAAACTAATATAGAACAATACTTGTACAGCAATTATCAATAATCATACTTCAGAATTTACTATTGTATAATTAAAATCCAAATTCCTGCTTGTTAACTGTAATTAATGCACCATGAGTGAATAAAAATGAACAACTATTTCCATTTACTAACATTATCAAACATGAATAAATACTGTAATACGTGTTTTGTTCCTTGTTTGTTCATTTTAGTAAATACATTAACTAATACAACCTTATTGTTAATTGTTACCAAATATACCTTACTGTAGATAAAAGTTGCACCGTGAGACTCAATAAACCATATATCTTTAATTAAATATACATTTAATTTCAACTTTCATGTACCAAAGTATGTTTCAAAATATATGTTAGCTTGTTTAATCTTTTTATTATTAAAATGCAATAAAAATTATTTAAAAAATATCTTTGAGGCAATTTCAGAAAATATAAAATAGTTCACTAAAATACTGTATATAAAAATATATATTTAAGCAACCCTATTAATATTTACTAAGCTCTTGAATTCAATATTCATTACAGATATAGTAAATTCATTCATTTTCTCTCGGCTTAGTCTCTTTATTCATCAGGGGTCACAACAGCGGAATGAACCACCAACTTATCCGGAATATGTTTTACACAGTGGGTGCCCTTCCAGCTGCAACCCAGTACTGGGAAACATCCATACGCACTCAATCACACACATACACTACGGCCAATTTAGTTTATTCAATTGACCTATACCGCATGTCTTTGGACTGTGGGGGAAACCAGAGCACCTGGAGGAACACCACACCAACACGGGGAGAACATGTAAACTCCACAAAGAAATGCCAACTGACCTAGCCGGGTCTCAAACCATCGACCTAGCTGTGAGGCGACAGTGCTAACCACTACGCTACTGTGTCGCCCAGATATAGTAAATACTAAGCTGAATTTGTTTCCAAATATACCAGAACTATTAAATGGTACTTTACCGTCTCTTCTGATTCAGCTGAATGTTTGTTTTCTGACTGTGTATTGTTGATATTTATTGCAGGTGTTGAGTTGCATATTGTTGCGAAATTTACATACAGTATGACTCAGTTTGGTTTGCAGCTCGGTTTTTATGTGTCTAACTGTTTTTGCAGTGCCTTCCTAACCATTTAACTCATGAATTATTTCTGTTTTATAGGCAAAACCATTTTATTTACAGCTTCTTATTTGAAGAAGAAATGTTAGACTATTATCCAGATTTTTTGTTTTATTCTGTTCTCATCTTTGGCTGTTTCTTACAGATTCACATTCAGTCTAAGAAGATTGATCTTAGTCATGTGACCTCCAAGTGTGGATCATTGGACAACATCCGCCATAGGCCAGGTGAGCATGATGGCTGGACATTTTGCACACAGACTGGAGATTTGCAGTGTCATACAGCTTGCGGTGGAAATGAGCTGTGCCTGAAATAGACTGTTGAATGATGCAAGAGCACCATCTAGTGGTTGTGTTTTAATGGCATCGTTTGCAAAATCTAATCCAAATATTTCACTTGTTCATTTGTGCATGCAGATTTACAAAGTGAAAATCATCAGTTCACTCACAGTGACATCTGCATTTTCTGTTTTAAAAATACATCACTAACATTATATATTTTATATATTACAACAGTATAATTCAAAGAACTTAGAAGTTTCTGCTTCTTATTATATATTATTATTATTTATGTACTTTTTTAGTTAATTGTTTTATAAATGGCCTATACATTTGTATTGTTCAAATGTTTGGAATCAGTATTTTATTATTACTGTTTTATTAAATACGAATAAAGAAGACATTTAAGACATTTATTTTGGTACAGAATATCAATATTTTAAATAATTGCTGTTATTTAGAATTTATAGTCTTCAAATAATTCTGAAACAGTGTCACATAGAATATCTTAAACTGATAACACTTCCAACACTGATAGTAATAAGACATGTTTCTTGAGAAGAAAATTTTAATTGTTTCTGAAGGATCACATGAGACTTTATAAATATTTAATACATGAATTAATTATTTCTTTAATAATTTAAAAACTTATAATTCATTGGTGAAACCAAAATATTAGTAAAAATTTGGCTGAAAAGTGAAAATTGATAAATTTTTTATTAATTAATTGAGACTGAAATATTGACATCAGACAATACATTTTTATGAAAGACAAAACGACACTATAAAAGCTGTAAAGCTGTAAAAGACACAAGGATAAATGCAAAAAAAAGTAATAATAAAAATAATTAAAAACACAAATTAATAATAATAATAGATCTAAAAATAATATAAAAGTCAAATTAAATAAAATAAAAGCTACCCTAAAAAAGTAAGTTTGAAGAGATGATTTAAAAACACTGCATTGCAAATTTCAGAGGGTAAAGAGTTCCACAATATGGTGGCCAGTGAAGAGAATGCCTGGTCACCCATAGATTTTAGCCTCGTTGACTGAGCAGTTAAAAGACCAGCATCAGACAGGGCACGTCAAGGAGTGTATGGGATTAAAAGCTCAGATAAATATTGTGGTGCTGGACCATTCAAGGCCTTGTACGCAAGGATAAGGATTTTAAAATCAATTTAAAAACTGACAGGAAGCCAGTGCAAATTTTTCAAAATAGGGGTTATGTGCTCTCTTGCAGTGGTCCTAGTCAGAATTTTAGCTGCTGAATTTTGTACTAATGGGCTATATGCACACATACTTTTAATTTTCAGCCAGGCAGCACAAGGACTTCCAGTCTTTTCATTGCAAAAGTGTCACGTTTAAGATTTTTTTAATAATCAGTGATCTTCACTGCCTGTTAGATATACGATATGAAGTGGGTGTCAGATCGGACACGAAGCGCTGCATTAAATTCCATTTCCCCCTACAATGTCTTCAAAATATGAGTTTATTTTACCCCAGTATTCTTCGGAATTCCTCTGTATTCTACAGGAATTTCTTCGGCTTTAAAACTCTAGCTGTGCATAAAGCCCATTGATGCCGATTTACAAAGTGAAAAAGATCAGTTTACTGACATCTGTATTTTAATTTTTTTAAAGCATCACTAAACAAGTGTTTTATATATTACATGAACAGTATATTTCAAAGTTTTCTTATTATTATTTTATGTACTTTTAGATAAATAGCCTATACATTTGTACTGTTGAAATGTTTGAAATTTTTTATTATTACCGTTTTATTAAATAAGGATGAATAAATTAATCAAAAGTGATATTTATTTTGGTACAAAATATATCTATCAATATTTCAAATAATTGCTGTTATTTATAATTTCTGTTCTTCAAATAATTCTGAAACGGTTTCACACAGAATATCTTAAACTGATTCCAACACTGATACACACAGCTATAACACTAAAACGGAATAAGACATTTCTTGAGAAGTCTATTTTAATCATTTCTGAAGGATCACGTAATACTGAAAAAAATATTTAATACAGAAATTAATTAAATAATTCTAAAATTCTTAATTTTTGGCTGAAACCAAAATAAAAAGGACGAATTTGGCTAAAAACTGAAAAGATTTTTATTGAATGGTTGGTTGGTTGATTGATTAATTGATTGATTGATTTTTCCATAGCCCCCACAATTGTTTTGGAAAAGGAATGATTGTTTAATAATCAGTCAATAAATCAAATATTTAATAATAATAATAATAATAATAATAATAATAAAAATCAAATAATACTAATTAAACAATCAACACTCAAAGAAAAAATTCAGAACAAAAGTTTAAACTCAACAAAATTGCACTTTACAACAATAAATTGCAACATTAAAATAACTGTAATAAATTAATTATTTTACGTATTTTTCAGTTATAGTAGGCCTAGTGCTTTGGGGAATTATTTTTTTTTTTAAATATAATAAAAAATAGCACTAACAATGCACTGACTATAGGTGAGAAATGAGAAATTTGTTGTGATTTATTGTTTTCATATATCTCAGGCGGTGGCCATGTCCGCATTGAGAGCGTGAAGCTGGACTTCAGAGAAAAAGCCCACGCCAAAGTGGGCTCCCTGGATAATGCCCACCATACACCCGGAGGAGGTCAGATCCAGGTCAGTCCTCGATAAATATATGTTTGTTTGTTTTTTCACAAACACTTAACGTAATCCTATTTCTTACTTTTGAAGATCGAAAGCCATAAGCTCTCCTTCCGCGACTCTGCCAAAGCGCGCGTGGATCACGGAGCAGAGATTGTGATGGAGTCGCTCGGGCTGTCCGGCGGGACGTCCCCTCACCGACACAGTCACATGTCCTCATCCGGGAGCATCAACATGCACGAGTCACCACAGCTGGCAACGCTAGCAGAAGATGTGACCGCCGCGCTGGCCAAACAAGGCTTGTGAATCCCCAAAATCTACAGTAGTTTCCCTCCTCAGTGGTGTCACGGTTGACCCTTTCCTTCCTCCCTCCGGTATTTATGGAACACTACAGATTCACTTATTCACACTATTCCCTCTTCATCCGTCAACAAGCCCTGTCTTGACTATCTAAAAAACACAAGATGATTTTTATTTTCAGTTTTGTTCATTTTAATGAATTAGCTAGAGAGGTACCTGTGCTTTTTATTACCCATCTTACATGTGACTTTTTATGGTTGTGTACAGACGGTGGCCTCAAATGCTGGTTTAGGCTGTGTGCTGCGTCTTAAAGTCGGTTGATCTGATTTTTTTTTTTAAATACGCAAGAATAATCCCATGATGCACGTGTTTATTTGCCCTTTCAGTGCATGGACTCTAAAACATCAAACTGCAATCAAATATACAATATATTTATAAATATACCAGCGCAACATCTCACGCTCAATTGAAAAAAAGAAACGATTATTCCTTCGATAACGTATACTGTAATGCAATCGCGTTAAAAACAACAACCCTAGTAGATAGTATGATGAGCATGTATTCTAGTACACAAAAGAGGCTATTTTCTATTTCAAGGGATTTTAGTAAGTTATTTGCTGAAACGTTGAATAAAATGAAAACATCATGTTTTGTAGATACTAGCGACGATGTTTAGCTTGTACATTATTTCAGATGATGCACCCCTGGCTTTGCTGTTGTTACTAAATCGTCTGATCTTTGTCGCTATGCAGTTTTTCGACTGACGTCAAGTTAGCGACGCTGAAGCTAATTTGAGTGAAATCTGCTTGGAGAGCTTCTTGCGACCTCGTGCAAAATTTTGTCAAGTGACTGTAAATGTGACTGCACATTTACACTAAACAGTGATTTCACAATATTAAATGTTCGAGGACTACAGGTTAACGGGAATCACGTAAGATCTGCTTGAACCATAAACCGCCATCTTTAATAATCCATCCACTTGTTAAGTCGTGACATATGAAATACTGTTTCCGGGTCCAAGCCGCTACTTGTTTGAAATGAGAAAATATTCGTTTATGACCCCTTTTTCGTCATATCACACATTAAAGTGAATTTTATATAAAATCATAGTGTACACATCAGACTTGCTGCATCACAATTACCAAAACTGTAACAATTTCTAAAAAATGTCTCACTTTCTGGCCATCGGATATTAGGCATGGATATATATTGCGATCGAGATTTTTGAAAGTATTACATCGCTTCGTAAACGTTTATTATTACCATTTGATGAGTCTCCCCATACAGTTTAATATAGCACTTGGACCCAGAAGCCGCTTCGCGATTAACAGCCGGATTGGGGTGAATGGTGGTTCTGCGGCCCTTGTTTTCCTCTTGGGAGTTTTGGCCCTTGTCTGTCTGCTGATTCCTTCTTGGATGCTTAGTTTTCTTTGTTAGGACATGGAAAAAGAAATACACGAATCCAGACTTTTAAAAAAGGATACTCACTGCGCTTGCATCAGTTTGAACACGGTACACCAGTATATTTTTTCTCCTTGTCATTTGTGGTTCTCCCTGCCCGTTTTCCTCTAGAACAGCTGTCATTCGTAGGCTTCTGTGTTTTTCGGCCCCTCTGAGCCTTACCCATCCACCCTTTCCCCCATTCCCTCAGCTGCTGTAAATGTATTTAAAAGGCCACATAGATGTACGCAGTTTTTCTCCTGTTGGTATGATACGGATTATAAATGCCCTTAACAGTTATGACAATAAAAAAAAAGCAGAAAATGAACCAAATGTTAGTGTGATCTGATTTGTGGTTGATTTTGTGTAGATGTTTGGATATATTTAATTCTTGAAGGTTTTTTAAAAAAGTGTGTGTAATGTACAATGATTTTGCGAAGGGGAGTAAAGTTCCTAAGACACAAATGTATACATGGGTTTCTCATTGTACACATGAGGTTGGGTATTAAATACATAAAACATTATTAATTCATAGAAAATAAAAAAACAACCACTATTTAAAATATTACCATACAATAATACAAATTGACTACATTATTGCTAGCTTCGTTACAAAAAGAAAATACAAAAAGATAATGTTTAAAGTGAAGGATTAGAATTAATATATTGTAATATATTATTATAATATAAAGCAATTATCTAAAAAAATATAAAAAGATAATATATACTGTTAATTGAAGCATTAGGATTAATATATTGTAATATATTATTAAAACACAAAAAATTACAAAAAGATGAGTATGAATTTTTGTTATAAACAACAGCATTGCATTATAAATAACTTAAATAAAAACGAATAATATTATAACATAAAATGATCAAAATCCTTAGCAAATTAATGAATGTCACAAAAAGTCCAAATAATTTCATTATTAACTATAATAATAATAATAATAATAATAATAATAATAATAATAACAATATCAGTATTATGATTATTATTTATTTTCTTTAATGATTAAAATATTAATAAAGAAAATATTAATAATAATAGTATACAAGTAATAAAGTAATAAGTAAAAAAGTAATAATGATATTATACAAACAGTAAATGTGACTGCACCATTAACAGTGATTTTACAATATATATATTATTATAATATAATAATAATATATTATTATTTTTATTTTTTTCTAAATCATGTAATACCTGTTCAAATTTCCTGAAAGTGTGGCTTCAGGCCACAATTCATTTGCATCTATCAGTGTGTATATATATATATATATATATTTTTTTTTTTTTCTTTTCTATTTTTTGTACATGTCTTACAAATAGTATAAACTCCAGATGAATGTAAACATTCTAATACTAATTTAAATCCAAATCAATCCAAGGTACTCTTTTAAAACTCATTTATATTCTTATTATGACCTTCCCCATTATCCTTGTCCAATTAAGTACAGATGGACAAAATCCTACCAAGTCCCATCCTGCTTTATTGTCTTTGAGATTAAAAAAAAAAAATGAATCAACAGATTATTGATGTGATACAAGTTGTAAATACTGTATGATGTGTTCACACTTGCTAAGTTCAGTTCTGTCATTGCAGTTTATTTAAATGAAATAACTAAATATAATATAAATAATAAATATGAATGCAACATGGACCGAAAGCATCTTTACCAACCAAAAACAGCAAGCATCTTTAGATTCAAACCTAAAAATGACAGCGTGAACAATGATCCTGACCACAAAGCTCCAAGTGTGAACACACCATAAAATAGCAAATGTTGCTTAGCTATTTAAATGAGCACATTCACCTACCTGTTCGACTTACCCCTCCCTTGCACCTCAGCCCTGTGCACTTAGTATGAAAACATTAATCACAACAAGGCTAATACTTTGTCAAAAGTTTATTATGAGAATTGACAGAGGCGAAAAATAAATTAAGACTCTGGGGAAAGGGGAAGGAGGTTTTGCAGCCAGTCCATTAATGGCAGTATATTTAGCACCTTTGACTTTGGGATGCAGAAAGTGAGAGGTCATAGGGAGTGCCTTATATATTTGAGTTACCATGATGCCCCGCCCCAACACACCCACCTCACCCCTCACAACTGCTCCACTACGGAGAGGCTTGTCTCAGCACGAACAACACCAAGAAAATTAGCTGGAAAAAAATTGAGTGGATTCCAAGAATGGACAAAAGAAAAAGGAGTCAAGTGGAAAAAAATAGCATACACACAAAAAAAATAATAATTGTTTATGACTAACATCCTGTGTCCCTTTCATCCATTTCTGAGTTGGTTTTGGAAACATTGTGTGGATGTCCTGACATCATGGAATCTGGAGAAATGCTTCAGTCTCCTCACAGCTCTGACTTAGACAGACATGATGTGTTTGACGAAAGCTGTTCAAAATGGAGAGAGTCAGAAAATATGAGGAGGGCTTGAAAAATTGCAGAACAACGAACACATTAAACTATAAGTTAGTGATTATTAATTGTTTATTAATTGATTTTAAATATGTAGAATCAGAATTTTAGAACTTATGCAATCATTAAAGCATGGGTAAAGTAACCCTTCCATTTTCAGTCACTGGTTGGAATCTTACTTGTTGTAGTGTCACTAGAACCAGGGGGGTGGAGGGTTGTGTAACACAATTGAGAACTCCGTTAGTATAGGTACTGTACTGTGGTGTTAGTAACTATACTATGGACCGGGTTTCAGGAAGCCGCTGCGATCGGATACAATCCCAAAGTTGGTGACCCAGGGGTGTTAATAATTATAGATAGATAGTCATTATTAATTATGAATGAATAGTCATTGTTAATTGTTTATGCCATGTTCAGACTACACAACATTTTTAATGATTGTTTCTGTGGCACAATATGTGGTCATAGTACATATCGATGCCATTAATAAGGCAAAACTAGTGATTGACTTCCAGAAACAGCAAAGTCCTAAATAATAGGCAATACACACAGGCAGCATATATTTTAGTGGCTGCCCTAAAATGAAAGTCTACTGCATAATTCCAACTAACAGCACTGATCATATTTCTGTCATTTCACCATTCATGAAACCTGCATATGGAAGACCTTATCAGTGAATGTCATAGATGCAATGGAATCCATCGTGGAGGACCAGAAAAATATGTAAACATGCTAGTCTGTCTCGATGTGTCATGCTGTTGTCCATTAAGACACAAAATGATTGCTTATTGTTATTTGTGAATAACCACTACACCTTTGTCAAACGGATCCAACCCAGGCTCCTTCTGAAACCGTACCACTATATACATTTCTGCAGAGCGCCAAATACGTTTCAGAAGGTACGTTCTTTGCAGTTTGTTATCAAGAATCCACCAGAGGGAGCTGTGTAAACATTTTGAGATCTCAAATTTCTCTAGCGGGTGCTATTTGTGCCTGCCTGTCTGGCGTAAATACACCAGAGGCTGCTCTCGACTGACTGAGCGACTAACCCACCCTCTTCCTTCCCTAAACCCATCCAACAGTGTTTTCAAAACCACCAATTGACCGGTCCACCCACTTCCCTAAACCCAACCGACAGTTTTAAAAAGCAATCCAGAAAAAGAAAAGCCCTCGGCTGATTTCTTTTAAACACATTTTCAGATTTTACCACATTTCACCCTGTTATTTACTTGTTTATTTTATTTTTTGGCTTCTGTTTTTGTCTTTCCCGCTTTCTGGAACCGTTCTTCGCCAGACTCGAATCACGTTATCGTGGTCAGCTCCTCTCTGCGTCTCAAGTTCGCCGATGTACATGGCGAGCTAACTGGACAAACTGGTAACAGCAAGAAAGCCAGCCATACGGAGGTAAACGGTCAGATGGTAACCGCGAAAAGGAAAGCAGTCATACAACCCCGTAGCGTTCATTTTAAAGACAAAATGCAGCCATACTGTACGTACATCGGGCTACATAATCCGTGATCTTCAGAAATGTATATGGGACTACGCTTACAGAATAACCCTGTGTTGGACGGATCGGAGGCCGGCATGACTGTATATATGTGCATTCAGGCGATGAAAAAATCTGGACTGACCCTCATAGTTGACACAGCCGTTTTCATCCTCCTGGCCTTGCATGAGAGCATCAATCTCAGCTTCACTCATTTTCTCACCTGTAGGAAAAACAGAAGGAATAAATTGGTCAAGTCATTAAAGAAGCCGAAAGACTAGTGCAACAGAATGACTTAAAATTGTTCATGTGTATGTATGAAATGTAATCAGCTGTGAACTGAGACCATATTTATTTTTTCCTGCTTAAAGGCTGGAGTTTGTATTGAAAATTATGTAGAATCTGAACTTTGGAACTTCTTTATGGAATCATTAATGCATGGGTAAATGAATTTAAAGTAACCCATCCATTTTCAGTCACTGGTTAGAATCCTACTTGTTGCAGTGTCAGTAGAACCCGAGGGTTTGAGTGTATACTGTACGCTCTGCGTGAGTAAACTTCACTCCCTTGATCTCAAAAGTCACATTAGAAGATAACGTTGGATGCTACTCTCTTTAGCGTTCCTCATTAGCACACAAGCCGCCCATGCCAGAAATCTTTCGTGTCTTGAATCCCTGTCGGAGTGAGGAATTCAAGTAGAGCTGTAGGGGTTATATGGTTGGGAGAGAGGTTTTGTGCGGGTGAGTATAGTTGAGGTCAGTTTAATGGGTAGAAACAGGAGGGGGTTATGTTTATACCTGCCAACATTTGTCTCTGAAATTCTGGGCAGGAGGGGGTCTTGGTGGTGGTGTGTGTTTGTCTAAATAGCACAGTATTATATAGTACAGTAACTGTACTGTGGTGTTAGTAACTACTATTATGGACCGGTTTTCGGATGGCTACTGCGATCGGATACTGTACCATAGTTGGCAACTTGGAGGTGTTACAGACTGTACCAAAAAGATTAGGGGGCGGGGTGAAATTACAGGAGTTTTCCAGGAGAAATAACAAAATGGGAGGGTGGCGGGAGATGGATCTGAAGTATGGGAGACTCCCCAGAAAAATGGGTGTGTTGGCAGGTATGGTTATGTTGATACTGTGACATAAATAGGAGCAAAGATTGGAGCTGAGGGTTTTAACACTGCTCCTGGAATCACAAAGTGCATCCAAAATTCAGGTAGGTACTACATTTGAATATGAATGTACTTCTTGACCATTAAAATAAGTGTATTCTATATAAATATGGGTAATATGAAAGGAATTTGGATGTACTGTACAACATTTGCCATGTTGTCATTATCAAATTCCCTACCCACATCAGTTGCCTTTCTTCCCTCCCATTCATAAAGTCTTTCTTGTGGCCTCATGGAAGAGTTACTGTAAGTGTCCATTGGATGTACAGTACTAGGGCATCCAGGTACTTCTCACCTACTGTTTTTTTCTGCATACTATGAATTTGGACATACTGATTGGCTTACATACATTTTTCAGTAGGGAAGTGTGCAATTTCCACCACATAACCACTTTGCTGCAAAGTTTAGCTTGAGCCTTAAGTAAACACGACTGATGCAGCCAATCAAGGTTCTTAGAATCACTTGAAAAATACAAGTTGATGAGATGAAGCAGGATTGAAATGAATTCAGCATGAAAATAGGTACCCATGAACTGCGTTAAAGAGCTCTGGTTTGAATGGACAAGTGCAGTAGAGTCCAGCTAGTAGAAATACGGATAGACCTGGTCTCATAAGCCAAGCTCTATAGACTCACATTGCTGCGATTACATCAAGTAGGGGATTTGTTGGTGGCATGATACCAATGGGAGCGATGTTTACAGGGGAGAGTGTACTATAGGCTAGGATTTTCAAAAGTATTGAGTTCAGTACAATTCGGTACTGAAATTTTAAAAACGTTACTTTTCTGCTAACGTTTTATCACTGGGAGCGCGTTCTTAAACACCACTGATTGCAGAAATTACTCTGATTGGCCGTGAAGGTCATCAGTTCATTCATCATTGCTGTTTAGTGCAAAAAGTGCAAGAAGAGATACACGGACACTGGAGCATTTCAAAGCCATGTAGATCAGTGGATCTATCAGCGGATCGCTCATATGTCAGCTCATAGACAGACCAGCTGATTGACGCAACTTTGAAACTCTGCAGTGTTTGTGTATTTGTGCTTGCACACTGTGAACAGCGGTGAAAGTGGCGAAACGATGACCTTCACAGCCAATCACAGTAATTTCTGCTGAGAATGTGAACACAATGGCCAAGCAGCAGTGTTTAAGAATGTGCTCAACGTCTCTGAAATGTTATGGGGAAATGCACATTTTTAAATTATCGATCTCAATACTTTTGACAACCCTAATATAGGCTAACAAGTAGGAGATGTGAGAATTTACTTAAATCCCTTGGCCTCAATAGGCACACTATATTGTAGGCTCGAAGCAGTGTTGTACTGACTCAGATGGGAGTGAGGTTTAGATCAGATCGAACCAGAAGGGCTCCACTAGTAAAAGCGTTCAACCTGTTAATTTTGCCACTTACCAAGTGTTGACAAGACGATACGCAGCTCAGCACCCATTACTGTTCCATTGCCCTCCTTATCGAATACACGCAGACCCTCAACGTAGTCGTCGTATGTTGCCTTGTTTGGGTTGTTGATTACAACCTGCAGCATAGGCAGGAAACCCTCAAAGTCCACTCTCTTGTTTACCATGTCTAAAAAACGGGGTCAAAAGGGAACAGAAAGGTCACAGAGTGCAGATGAAGTGAAACATAATGCTGCAAGCACCTGTCATGACACCAGCCTTCTGCCAATTAGTTAAAAAAAAATAATCTAAAAAAATGTCATGGTGAAATATCTTGACAGTGCTGATGATAATGTAGAGGTACTTTCAGAGTAGCTCATTAAAATGCTAAAAAGAAGGAAAAATTCCCTTACCATCAGCGGTGGGGTTGCCCAAGATCTTTGTAACCTCTTTGTTGGTTGGGTTCTGTCCCAGTGCACGCATAATATCTGCAATCTGGTTGTAGGCTACTTTGCTGTCACCAACTCTGTCAAAAAGTCCGAAGGCCTCCCTGTAATCTGGAATTAGGGAGATTGTTTTAGTTAAAGGTGAAATGTGTGATTTCTCCAGACATTTTCAAGCAACTTCCTCAATCAAAACCTGCAAATCACACCAATGGTTGAGACAATGTTGTATTTCAATTGAATGTAGCCCTCTCTGTAATTCTACTTAACAGTGCAAACTAATATTAGTGATATATTAGAGACGTTTAAAGGATTTTTGATATTTTATAGTAAATATTGTGGTGGTAATTTACAGTACTACTGGCTTTACTACCTGTCTATTATTATGATATTAACTGTTTTTTAGAACTTGTAAGTGATTTTATTTTACATCCCTTATCCTGCCCAACATCCTAAACCCAACTACTACCTTAATAACTATTAATAAGCAGCTAAAAGTAAATAGTCTGTTAATAGTGTGAACTGTACAATAAAATAAAAAGTGACCAAAATTGTTTGGTTTACCGCATTTTTTTCCTCATCTTAATAAAGTTTCATAAAAGTCTGATACAATAAACTTAAAAAAAAAAAAAAAAAAAAAAAATATATATATATATATATATATATATATATATATATATATGATAGACATATTTTGATTACCCGATGAGCTTTTCAGTAAACATATTTAAAAAATAATTTTTGATAACTCCCACTATTAATTATTGGCTTATTAACTCTTTATTACTAAGATTTTAGGATTTTGGCACTTATAGTGCTTATATTCTATATATTAGTACTTATAATCTTTAATCTACTTTAATCTACACAGTTAAATATATTTATTAGCCCCCCATTGATTTTTTTTTTTTCTTTTTTAAACATTTCCCAAATGATGATTAACAGAGCAAGTAAATTTTCACAGTATGTCTGATAATATTTTTTCTTCTAGAGAAAGTCTTAATTGTTCCATTTTGGCTAGAATAAAAGCAGTTTTTAATTTTATAAAAACATTTTAAGGTCAAAATTATTAGCCCCTTTAAGCTATATAATTTGTTCAATAGTCTACAGAACAAACCATCATTATACAATAATTTGCCTAATTACCCTAACCTGCCTAGTTAACCTTAATAAACTAGTTAAGCCTTTAAATGACACTTTAGGCTGTATAGAAGTGTCTTGAAAAATATCTAGTAAAATATTATTTACTGTCGTCATGACAAAGATAAAATAAATCAGTTATTAGAAATGAGTTATTAAAACTATTATGTTTAGAAATGTGCTGAAAAAAAATCAGGGGGGCTAATAATTCTGACTTCAACTGAATATGTGTATATATATATATATATATATATATATACATATATATATATATATATATATATACATATATATATATATACATATATATACATATATATATATACATATATATATACATACATATATATACATATATATATATATATACATATATATATATATATATATATATACATATATATATATATACATATATATATATATATACATATATATATATATATATATATATATATATATATATATATATATGTATATATATATATATATATGTATATATATGTATATATATATATATATATATATATATATATATATATATATATATATATATATATACATATATACATACATATATATTCAATTCAATTCAAGTTTATTCATATAGCGCTTTTACAATGTAGATTGTGTCAAAGCAGCTTAATATAGAAGTTCTAGTAAATTGAAACTTTGTCAGTCCAGTTTTCAGAGTTGAAGTTCAGTTCAGTTCAGTGTGATTTAATTTTCACTTACCATTACCCAATACATAAACCCATCTTCTACCTTGCGATTTAATAAGCAGCAAATTAGTTGTTTTTTTAAGCTAAAAGTCTAAGTTAATGGTTTGTTAACATTTTTGTTGACATTTTTATAATAACTATTCCGTAAAACTGTTCATATTAAGACAAACCAGTCTGCCATAGGTCAGGTATATCCATTGTAGTGCAATATGTACAGTATCTACAGTTGAAGTCAAAATTATTACCCCCCCTCCCGTTTATTTTTTTCCCCAATTTCTGTTTAACTGAGAGAAGATTTTTTTCATCACATTTACAACACATTAAATAATATTTTACTAGATATTTTTTAATATACAGCTTAGTGACATTTAAAGACTTAACAAGGTTAAATAGGTTAACTAGGCAGGTTAGGGTAATTAGGCAAGTTATTGTGTAATGATGGTTTATTCTGTAGACTATTGAAAAAATATATAGCTTTAAGGGACTAATAATTTTGACCTTAATTTTTTTTTAATTAAAAACTGCTTTTATTAACAAATAAGACTTTCTCTAGAAGAAAACATATTATCAGACATATTGTGGAAATGTCCTTGCTCTGTTAAACGTCATTTGGGAAATATTTTAAAAAGAAAAGAAATTCAAATGGGGGCTAATAACTGTACATTGAGGATCCTCACCAATATGTTGCATTTTATTTTAATCTCTCAGAATAACAGGTTCTAATCACTGCCTATTAATCATTTAGATGCATAAATGTGCAGACTGTGTATTAATCAGTGCAAAGGGTTTCTATGAACGTCATGGCTGAGTGTACTGGCTCACTGGAAGACGATATGCTATAAGATTAATAGCTTCATCTGATTTCCGCTAAAAGCCAGCTGCCACCAGTGACATGGCAGGGCGGGGGAAGACATTCAAAGAGTCGACTTGCAATTGATACACTCTCCCAAGAATATATCTCCCTCCATATAAAGGCTGTGCCATGTGAGGCCAGAATGCTGACTGCAGAGTAACTCACACCCAGGTTGCTGAAAGCTGCCCCACACTGAGAAAGGCACACATTCTTTCTTGTAATGGTGCAATCTCTGGACAATGGTGCCAATTAACTGTGCAGTTGCATTGAATTTTGCTTGACCTTCACAATGGAAGTAACTCCTAGAACACTGGGAATCTGATACAACTCGCTTATGTAAAACCATTGAACGTTTTTTAAGCTTTCTTTTAATTAAAAAGTTTGGGTTGTTTTGAGCTGAATTTGTTTAGAATGCATTTAACCCAGTTGTGTTTGCCCATATTTTAACCAAATTTGGGGTTAAACGATGCAACATTTTTAGAGTGTGGCACTGAATTCAAGCCTAGAAGTAGATTGTTTAGTTAGGAAATTTAATGTGTGACTTTTCTTTTGTGTGATTAATTTTTTTTTGTCTTTATTTTAAGCACTGCATCCTGTTTACGTTCATATGTATATGTGAGAATGTGTCATAGGACAAATAATCTTACCTTCCAACTGGTCCTGGGTGAAATCGAGCTGCAGAAAAACAGAGGTATGTTTTATTTATCCCATAAGTCATTACCAAACATGATATTACATTACATCAGTAGATCCTGTTCATTGAAACGTTCATGTCAGCTCCATTTGAATGAGATTTAAGGATGCAAATTGTATAAAAGAGCTGTTGTTTTCTTACACAAACAATATTGGGAACATTTAATTTAATTCCATTCTAGAATACTTGGATATAAAGGCTTATACTGGATATGATATACAGAATAAGTGATATCAGGTAGGTTCTGTGTCATTTCTATATGTAAATTTGAGTCAAAGCAATTCTGTCAGTTTAAAGATTCTTCATCAGTGATGCAAGTTCATTTTGTTCTGCATAATTTAGCATTGCTGGTGACGTGGAATGAGCTTCAGGACACGAGAAAGCCCAACACATCATTAACACCGTTATGACAGGTGAGTCGTTCACAAACAGCTGCTTTACTACAAAACTATAGAGTGAGAGTCGCAGATCTTGGGATGCTTAATTTAGTCTCTCAGCTGCTTAGAACAGTAAGGAGCTCCATTTTTGGCCATGTCAACCATCTCCAGATCTGGGCCAATCAGAAAAGGGGTGTGGCATTGATTGTAGTTATGCAGAAAAAAATGGAAATTATGCGAAACTATCCATGGTGCTGAATGAGCCAATAATAAACATTTTTAGATCACAAAACAATATTAGGCAGCTTAATAGAAGTTACCAAAAACATAATTTAATATGAATAAAATTAGATGCATTAAATATATAAATAACTTATAACAATAACTTACTACAAATAACTTATAACAACAACTTATTACAAATAACCTTGTAATGGCTCTGCATTTCATTACAGTGTAATTTTGAAAAAAAAAAAAGCTGTTTCAAACCAAACCTAGATAAAATATAGTTAGTTATTAGTTTATTATAAATTATCCACAGGGTTGAAGTTAAATATTAAATAGTTTAACCCATCAGTTGGGTTTGTCCATGTTTTACCCAAATTTGTTTTGAAACTTAGCATACTTGGAGTGTAATGGACAATATTAATGAGTGTAACTAATGTCATTTTTATAATTCTTAGATGCTTTACACAAATACAAATATTATGGACCTCTTCATTGCTAATGCATGCAACCCACCACACACTTTCTCATAACAATAAAGGTGATATTGGCATTGAGATTCCATAATGAACTGACATAGACATCTGACGGACGTCCAAACGACGTCAATTATACCGACGGACGCAAGAGATGCACATCCGTCAGACCTCTAATGTTTAGTATTAGGAAATTGAATATGATTTGATCACTGAATTTAAAATAAAATCAAAACTGATTCTTCAGTGGAATTCCAGAGAAAACACGCTTAATAAATGCATTTTAAGACTAAATCATTACAGAACATTACTTTGTATTAATAGTCACTCATTGGAACTAAATTATTCATGAAATCTTTAAATGTAAACGTGTAATCTTTTTAAATGTGTAATTCCAACTTACTGAAAAACATTAATGACTAAAGAGATACAATGAACAATTCACTGCGAATGTGTCTGGATATAGTTAACAGCAATGGTTGTTACCTTCACACCGGACAGGTCTACTGCGGCGGCTTTAGGGGGCTCGGGCGCTGGCGCGGGAGCGGGGGCAGGTGCGGGCTCTGCCTTCTTGGGGGGCTCGGGCTTCTTAGCGTCCTTCTTAGGTGCCATTTTTTAGTCTATTTGTCCGCCGGGAAGGAACACGACACAGGGAGTGGACCACAGCTTGGAGGAAACTCAGCATTCTCAAGGAAAGGAAAGATGTTTATATACTCGTATAAGTTTCTTCAGAGTTGATGTCAGTCTGATACTTAAGCGGATTGGGTCGCTACTTACAGAGGGGAGGGTTCGCGCGCCTCAAATGGAGAAAGGGGGCTCGCGCGGGCACACGAAAGGGTCGTAAATGTCATTTCACTTTTAGGGGAAGACCGCGAATTATCTTCAAGGTTTTGAATGTAATATTGATAACTCAATAGTTTTGCCTTTGTTGTGGTTTTACCCAATATTGGGTCACATATGGACAAACATACATTTTTAAATTAAACTTTAATGGTATTTTTAACCAAAAAACTGTTGAGTTTATCCATATTTGACCAAACTCTAGGTTAAAACAATCTAGCATATAGGGTATGTTTCAGTGGAGAACTCATAGATGTAACGAGAGTATCGTCTATTTAAATTAATACTTTACACTTGCTTTCAAAAAATAAACAGTGACGTCATGCACTGATTTAAACATGGCGCTGTAAAAAGTGTAAATAATATCAGGCTATCTATGACTATAAAACTATCTATGCAACCATAGACAACTCAACATTTTTAAAGATTAACTAGTTTAATTAAGCATAAACATTGTGATTATCTACAATATTCATTTCAGTCAATACAAATATATATATATATATATAACTTTTTTTTATTTAGAAGAGGTTTAAAATAGATAAAGATACAAAGAACAATGAAACCAATAAAAAAACACATTTTGTTACAATGTTTTTATTATTTGAAATTTGCAATAGAAGTTTTTAGACTAACTAATTAATAATGGCGTCATTATATTCTTTGTAACTAAATGCTTACATCCTCACAATAATGTTTTAAAGAATGGGGAATGACTCCAGCTGATGGCTAAAAATATCAGGACAGATGGCTAGAATCTGACCACTTTCTCCAAAAAAAAGTAAGACTCCCCTGGTATGTTGTCACTTTAGTGAAACTGACACGACAAAAACCAGACAGGAAGTTACTACAAAACATTTTCCTATTTTTATATATATATATATTTTTGAATGAAGGTTCAATATTATTAGGCCCCTTTAGGATTTATTTATTTTTTTCATTGGCTACAGAACAAATCTCTGTTGTCCAATTCTTGCCCAATTAACCATTATTAATCTTGCCTAGTTAACATAATTAACAATCAATAACCAATTAATAATCTGAATGCTAGTATCTTGTAAAATAACTAGTAAAATATTATGTACCGTGTTTATGGCAAAGATAAAATAAATTAATTATTATGATTTAAAAAAAAAACTTTTCTATGTTAAACAGCACCTGAGAAATATTTGAAGAATAATTACATTTTCACAGGTCTAATAATTTTGCCCTAGATGCCTCATTAGTTTCCTGTCCTCCTGGCAGCTACAGAATTGTTTTTGCTTCTATTGGGAGATGCAAATCTGTAACACTTACGTACCATTGGAGAACGGGAGGCAGATGACATGGATCATGTGCTCCTTTCATAACCAATCACATTGCAGCTTTAATGTCCATGGAACTTCTGTAGAAGTTGTCACTGTTTGTGAAGACAATAGAAATTAAGTTAGACATCAGCCTTTTCAGATACATTCAGAGCAAGCGCAGTATTGTAGCATCTTGAAAAACTCATTACATTTTGGCTTTAGGCGATGACACATCTATGGATTTGTCAAAATGACCGGAGCGGTCAAATTTGGCATATACATAAAAACATGTTTTCTAATTCATGTGCTATTTTCTCTTTTATACTACAATATGGGAAGTAGTAACATCAAAGAAAAAACCATTGAACGAATGTGTCCAGGTCTGCAATGCCTATTCAAATTAATTTAAAGCTAAAAATCATCACGCACTGCATACGAATTGTTTCATCAGACCAATCATTTATGTCCTGGAAGCCCAGGGGTTTTCTCAGTTATGGGTCATCTGAGCAAGGAGAGACGTCGGATGAAACTCTTCCAGCATCCATATTCGTCAGTCTCCGTCATCATGTTATACATGGAAGTTATAGTGAGCAAAGTGAAGACAGTATGAGAAATGACGGGAGGCCAAAAGAAATCAAACTGTCAAGTGAATGAAAGCTGATCTAGTGACAATGAGGGACTAAACGCTCTTTGTTCATCCCATCCCGGACTCTTGGGAAAGCAAATTAGTGGAGTCTGGAAGTCTAAAGGAGAGCTCAGCTGCTGATGCCCGTTACCTCACACAGCGCACACAGTGACTTTTTTCCCCCTCTCTCCCATCTAAATATGTCTTGCTGGCACTTTCCCCACCCCCAGAGGAGGGCCAGTAACGTAGAGAAATTCATTCAGCCTTCTCGACCCCCTGCTTGGACCCGCTTTCTCTGACCCTCTTGAGTTGTAGCCCTTCAGCTGTCATCAGGACTCACCCCTGCCATCTAGAAGCACCTTCTCTAAGAACCTGCCCCTCTCCACCTGCCCACCAGAACCAACAACCCCTTTGACTCTTAATGATTTTACCAGCCAACTCACTTTTAGCCTACTTGGTTATTTGGCAAGGCTGTTGGGGATGGAGTGGAGTCATTAAGTTTGTTGGAAGGCTCAACATGTCCCAACGATACCCAGCAGGGTAGGTTTGGTGAAACCAAAGATGTTTATCATTGATTTATAATCTTTTGGCCTCCTAAATTGACATTTTTATATATTTGGTGCTTATTAAAGATGCTTAAAGGGATAGTTCACCCACAACGCAATTAATTTATTAATTTATTCATTCATTCATTCTCTTGCCGCAAACCTGTTTAGGTTTTTTGTTAAATGCAAAAAGAAGTTGGTTTGAAAAATGGTGAATATCTGTAACCATTGACTTCCATTTACATGTAAAACCCAATAAGTTAAGGTAACTCAAACCATTTGAGGAAACCGATTGCAGAAAACCATTTCAATTCAAAAAGTAATCCTAATGGGTACCGTGAACGTAATCCATCTAAGCACGAAGCAATTTGAGCACAGTGAAGCCCAATAACTGAAGAGAACTCAAACTAATGGAGAACTGTAAACCTCAATAAGTTAAAGCAACTCAAACTGTTTAAGGAAACCGATTGCCACAAACCATTTGAGTTTAAAAAGTTATCTATATGAGTACTGTGAACTTACTCCATTTAAGTTGAAGTAATGAGGTATTTAACTCATTACCTTCAACTCTGAGTTCAAAACTCTTTTCAAATGAGTAGAATTAACTTTCAGCAAATTTTGAGTTAACTACACTCATTTCATTTGATAACGTTGACTGTTGGGTTTTACAATGTAATATTTGTTTTTCTTACTATAGAAGTCAGGTTTTTAACATTTTTCAAAATACGTAATTTTTTTAAACAGCAAAAATCAGTCCAAGGCACTCGAAAAATTTGGAAAAAATTGTAAAAAGCCTTTATTCACATCGCCCTGTTACTCTGATGAAAGCATTTTGGTTTTTAAGGATAATCCATGTGAATAAAGGCTTTTAATTTTTTTTCCATATATTTCGAGTGCCTTGGATGGATTTTTGTTGTTTATTCTGATGAATATCTTACCTAAAGAGCACCGACACATTATTTAAGCTTTTTGTTTGATTTTGGTACTTTATTTTTGTTCAACAGAATAAAGAAACTCATAAAGGGTTGAAACCACTTGTGGGGTGAGTAAATAAGTACGTTTTAAATTTTGGGTGAACTATCCCTTTAAAGTGAGTCCACCCTTAAAATGATATGGCTAACATTCATATGTCATCCCATAACTGGGTGACAGGCATTATAATTATTATGATTATAAATATTTTGAGGATTATTGGTGACCAAACAGTTTTGGTTCCCATTGACTTCCATTGTATGGTCAAAAAATATAATGGAAGTCAATGGGAATTGAAAATCCCTTGTGCTTCACAGAAAAAAAAACTGTCATTAAGATTTTGAATGATATCAATTTATTTTTTTAGAATTTTAATTTCCTTTTCACTGTTGCCACACAGCAAGAAGGTCACTGGTTCAAGTCCTGGCTGGGTCAGTTGGCATTTCTGTGTGGAGTTTGCATGTTCTCCCTGTGTTGGCTTGAGTTTCCTCCAGGTGCTCCGGTTTCCCCCAAAGTCCAAAGACATGCGCTATAGGTGAATTGAATAAACTAAATTGGCCGTAGTGTCTGTGTGTGAATGAGTGTGTATGGATGTTTCCCAGTACTGAGTTGCAGCTAGAAGGGCATCTGCTGTGAAAAACATACTCTATGTTGGATAAGTTGGCCATTCCGCTATGGTGACCTGATGAATAAAGGGACTAAGCCGAAAAGAAAATGAATGAATTTCCCTTTAAGATGTTTAAATATATCACTTCCTTGAAACACATTAAGATGATACGCTATATTGTAAACCGATAGTATAAACACCCGTGACCCATTTTGCGTCATTCAGTCATATGTTATTTCCATGAAACTGTATCATGTGATCGTTACAGTAATATCCTGTTTTCCACAGCAACCCAAAACATCAAACATCACGGTAGCTTCAAGATAAAAGTCCTGCATCGTAAACATGTCACTCCAAGTCTGATATAAAAAACATCCCACTTCTGACTCTCCTCAAACATCACTAGCTATACTAATGAGGTAAGGGAGCTTATGTCCATCGTACATAAAAAACCCAGCAGGGTGTCATGCAGGGGTGACGCACTTCTCTGAATCCATTTAATATCTTTTAAAGAGAGCAACATGAAGGACGTGCCAACCGTGAGGGAGGAGACTGACACTCCAAGCAAAGGTGAAAAGGTCTCATGGTGAAACCCTTCTCCCTGTGATGGCGAGGAAATGGTGATGTTTTTCTTCGATAGCGTATTTAACAAGCTGTGAATATTAGGTAAATCTTGTAGCACTTTTACATGTGGAGTTGGAAGATTTATCACTTTAGAAATTCAAATGATCAACTATTAATGATCAAAAGAACACAAAGGAAAGTGAGGATTAGTGCAGGCCATCTTTCTTGTGTCTAAAAATATAAGAAGACTATTTGAGGCAGTAGTCATTGGTGTCTTGTAACATTAAGAGACACAGATATGGGTCACTGTTTTCAAGAACAGCTCTGCTCATAGGCCACCTCTCTAATAAAGCTACTGTATTTCTCATAGTTTTCTTTCAGATGACTTTATTTCAGTGTGCGATAGAATATATGTGCTAATGTAAATGCAATATGTAATTATAATACATGTAAATAATAAAATGCATATTATTATTAATAATATGCAATTTTTGTATATTGAAATAAAAAAGCACCAACAACTCATCTGTGAAAAGTAGCTCATAGATATTTGTGTATAGTTGTGTCTCTCTGCGTATTTATTTTTACTTCAATTTAAAATTACTCGTGCACTAGTTTGTAATTATTTTCATGTTTTGTTACATTTTTTGTAACAGTATTGTGATTTTTGTCATTTTTATTTTATTAATTTTAATATGGCTATATACAGTAGATGAAGGGAGCAGCGCAGTTGCCTGACAGCAATAAGGTTGCTGGTTTGAGTCCCAACTGGACCAGTTGACATTCCTGAAGAAAGTTCTGGCTGCAGACTGGGTGCAGATGCAAGCTGAGACAGCATGCGATGCTTTTAATGGGTACATCTATCTCTACCTCTCTCAGTGAGGTCACTACACTGTTATACAACAGATTTAACTGTTAAATTTTATGTATTCAGAGTTTTATTGTGAAATTAAGGCAGGCATCATGATTACAGCAAATTACTGTAAAAATGGCTATATCTTTTGCATGTTAGTTATAAGAATTCAAACACCATTAATATTTTATTCAACAAAGAAATTAATACACATTAACTTTTATGCTAGTGCAGGCACTTTTTTTGATATGTAGAAATATGTTAATCTATGTTAATCCTGGAACATAACTTTTGGCTGAAAATGTAAACCATACCTATTCCCTATCCCTAAACCAAGCTATAACTGTAAAATATTCCCAAAATTAGAGGGGAATAATAGTTGGATAACAATCATGCATAATCGTAAGCCTAAATTTAACATAAACTGTAAACATATCCCTTAATTCTGATTGGCTGATTGGAATGTTGTTCCAGGATCAACATAGATGTTAATCCAGGAACATGTCCTACTTAGTGAAATCAGGTTGGCGATGAAATAGAGTTAATAATGTATTTATCTCACAGGTTAACAGCTCAATAGATAGTAAAGGACAAGCTGCAGTGGGTGAATGATATGTGGTGCTGCTGTCTTAAGAATACAGCAGGAAATCCTGGTGTTATTTTGGGACAACCTTAAGGCAGAGCAACAGAAGCATTCTGACTTAGAGGTCACAGATTCTGCATAGTTCAGACCTCAATGGTTCTGATGTGAGTCCTCATAACTAACAGTGCTGCTCACCCTCCTGGACTCCTTACTTATTCCATAAGGAATGGGATTGTAACTTAGTCCTCGGACAGATGGGCCCTATTTATAGGCCTTTCTGAAGAGGTGCGAAGTTTTCTTGGGATCTCTCTGAGGGGGCGCTGCAGTTCCTTATGAGGGTGGATTCAGCGTCACCTGCCTATGCCTTAAAGACATCTCAGACAGAATATAAAGGGTAGAGCTAAACAAAGCCGCACACAGCCTTGGAAAGTGGCTGCAACTCCCAGTGAGGGTCTGCATAGCAGCCCTTTTACTATAAAAGAATACCTGTTATACTTGCTTGGAATCTCTGAGGTCACCAACATGCACCATTAGAGAGGACCGCCCATCATTTCTGGATATTTGAATGTTCTAGAGACTGCTAGAATGTTCTAGTGCTGCTTTAAACATAGTGAGATGTGATAAATACTGGTGAAAATATTGCATTAAAAGTTTTACAATGTCAGGCCCCAAATATACAGTTGAAGTCAGAATTATTAGCCTCCCTGTTTATTTTATTCCCCAATTTCTGTTTAATGGAGAGAAGATTTTTTCAACTCATTTCTAAACATAATCGTTTTAACAACTCATTTCTAATAACTGATTTCTAATAACTCTAATACTCTAATAACTCTAATAAAATCTTTGCCATGATGACAGTAAATAATATTTTACAAGATAATTTTCTATAGACACTTCTATACAGCTTAAAGTGACATTTAAAAGCTTAACTAAGTTAATTAGTTTAACTAGGCAGGTTAGGGCAAGTTGATGTATAATGATGGTTTGTTCTGTAGACTATCAAAAAATATATAGCTTAAAGGGGCTAATTAATGACTTTTAAAATGGTTTTCAAAAAATTTAAAACTGCTTTTGTTCTAGCCGAAATAAAACAAATAAGACTTTCTCTAGAAGAAAAAAATATTATACTGTGAAAATTTCCTTTCTTTGCTCTGTTAAACATAATTTGGGAAATATTTAAAAAAGAAATTCAAAGCGGGGCTAATAATTCTGACTTCAACTGTATATATACACTGGAAAAATTTAAAGACAAAATGTTAAGAAAAGAAATATTTTTATGTTGCTTTAACATATTTGAATCAGTTAATCAGGTTTCAATTATTTTTTTTAAGTCATGTAGAGTTTAACTTAATATTTTTAGTCAGTTTGATTGATGTAAGTTGTGATGACTAAAAAAAGGCAGCAAGATATTTTTTCAGTGTAAGATGAGTGTGCTGACATTACTCAGACTTTTATTATATTATTTGCATAGTAAATTGAAAAATAAACTTATAATTATTTATATATTTATCTTTGATTTTAGATTATTTATTTAGGTGAATCAACAATAGGACAATGAACAAAATATCATTTTAGACCTTAAGTTTTCACGCAAACCATCTTAAACTAAATATACTTAAAAATATTAATAATACAAAGTAAAATAGTATATAAATAAATTTGGTACCTTTAATTCTCATGTTGAATTATTTTTTACTTAAGATTTGCTTCATAAAATCAAGGAACATATTAAAATTATGAGATATAAATTAAACGAGGAATGTTTTTGTTACTAAAATTAACATTCATGTAAAAATTATAAAAAAATATAACTCATTGTACTAATTGTATAAAAAAGAACATTTAAAGGACATTTAATCTTCAAATTAAAAATATAATTTAAAAAGTAATGAAAACACAAATAAATGGACAAATCTTTAATAGGTACATATGTTTTTAAATATGTACTTTAACACAATATTACTGATTGTAAACACTGTAATATTAAATAAACTCGTTTATATCTTATAAAAATACATAGTCTAGTTTACATATACATGTCTATACATAACCTCCCCACATTTTATATTTGAACAGATGAAATGCATGTCATATTGAGCTATTGTCCTTCTCTGCACATCAACACAAACCTGTTAATGGCAAATCCAGAGAACCAGAAATATATTTGAAGTGGTCTCTTATTTTTTTCAAGAACTGCATATGCAGAAAATTTCAACTGTTTTCAGACCTCAAATATGAATGGTCATTTATTTGATTCTCTCACCATTCAAACTAGGAGACACGCCTTATAAGTGTTTAGATAGAGACCTTCTTGGTCTTGGTTATTTTCAGACGTTTGTATATATGGCTTGGGATCTTTGAAAACAGCAAATGGGATGCCAGCCAAAATGGATGGGCTCCAGAAGGAGAAACTAACCGTATTTGTGTCGTGTGAGTATTCACTGCTGAGCTATAAAAGAAAGCTATGCAATTCTGTAGAAGCAGCCCGTACCTTCCCTCTAATCACTTAGCAATTTTCCGTCTTAATACGCCAACAGGCTCTGAGAATAGAAAAGGAGCACCACAGAAGCATTGCACACTGTTAAGACAAGGATGATCTCTCCATTGAGTTTCTCATGGAGATCATTTTACAGGAGAATTACTTCGTCATGATTTGATCCCATACTATTTTAAAGACGCAGATTACTGATACTGGCGTGCATTATAGCCCATTGTGTTTATGGACACGTTCTTTTAGAGTATTACTTTAGTGGAACTCATTTAACTCACTAGATACGCCGTTCTTGATCTTAATGGATTTTCCCCCCTAATTATAATTCAACTTCTAATTTCAGTTTAATCACCGAATGTAGTTTACATGCTTTTTTTTACATGCCTAATCTCAACAGAAGTCTGTTTTGCATAGTATGACGACTAGAGGGCAGTGTGTCAAACAATGGACCATTTGACTGGTTACTTCATTTACAGTATTCGACTGCTGGTAGAGGCTGTAACTACATCACTTTTGTTTTATTATTATTAACAAGAACCAGAATATAGAGGTTTCTTATACAACAAAATCACATTACATTCCTTAACAAGAATGGAATAAATGAGAAAAGAAAGCAAACAACAGAGGAAAGGGTTCATAATTATTAAATTACATATAAATATATTACACATATTTACAATGTAATGTTTTTCCAATAGTTATTAACAAGAGTTACTAAATGCACTTTTTTTTTTCACAGAAAATGCATATATACAAAAATGTTAAAGGAGGAGCATAAATAAACTGTTTTAATTGCTTTTATGTTATTAGACTTAGAAATCACTTTTATATACATTTGAATCTCTTTTTCTAGCACCATGAAGACAGGTTTTCTTTTGGCAAACTCGGATTTATGTATGTGAAATTTACATAATAATAAAATAAAGTTTATAATAAAACCAGCATCTTTTAAAGAGCGATCCTTAATATATTAACCCAAAATCACACGTCACAACCCAAAATCATATAAGATAAGGTAAAATGATTTTAAAATATTAAGAGCAATAAAAGCTTTAATATTAATCCAAAAATGTTGAGTATTTTGGCAAGACCAAAATCCATGTGAAATAGTTTCATTAAAGCTTTCACAAAAATAGCATTCTAACTCTAAAATTAACAATTTTGTTTTGTTGGATAAACTCTATGAAGGAATTTAAATGATATTTCTTTAGCCTTTTTTTGTAATAAAAAAAATGTTGAGGTAATGACCAAACCTGAGTCCAGTTTACATTATTAAAAATATTGTTCCAGTAAACAAACAACATAGACGTATTTTCTTTTAAGATCTAATTTTGTGATTATTAGGCTTAAATCCAGAGAAACAGATAAAACCGACTGAGGTCTGTTCAGGTCTAGGAGGACAAACAGAAAGCACTGATGTGCATACACTGCTAACTACATCACTGTTGTCTGTCGGCTAAATTCTAATCGATGAAAACTGACACATAACATTTTTAAAATGCCACACATTTTGTTATTGTTTCTAAAAAAAAACAAAAAAAAACAGAATATTTAAATTCCTTCCTGATGCAATAACTTCTCAATTTACAACATTTTCAAGAAGCTAAATATACATCTTTTTTTATTATTCATTGGTATTGCTAGAACTTTGTATTGATATATATTTTTTAATTTATGCAAAAAATAAAAAATAAATAAAAATAGAAAATGTTTGCTACCATTTTCTCTTGTATTGTACAGGGTGTCCATAGGGTCTTAAGTCCTAAAATGTCTTAAATGCCTCAAAAATGTTTTAAACTCACAAACAAACAAAAAATTCTTGTAGTTCTTAAATCATTTTAAACGTCTCTTAATTTTCCTTTGTTTTTTATTAACTAAATTAACTAAACTGGTGAATGCTGAATAATCATTCCATATAAAACTAGGAGTCCTCATTTCACTACTTGAGTCTTTACATACAAAAATGTTGAACTAGTTGTCAAAATCTGTCAAGCACATTTTATAAAAACAATTCCAGAAAATGTCTTTAAAATTCATGAATGATTTACAGACCTATGTATGTTGTAGGTTCAGTTCCAATATGTACTGCACTATTGTTCACAGTTGTGCGCAGCTCTACCCAAAGGCAGTTTATGTTTGTTGTAAATAAGGGTGTATTTATTCTTTTGTACAATGCTGTGAATAAATTAGAATTGTAAAGAGCATATGCAGTAAAAATATGAAACATACATATGCAGTGTCTTGTACTCAGATACCTCACTAAATGCAGTGATGTCTGACTTTACTGTAGTTTTTAAATGGCTGTGCAAATAGCATATAGTGCTGTCTTGAGCATTCACCAACATCTGACTTTTTTGCATTGGAAAAAATTTACAAAGTAAACCACCCTAATGAAAACAAGACAAAGCCATTTGACTATCTTGTTCAAACAACAATGGTGTCAGAACTTTTGAACTTGATGACACTGACACTTTCATTGACATCAATACTTTTGAGGAATTGAGCTCTCCATTTTGAGCAAGTGACACGCTTTTGCAGGTTATCAATTAGGTAAAACTGACTTGGTGAAACCTGCAGAAACCCATATAGCACTCTTCTCATTTTCTGGTCTCTTTGGTCTTTGGATTAAACCGTCTGCCAAATAAATAATTTAATGTAATAATAAAAAAAAGCACTATTTACACGAGTTTCTCTATAAAAAGTTCTGTAAATTAGTCTTTCAAAAATTATATACACAATGTAAAAAAGGTTGACAACTTAATTTTAAGGCATCCAGCTTCAGGACATTTTTGAGTTTTTCTTAAAACCAAGTCAATTGCAGTATTAGGTTGAAAGTTGAGTCAACTCAAAAATACTCTGCAGCAAGTTGCTTACAATTTTGAGTTGAGTCAAACTTTTTTTTGGATGGATGGATGGATGGATGGATATAGATAGATAGATAGATAGATAGATAGATATATAGATAGATAGATAGATAGATAGATAGATAGATAGATAGATAGATAGATAGATAGATAGATAGATCGATCGATCAGTTAGACCAGTTCATGCATGAAAATTCTGTCAAACAGAGCTTGGCCAAGTTTGTATTCAAGTTGGCACAGCAGATGACCTGCATATCTTTTTCCCTTTTTTTTTTCCCCGTTCAAAGCATATTATGCTGTTTTTATCCTGGATCCAATTTTTCCTCTTCCGCTGTGACACACCATGGTTGAAGTCTACTCAAATTGCACTAGTAAACAGATTAACATATTAGATGTTATTAGTAAACAACTTTAAATATAACTTTCATTTTTTAGAATTAATAATGTATTATTTTAAACTTGCAGCTTTGTCTAATGTTGTAATTTAAATCTAGTTACAGTTTTCACTTTGGTGCATTTCTCACAACACTATTTACGTTTGCACAACAGTTAATGCATTTCTCAAAACAATTGGTCATTTGTGCACATCATAGTAGCAGTTTCTCATTCCAACAAATTGCAAATGCTTTTTGACATGCATGATTTGCTTTATAGATAGATAGATAGATAGATAGATAGATAGATAGATAGATAGATAGATAGATAGATAGATAGATAGACAGACAAATAAATAAATAACTAACAAATAAATTGTTAGTGACTAACAAATAAATTGTTAGTGGGACCAGTTCATGCCAGTTCACACCAGTTCATGCATGAAAATTCTGTCAAACAGACCTTGACCTAGTTTGTATTCAAGTTGTCACTGCAGATGACCTGCCATAGTTTTGACCAATCAACTCGGCATTTCACATGGCATGTTAGCTCAGAGGTCATTTAAGTCACACAGAGTTGATCCATATTGTTTTTTGCTGAATGGTGCTACACATTATGTGCTGTTTCTGACAGACTGCTGAATCCACCAGAGTGGCGGCCTTGGCTATGAGCTTTCCCAGCATGCTCAGCAAAGTCCTGCACTAACTTTAATCCCCTGATAGGGGCTCTCGCTATTGTCTGAAGAAGAGGAAAAGAGCAGGGATTTGCTCACTGTAGCGAAGTTGCAAATGCATGGTCTGGGAGCGCTGTAGTTTCATCAGTCTGTGTGCTTCTTCCTTAGAATGTTAGAGTTTTTACTTTTAAAATACCCAATCAATAATTTATGTTTTAATTTTAGTGCTGTGACTTGTATGGCTATTCCATTATCATAAATCACTAAAGATTAATGGTCTGAGCTACATTTCTTGGTGTCTGTCATCTAGAACTATGATGTTATGTTGCCATATTGCATGGCATATTACATTGTTTTTATCCTGGATCCAGTTTTCCCCCTCCCACAGTGACACACTATGGTTGAAGTCTACTCAAACTTCACTAGTAGACAGATTAACATATAAGATGCTTTTAGTCTGTATACAACTTTGAATATAACTTAAATTTTTTATAAGTTAAATATATAATTTTATACTTACGGCTTTGTCTAATGTTGTAATTTACATCTACATAATGTGGAAGCGTCTATGTAGTTACCGTAGGCAGCCTGGTGAAAGGGGTGGTTCTTTTTTCTTAAAATAGAGACCTTTTTGCAGTTATTCGCCTATTATTATTTTTTTTAATTTAATTATGAGTTTTAAATGCTTTTTAAGCATTATTATTTTTGCTGGATTGGCTTGTCGGATGATCATCCACCACACTTTTTGATGTACAATAAACATTTCCTAAAGATTAAGAAGAAAAAAATACGAGAATGATACTTATTTTTGAAATGCAAATTTATTACATCACATATCATAAGACAAAAGGATGCTGTTCAAGTTTTAATTAAAATCTAGACTATTGTCATTTATTAGGCAAACACAAACTGGTCAGCACATTTAACTTTCCTTAGTATCGCTGAAGCAACAGCCAAAAGAGGATTCTGCTTGGTTTTAAAGACTTCTTCAATGTGTATTTTCATAATTTATTATGACATATCAGTCAAAGTAGGACAAATGGGCTCGTGTATGGGATACATTCTGGAGCTTTGTAAGTGAGAGATGGGTCTTTAAAACCACTCGAACCCCCCCTGGCAATGGACTTTAATCAGCATCATCGCTGCTATTTCAGTTAAATTTAAAATCCTATAATAAAACATTAGCTTAGCCTACATTAGTTGTTTTAGCATAATTATAAGATTCATATTTTTAATTCGCTGTTTTAGAAAAGAGGCACAAACAGGATTTGCAGATTTGAAACGCGGAGAATCATACTATTATGGAACATCTTTAGCCGTCGACGTCAAACTGACCAATCAGAGCACAGCTCGTTGAGCAAGCGCTGAGCGTGTCAGAAGTTTGTTCTGTCAACAGATACTCAGTCAAACTTTACGCACAGCGTCAGCAGGTAAACAGCGGTGCCTGAAAGAAAATACACTCTCTACATTTGTATCTACATCTAGTCACACGCATTTTAAAGAAGGATATAACAGTTCTGGAAAGAATATGTCAAAAATATTAACAATATGTGGAGTTGCCAAATCACTAAGACTGGGATGGAGAAGCTGGAGATCATCGACGCGGCTGCTCAGCTTGAAGGTGTGTGTGTGTGTGTTATTTGGTTCAACCGTTTAATTTGTAGATTTAAGGTAAGAAAGATGAGGTTAATCATTCATTTTATGTCAAATGACAATCAAATATTCTGGAAGTTGTATTTCAATTTACAAAAATACTGTATGTTTATTTTATCCAGTAGTCCTATGTGGCTAAGAACAACACGGTAAAAAAAATAACCAATTAGTCATGACCGCATATGTTTTTAGTTTACAGTAACTAGTAAGTTATAGTAAGTTATATAATTATGTTCTAATTTAATTTAATTTTATAAGTTATGCAAGCTGTTTTAAGTCAGTTTAACAAAATATAAGTTTAATGAACTCATAAGGTTAATTTGATTTAGCTTAAAAAATTAAGGCAACCAGAATTTTTGCCACGCTGTGGTTGAAGTATACTCAAATTGCACTAGTAAACAGATCAACATATTAGATGTTATTAGTATACAACTTTGAATACAACAATTTATTTTAGAAGTTTATTAAATTATTTAATGCTTGCGGCTTTGTCTAATGTTGTTTGTACTTCTAGATAATGTGGACGCTTCCATGTACACTGTAAAAAGTGATTAGTTACATAAAGCGAGTAAACCAATTGCCTTAAAAGCAACAAGTTGACTTTACAAAAATAAAGTAAACCCATTGTAACTTGGAACTGTTAAGTTGACTTCATTTTTATAATTATGCAAATTGTACTTCCTTTTTTTAAAGTCAACTAATCCTTTTTACAGTGTCAGATTATTTTAACACATCTGTTTTCAAATAATTACTTATCACAGTATTACATACCTGTTGCACTTAACGAAAACATCTGTTGCTTTTAAATTCATTCTACTTTTTTTAGGCTCAGACTGCACACCTGGTGCTTGAAGATGGCACGAAGATGAAGGGCTACTCCTTTGGCCATGATCAGTCTGCAGCTGGAGAGCTGGTCTTCAACACAGGACTAGTTGGGTGAGAAGGCATCCTCTGAATATGGTCATGCATTAATATATTGTTTTGTCAGCAGTGAAAGTGCAGAAGAAACACCTTTCCAGATGACAAATCTCGAGACCAAATGGTTTAGCTGGAACTCCTGCTAAGCTTTTAAGCTAGTGCTTCAGTCTACCAGCCATTCTTGCAACATTCATTCATTCATTTTCTTTTCGGATTAAAACCTTTATTAATCTGGGGTTGCCACAGCGGATTAAACTGCCAATTTATCCAGCATTTGCTTTATGCAGCGGATGCCCTTCCAGCTGCAACCCATCTCTGGGAAACATCCATACACACTCATATACACATTAATACACTACGGACAATTTAGCCTACCCTATTCACCTGTACTGCATGTCTTTGGACTGTGGGAGAAACCGGAGCACCCAGAGGAAACCCACGTGAACACAGGGAGAACCAAACTTAAAGTCTCTTCTCAAAATTTTAACACGAGTCCTAACGCTTTAGTCTTTTAAATCAATATTTACTGAGAACATGCAAACTCCACACAGAAACGCCAACTGAACCAGCCGAGGCTCGAACCAGCGACCTTCTTGCTGTGAGGCAACAGAACTACCTACTGCGCCACTGCGGCGCCGCATTCTTGCAACATTTTTGCAAATACAGTTTTCAAACTTAAAGTCTCTTCTCAAAATTTTAACACGAGTCCTAACGCTTTAGTCTTTTAAATCAATATTTACAGTTGCCCTCTTAGTTATTTTGTTTTTTGGTTACTATCATACAGGTATTAGCTTTAAATGTTGTCTGTTATCTCCAGATATCCTGAAGCTCTTACAGACCCCAGTTACAGGGGGCAGATCCTGACCCTAACCTACCCTATTGTGGGAAACTATGGTGTTCCCAATACACAGGAGCTGGATGAGCTGGGGCTGAAGAAAAATGTGGAGTCTGATCGTATTCAGGTGAGCCATGTACTGTAGATCATAAAGTACAAGCAATACCAAGATCATGCGGTTGATGCACAAGGACAAACTAATGAAATATATGCCTTAAATGCAATATTTGGATGAAATGGTTGGCCAAACCTCTTAAAAAAAGCAAACTTTTCTGCTCACCAAAGCTGAATGTACAATTGAAGCCAGAATTATTAGCCCCCGTTTGAATTTTTTCTTTCTTTTTTAATATTTCCCAAATTATGTTTAACAGAGCAAAGAACTTTCACAGTATGTCTAATAATATTTTTTTCTTCTGGAGAAAGTCTTATTTGTTTTATTTCGGCTAGAATAAAACCTTTTAACTTTAAAAAAAAAAAAAAAAAATGTGGTCAAAATTATTAGCCCCTTTAAGCTATTTCCCCCCCGATTGTCTACAGAACAAACCATTGTTATACAATAAGTTGCCTAATTACCCTAACCTGCCTAGTTAACCTAATTAACCTAGTTAAGGCTTTAAATGTCACTTTAAGCTGTATAGAAGTGTCTTGAAAAATATCTAGTCAAATATTATGTACTGTCATCATGGCTAAGATTAAAGAAATCGGTTATTAGAAATGAGTCATTAAAACTATTATGTTTAGAAACGTGTTGAAAAAATCGTCTCTCCGTTAAACGGAAATTAGGGAAAAAATAAATAGGGGCTAATAATTCAGGCTTCAACTATATTTGATCAAAAACAGTAGGCTATAATTTATTATAAGAATAATGTGATATTGTGATTGTTATAAAATTAAAACAACTAGTTTCTATATTAATATATTTTAAAAATATTTTTACTTATGTGATGGTAAAGACATCTAATTTGTTTTTAAACCACTACTAAAAGACTTTGTAAAGTGCATCACAGTTTCCTACATATACTGTATGATAATTTTTAAGCACCATACCATTATTATCAATTATATATTATAATTTCTTGATTTAATTTCTTAATAAGTTATAATATTTACTTTATTTTGTGTTAAAATAAATGCAGCTTTGCCGGGCATAAGAAAATGTGGAACATTAAAACATGGAAAATATTCAAAACAGTTGCTTGTGTATGTTTATCCCTCATCTTCAGTAATAATTTGTTTCAATATATTTATTAATGGAAGGTGTCAGGATTGCTGGTTCAGGATTATAGTGCTGAGTACAGCCACTGGAACTCTGTGAAATCACTAGCACAGTGGCTCCAAGAGGAAAAGGTGTGTTTCTCTTATTAAATAATCTTAATTTCATTTACTTTTTCAGTATGTATTAAATGCAAATTTTTCCTGTGCCTGCAGGTGCCAGCGCTTTTTGGCATAGATACCAGGATGCTGACAAAGATCATTAGAGACAAGGTGTGCATTGACACTACTTTTAAGTATGTACAATTTATCCAAAACATATTGTAAATGTATTGATTTTTCTCAAATAAGGGTACCGTTTTGGGGAAGATTGAATTTGATGGACAGCCAGTGGAGATCACGGACCCAAACCAGAGCAATCTTGTAGCTGAGGTCTCAACCAAGGTAACCAGCATATTTCATTTTCATCATTGTTCACTGCTGTGCATTGGAGTTTCAGTGAGTGTTCACCATCTTTCACCTTGCTTAAGGATATTCAAGTGTTTGGGAAAGGTAACCCCATCAAAGTGGTCGCTGTTGACTGTGGAATCAAACACAACATTATAAGACTACTCGTAAAGGTAAGGCATTTTGGCTGTGACTATATCGACTTACCGCACAACACATGGACATGACCTCAATCATTTTTGGTAATGCAGTATATATCGTCCATACATAAAAAACAATTCTAGAAACATTTTAGCTGATTGCACAACGTGTCTATTTTTATTGGAAGTGTCAGTATGGTTAAAAAAAACACTGTAGTATTTATTATAAATGACTGTAGTATTTTCATGTGGGTGTCTGACAACTGAAAATAGATCTGGTAGCAGTTATCGCAGCCTCTGTTACATTTACCATGCACTTTTTTGTTAACATTTATTAATATTTATTCAGGATATGCGTTTTCACATTCTGATTCCAATGTCTAATTATTAAATTATTAAAATGACTATAAATTAAATAATCTTAAGAATAAAATATGATGTGTTCTTTGGAAGAGTGAACTTGCATTGTGATGATATTATATTGTCATTCTGGCATATGAGTGGCATAAAATGGTTTTTAAAATGACAATAACATCGTTTATGACAATATATTTTGGTGCAATATATCGTACAACAAAAAATTTACACCGATTTTAAAGCAATAGACATTACAGCTTGTCATATTTCAAAACTTATATTATACATCCTAGCGTGGAGCCGAGGTCCATTTAGTGCCGTGGGACCAAGACCTGATGAGTTTGGAGTATGATGGTCTCTTCATTTCCAATGGACCAGGAGATCCTTCATTGGCTAAGACCTTGATTCACAATGTTCGCAAGGTACGTTAGATAAATAGTATCATTGTGAACAACTGAGCAATTTATCTGTATGCATTATTCCAAAATAAATAAATAATCAAAATAATAAAAAAAAAAAACATAAAAATTTTTGGTTGACACTTGTATTTTGTGACACAGTTTTAATTTTAACATGCTGGATGTAATATCAAATATTTTCAGGAAACCAGCCGGGCAATAAATTGACTCGGGATTTTGTTCCAATTAAAGATGTTTACTAAATTCTCATGCAGTATAACAATGAACTCCGGTCAAAAAACAGTGTTGCTCCATCTTTCACTTTCGTATGTCCCAATATAACTTAAAACAAAAGAGGAGCAAACCAAAACAAACAAAGGAGTAGGGGTGAAATCTGCGAAAGTAAACAAATTAACATAAAAATGTGTAAACTGTACATGTATTTGAGCACTATTTATACATTATATTAAATCAAATTATGGCTCTGGTTTCCTGGAAATATGTCACATCATTAAAGTGAAGTGGCTTACAGTAATAACATTTTTACACTGAAAAACAAGTGAAAGGAAATTCAGCCACAAACTAATATGGATATATTAACATAAATTGTCTTATTATGCATATAATTCACACCCTGTCATCATATTGTCTTTCAGGTACTAGAAAGCGACCGTCCACAGCCAGTTTTTGGTATTTGTATGGGAAATCAAATTACAGCCCTTGCGGCTGGTGCACAGTCTTATAAACTACCAATGGGAAACAGGTACAACTTATTATTCGATTATGTTTTATAGAATTATATTTTATTGTATATAAACCATATTGTTATAATTATGTGTCATATTTGACTTATTGTGGATCTGCGAATCAAATGCAGTGCAGAATTACTATTGCTGAAGAAGAGGGTATATATCTTTTGACACTAATTAAAAAGACTTTGTTCTCATTTGGTTTAGGGGCCAAAACCAGCCTGTTGTCAATGTGATGACAGGCCAGGCTTTCATCACAGCTCAGAATCATGGGTATGGCATAGACAGCGAGTCTCTTCCTCCAGGCTGGAGTCCTCTCTTCATCAACGCAAATGATGGAACCAATGAGGTCTGTGTCTCTTGATTTAGCCTAAGAGGGATGTTTCACTCTAAAAGATTACAATTCTGTCATCTTTTACTCACATTTATATCTTGATGTTTTTCAATCTAACACTTGTGAAAATGTGAATAATAGTAAGAAAGTTAGTTTTTTTTGAAGCTCAAAGACAGCAGAAAAGAGTTGTAACTGTTGTATCACTTAAAATGGACTGTGTTTAAAATTTAGTATCGCTTGGTATAAGTAGCACTGGTGGTTATTATGTGGTCACTTGCAATTGTGCACATGTAATCTACCTAAAGAGACTGAATGTAATTTAATATTTAGTGCAATGTTTTTTTTTCTCCAATTTTTGATTAAAATAAGATGATAAGATCCTAACAAACCACCAGACGCTGCCCATCCTGCTGGGAATGATATGTTTTCAGTCTTAAATATGTGTGCATTCCTCTCAGTAACAAAATAACAAAATTTGTACAACAGCAATAAGAAAACAACAGTACTGAAGGCTTCTAATCATAGCGATAGATGAAGTCATTAAAAGAGCACTGTTATGAAATATAGAGACTGTAGACTACTGTATATAGATCTGGCTGTGTGAGACCATAGTTTGAAATCACTTTTATTTCTGACACACTTGACACTCTTTAAGTATTGTCTTGAACATTGTACACTACCTGACCCAAGTCTTGTCGTCGATCCCAGTTGTAAGAGCAGCAATCAATAGCTTGACTTCTAGTTGATCAGTTGGAAAAGTGGCAGAAGGTAGATTTTTCTGAGGAATCATCTGTTGAACTGCATCCCAATCATTACAAATATTGCAGAAGACTTATTGGAACCAGCATAGACCCAAGATTCTCATAGAAATTTGTCAGGTTAGTGAAGGAAAGGGTTATATTCAGTATGGGGATGTGCGAGAGATCTGTAGAGTGAATAGCAACATCAAAGTATCAAGACATTTGATCTGTCCATTATCTGTCCAAATTCTTCAGCAGGATAGTACTCCTTAAACTTCAGCCTCCACATTAAAGTTCCTGAAAGCACAGAAGGTGCTCCAGGATTGGCCAGCTCAGTCACCAGACATGAACATTATGGAGCATGTCTGGGGTAAGATGGAGAAGGAGGCATTGAAGATGAATTCAAACAATCTTGATGAACTCTGGGAGTCCTGCAAGAACGATTTCTTTGCCATTCCAGATGACTTTATTAATAAGTTATTTGAGTGCAGAGATGTATTGGATGCAGTCCTTGAGGCTCATGGGATTCATACACAATAATAATTCTTTTTCCACTGCACCAAGACTTTATATTCTATACCCAAGACTTTATATTATATACTGTACATTATTTCACTGTACATTAGTGACAAGACTTTTGTCTAAGCAAAGTCAGATCTTACTGTCATAATTAAATAATTAAAAATCAAGGCCTGATCATATTTTATTTTGGTAAAATAAGAGTAATCTAGAGGCCTTTACCTTTCATATAAGCCACTTTTGAGACCAAATGGTCAACTAGAAGTCAGGTTGTCATGTTTTTCCCTAAAAATGCTGAGTCTTTCACATAAAAATCAGTCTACAGGCTTTCATAGACTATTTGCAATGTATACATTTTATTTATTTATTTTTTATTTTTCTTACAAGCTGTTCACACATCCTTTTAAACTAAACATCAACACATGAACATTCTTACAAATAGCCCTTTTAACTATGACTGTCTGCTGAAAATAAATGTAAAAGTGGCCAGAAGGTTTTTAAGTAATGCCTTCATGTTTGTGCTTTACCTCTTTTAAAGTAACACAACTCAACATTGTGTTTGGCTACTATGGCATCTGTCTAGTTGGGCTGTATACATACACACAGTACATATATAGATTTCTATTCGTAAAAACCTTTGTTTTTTCTTTTTTTTTTTTACATGAATCTGGGTTAACACTGTTTTCTCTATTTCTCTTCCAGGGCATTATGCATAACACCAAGCCTGTGTTCACAGCACAGTTCCACCCTGAGGCCAAGGGAGGACCCACAGACACAGAGGTACCGCGGCACTGTCAGAGGATCCTGAAGAGTCTGATCTTTCTGTTTTTCATGGCTGAATGTCCTCTCTTGATCTTGTTGTGTTGAAACCTCCGTAGGGACTCGTACTTGGCTGCCCTGCACAGCGGGGTACTGATTATTTCATTAAAAACCAGCCAGTGTACTTGAGCACTTTCTCCAATTATCTTTTTTAGTTCCTGTTTGATGCTTTCATCTCTCTGATAAGGAAGGGGAAGGAGGGGAGCATCGCATCCGTGATGCCCAAGAAACCTGCTGTTCCTCCCAGAATCCAGGTGGGGGAGACAAACTACACAATTTGGAAGTCCTTTCTTCGATGTGGCATGTTTGTGTTTGAGTGCTCACACTTGTCAGTTGTTCTTGCTTTAAAAAGGTATCCAAAGTACTGGTCTTGGGGTCTGGAGGCCTGTCCATTGGTCAGGCTGGAGAGTTTGACTACTCTGGATCTCAGGCTGTCAAAGCTATGAGGGTAAGATGTGTTGATAATCTTTGCTGATTGGATCTCTTGACATTATCCAATCCATTTCAGATATTTCTGGCAAATAGTTCCTTTGATCATATCAGTTCGTCCAAGTGCCATATTTGTACATTCATACTGCAACTCATTTTTAGCATTTAGCATCATATATGAGATATTTTTCTCAAATTCTCTTTCATGGTCCATTTGATGGTAAAGTGTCCATCAAATGCTCATTTCAGAGTCTTGCTGGATGTAGTAGGTCAACAGGGCAGTTTTTTTCACTCTGATATGAGTACTGTGAATTCATACATACAGTACTTGTATTGTGACATCCTGTTTTTTGCATGTTATATAATAGAAATGTATACAATTTCTGATGCAGTCCCAGTCTAGTTTGTGGTCAATGGACTAGCAGAAATGCTATGTGTGGAAGCTGGTTGACTGTTGAATACTTTCTGCTAAGATAGCTGGGACAATAGCATAACAAAGCCCAAAAAACAATTGCATGGCAATCTTTAGGCTGTATTATAGACAAAATGACATATGTAAATTAATATGAATTTTGCAATAATTTATTTTTTAAATTTGCTCTCTATATATGTATATACTGTATATACAGGGTTCATACGTCATGGAAAGCCTGGAAAAGTTATGGAATTTTGGCATGCCATTTTCCAGGCTTATATATACTCAAAAGCTTGGGTTACGTCAAACAGCGCGGGTGCTCCTGCCAAATTTACACTAGTTTTTCCTCCATTTCTTGGGTCCAAATGAACTGAAAATGAGCGCTTTTGACTTCTCCCCCAATCTCTCGCTGACCTTCACATACCCATACTAGTGGATGCTGCTCTCTCATTGGCTGTAGGTAATCACAGATGTTGTTTTCAATCAGAACACATTTCACATGACATGATTTGAATCGCCGACAGGTCCAGATATTTAGCATGCCAAATATCTCACAGGTATCGGTGATTCTCTAAGATCGGGTTTTTGATAGTTCACACTGTGTGATTGTTACTCACATGAACGAGCACCGATTTGCCTGTGATTTCAGGCATGTGTCCGCGATTTCTCAAAACCTGTCGACAAGTCAAAATCAGGGCTAAAATCATGCAGTCTGAACTCGGTATTAAATGCTCGTGTTTTGCAAGTTTTTTTGTCAATCTGACAAAATTTTGGTAGCCCAAGTGGATTACATCTGGATCACAATTCACGCTCTTTCTGCTCTCATCTCCAGCCACTATCAAATGTGCATTTATAAAAGTTATTTCCTGTGATGTTACTGTTATTACACATGCAGAGCTATGAAATCAGGTATTGGTACCACAATATGTAAAACTTAGTTTTAAATGCTGTAGAACTTGTAGAAAATATTGGTAGTGCCTTCAAATGTTGACTGCTTTATTAACAAACTACTTAGATATTTACATTAGATATCGCCTAAGCTATTGTTGTCTATTGGAAGGAATGCGTCATTAGAGAAATCCGCCGTTTTAATACGCTTCTTTTAAATGAATGTGGGACCAAGGTGTAGTGGAGGACTGGCCATCCAGAGCCAGACATATATACACATTTATACAAATTTTTTTTTTAAATTACGAAATTTATAATTTTACGTAACTTTTCTACAGGGATGGATTAGTGATCACATGGACATTGCCGACAAAGAGGATGTGTTTGTGTGCATGGAAATGTATTATCCTCCCTCCCTGTTAAATTTGATCTAATCCATGTCCAGAAACACCCCCCTCCGCTTTCATTTCTAATTCTAAAGGAGGGAGTGATTCGTTTGTGAATGAATCTCTGTTATGAACGACTCGTTTACTTAGCCGACAATAATACAAGTTTCTAGCACCGCAGCATTTTGTTGTCATATTTCATTTATATTGTTTGCCTATTTTATTCAATAAAACTAGCATAAGCCTATTATTTAGTGCAAGTTGGTGCTACTTTGTCTCATGGTCAGGGCAGTAAGAGACTGTTTTATCATCAATACTTGTTGAGCACAAAAATTCATAACACAAATGTAAAAAACAAAATCTTACCTATGAAATATTCTGCCTTTATGCGTTGTTTTCTTTGTTTGCTCATTACTACACCTGTATGCAGCGCAAAAGTCCAGCATCTTCAGTCCAGCTTTAGTCTTGACTGGTGCAGTTATACTAGTGTCCTGGGAGCACTGTACAAATGTGGCGGGGCTATTGACGCATGGTCAGGGTCTGTATGCGATATCTAGTGTATATATCTATGAACAGTCCATGTTGAGTGAAAATGATTTTATGATGCAACAATAAACTAATATACAGTAGCTTAATGCATGCGTTTACTATGTAAACTATCTATAATTTCAAATGTTATCAAAACGGTGACCTATTTTAATGAATAAAAAAAGCTACAAATATATTGCAAAATATAAAGCCAATTGTTTTTTAATAAAACAAGGCAAAAAAATCCTTTTAGTGCATCTCAAACACACACACACACACACACACACACACACGCACACACACATGCACACACACACACACACACACACACACACACACACACACACGCCACTGTATCTCTAGGGTTGTACTTTTCCAGAGTCATGTCTTGTACCACAGTTTGAAAACCACTGACCTACTTGAAGCAAAAGTACAGGTGTTCTTTCTCACAGCAGTATTTCTTGATTTGTGTTTCTGTCTGCAGGAGGAAAACCTGCAAACGGTGCTGATTAACCCTAACATTGCCTCAGTGCAGACTAATGAGGTTGGCACCAAGCAGGCAGACTCCGTGTACTTTCTGCCTGTCACTCCAGAGTTTGTGACACAGGTGATCAATGTAGAGCGACCCGACGGTATCCTGCTCTCCATGGGAGGACAGACGGCTCTCAACTGCGGTGAGCATTTAAACTTTCCAGAATTCAACAGGGTCATATTTTGTTGCAAAAAATAAAAAATAATCATCTTTGGTAGTGTAATGCAATGTCTTTACAAGGTTTAAAGTAAAAAACAAAACAAAAAAAACATCTTCCACATACAGGATGTTGTCATTGCTTGTGTCTGCCCTGACTTTCAGAAACACATTCATTTTTACAAAGCTCAATGTGCTGATATGTGCAATGTGCTCTGATTGGTCAGCTATCCAGGCATGGTTATTGATCAAATATTTCAAGCTTGTGACAGAAATGTGACAACCTTAGTACCTAATGTAATAAAAGCTGAATATGATCCAGAAAATGCAGATAGCCAAGCTGATTGATTCAGTTTATTAGCTGCTTTTTCAAAGTACTTATTTAAAACAAACTGAATCTACACAATTCTTAAGGTTTTTTGGGACAACTTAATTGATTTATTTTATTAAGTCGACTTAAATTATTAAAAACAGTGAACTTAATCGATTTGTGTTGGGACAACATCAAAGAATTGTGTGGAACCCAGCATTTTTTACAGTGTTGACTTAAACAGAACAAATTGGGAAGGTTTTGTTGTTTAAAGAAAGTAGTTTTACTTTCATATCAAAACACACAGCGTTTCCTCAACATTCTCAATGGAAACTATACCTTCCTTCTTTGCGTATACATTTGAGTGGTGTGTTGACAATCTTCACACCGAGGGACATGGATTCATGAGGGCCTTGTTGGGATAAGGTGTTTTAGGAAGTCATGGGTGAGTCTTAAGTTTGAAGGTTTAGCCTTCGAGACTTTCAGATCTTTTTTATGCACAAACAGTTTGTAAAACTCCAAAGACACAGTATAACACGAACTTGCAACATATCACTCCTTTAACCCCATATAGAAATCTGATATATAGCATTAAATGCAAATTACATACAGTTGTAACTGTATATAATTCTGTTAAAACTTTGTGAATTTTTTATTTTTTTTCTTTTTTTTTCTTTTTGAAATATTTCCCAAACGATGTTTAACAGAGCAAGGGAAGTTTCACAGTATTTCCTATAATATTCTTTCTTCTGGAGAAAGTCTTATTTGTTTCATTTTGGCTAGAATAAAGGCAGTTTAAATTTTTTTTTTTACCAATTTATGATCAACATTATTAGCCCCTTTAAGCAATATTTTTTTGATAGTCTACAGAACTAACCATCATACAATGATTTACCTAATTACTCTAACTTGCCTAAATAACCGAGTTAAGCCTTTAAATTGCACTTTAAGGTGAATACAAGTATCTTGACAAATATCTAGTAAAATATTATGTACTGTAATCATGGCAAAGATAAAAGAAATCAGTTATCAAAAATAAGTTATTAAAACTATTAAAAAATATACAGTGGGGCTAATAATTCAGGAGGGCTAATAATTCTGACTTCAACTGTACATAACATAAAAGTGTTGATTTTGTAAAATCAACAAAATATGTGCAATAAAAGCCACAAATATTTTAAAATGTTGCAAAAATGGCTGTGTTTGCATATTTTTTTCAACCATTACAATTACAACTATATGCATACTGTATATATTGAAATATATTAGCTATATACAGTTGAAGTCAGAATTATTAGCCTCCCTGTTTATTTTTTCCCCAATTTCTGTTTAACAGAGAGAAGATTTTTTTCAACACATTTCTAATCATAATAGTTTTAATAACTCATTTCTAATAACTGATTTATTTTATCTTTGGCATGATGACAGTAAATAATATTTTACTAGATATTTTTAAAGACACTTCTATAGCTTTGTGACATTTAAAGGCTTAACTAGGTTAATTAGGTTAAATTTTTTAAATTTAAAAAAAGGAAAAAAAAAAAAATCAAAGGGGGCTAATAATTCTGACTTAACTGAACATGTTTATATATGACCATATGTCAGATTTCCCTACGAGACAACGCTGTAAAAAATGATTGATGATGTTTTATGTGGCTGTGCGTGTGTGGGGGGGGTCAGGCGTGGAGCTCTTTCAGAGTGGCGTCCTGGAGAAGTATGGAGTGAAGGTTTTGGGCACACCTGTGGAGTCCATAATGGCCACTGAGGACCGGCAGCTCTTTTCAGATAAACTAATGGAAATCAATGAAAAGATTGCACCCAGTTTCGCTGTTAAAACGGTGAGAGAGATGCTTTGTGAAACTTTGAGATGTTAAATGTTACTTCATTTAAAATAACAGAGAAACCTTTCAGTGTGTATTTAATCTTTGGACAATATTTGAATAGATATTTGTTGGTTTATGATGTTCTGGTGATTGTTTTTGTCTGGAAGGTGGCAGATGCATTGAAGGCAGCAGATGAGATTGGCTATCCTGTCATGCTGAGATCAGCTTATGCCCTGGGTGGCCTTGGCTCAGGCCTGTGTGCTAATAGAAAGAAGCTAGAGGACACCGCTCACAAGGTAAGCACTGTAAAACATCACACAACATGATGGGATTAGAATGATCATGTGACTCTGAAGACATTTTGTTTCATAGTGAATCAAGCTTCATTTCTAGTCCAGACAAGTACAGGCATTCCTCATGAAATACAGTGCTTATCAGCTGTACCTGTATGTAAAGTGACTCATATTGGTTTTTAACAAATGAAATGGTCTTGATTTAACAATTTGAAGTCTTTCAGTTGCATTTTGTTTCCATTTCCCTGGGATAGAACCTTCTATAGGGTTTTACAAATTAAAATTTATATGACAAATGTTTACTTATGATTACAAAGGTTTATTAAGAATTATAATCCAAAAGTTATAGATATTTTAGATATTTAGATATTGAATATCTGCTGTAGATGACATTTGGTTTTTGACTATTGTGTAATACTTAGGCCCCATTTACACTAATACGTTTTAGTTTTAAAACGCATAAGTTTTGCTATGGTTACGCCATCCGTCCACACTACGTCGGAGTTTTCGAGCCCCAAAAACGGAGTGTTTTGGAAACGCTGAAGAGGCCGTTTTCATTTTAAAATGCTGCTGCTCTGTGTCAGTGTGGATGGGGAAAAACGGAAACATCTGAAAACAGAGGCAGGGCTGCAGACATTCACCTGTCTGATTGGGGCTTTTTCCTCAATATTAAGTAGCCTAAACAAAGTTCAGTGTAGCATCCTTTGCTTGTAAGTTCAGACTTCGCAAGTTTGATATGGAAAACAAACTCCAGAGGACACGTCGGGTAAATCTTCAAAGGGAACAGTGTACTTTATAACCTCATTCACATCAGGTTATCACATTCACACAGCTCTCGTTGCTGCAGTGCATGCCAGAGTGTGTGTGTGGTCACGTGATGTGCGTTTTCAGCAGTATAGTGTGGACGGAGAGTTGTTCAGAAATGCTGGGTGAAATGCCAGTGTGGATGTGGATCATTTTCAAACTAAAACATATTAGTGTAAATGAGGCCTCACACCATGCTACATTAAAATCCCCAAATCTCTGAAGAATAAGCAAGCATAATTTTAATAGTTAGGATGGTAAAATAATAGTTTGTTGAAAATTTGATGGGAGATTTGATTCTTAAGTTACATGCATTCAAAATGGGACACATTCCCATTTTTAAATGTCACCATTGGTATATAATGCAACAATGATTGGTAAAGCCAACAGATTTGACTCATAGAGCTACCAATCTCAATGTAAAAATAAAATTATATTGCTGGATTGTTCATACATCCTCATGACATCCTTGATCGTGACAGATCATAATCTTTCATCAGAAGATTCATTAGTTTGTTCTGCATATTATTTTTTTAATAAATGATTAAAAATATTGTTTAAAACATGAATAAATTCAGAGTTTAAGGAAATTATTCCATTACTTTTCATCTGAATGATTATGATAATTGACTGTTTTCTTTCAAATATATTAAATGATTTTTATTGACCTTTTTTTGTCAGGTTCAATATAGTTCCCATTATTAAACTCACAGCTTTGCTAATTAAGAGTCTCAATAAATGTCTTTTTATCACTGGGTATGAAACTGAGATCTGAATGCTTTAGTTTGTGTTAATAGTACATGCTTTTATCTCAAGAAGATCAAGGTAAATTGAATTCCTATTGATGTAGCCGCTTTTGAGATGGTGTGGCATGATAAAAGTAGACTAAGTTCATTCTGTTTGCAGGCCTTGGCTATGAGCAGCCAGATCCTGGTGGAAAAATCTCTGCTGGGCTGGAAGGAAGTAGAATATGAAGTGGTGAGAGATATTGCTGATAACTGTGTCACAGTCTGCAATATGGAGAACTTTGACCCACTGGGCATCCACACAGGTACCTTTTTAAATGGAGAACACACACTACCTGACAAAAGTTGTTGCTCCCAGTTGTAAGAGCAACAAATAATTACTTGACTTATAGTTGATCATTTGGAAAAGTGGCTGATCTGTTGAACTGCATCCCAATCATCACAAATACTGTAAAACACCTATTGGAACCAGCATGGACCGAAGATTCTAAAAGAAATCAGTCAAGTTTGGTAAAGGAACAATCATGGTTTGGTGTTACATTTAGTATGGGGGCGTGCGAGAGATCTGCAGAGTGGATGGTAACATGACTTTATTAATAATGTACATTATTTTTGTGACAAGACTTTTGTCTAAGCAAAGTCAGACCTTACTGTTCTAATTAAATAATTAAAAATCAAGGCATGATCATATTTAATTTAGTAAAATAAGCATTATCTCGAGGCCTTTGTCTTTCATATAAGCCACTTCCGATACCAAATGATTAACTAGAAGTCAAGTTATTTATTTGTTGTTCCTACAACTTGGATAGGCGACAAGACTTTTGTCAGGTAGTGTCCACTTTCACACAGGTCAGGTCATTGTTTTGTCTGGAATAGTTGCATTATTTCAAAATTATTTGTTTTACAAGTTACAGTATGTTAAAAATAAAATATTTTAATATTACTAAATGAACATCTATTCATTTAGATTGTAAATTGGAAGTACCTATTTAATTAACTCCCATTATAATCAAGATGAATATTAAATTACTAAATTATACAATTGAAATAGAAGTACTTTCAATTAATTATTTATTAATTTTATTATTTATATTATTATAAATTGACATAAATATTTTGTTACATATGTAACAAATATAAATGTAAATACATTTCTATATAAAATTCTATTTTATTATAATATTCTGAGAATGTTTTTTCAAATGGATTTACCTGTTTAAAAACCTTTAAAAATGTATATTCCGTTTTTGTATTAATGTTAAACGGGAATTCCTTTCACCGTGTTGATCATCCTAGTTTGACCTTGTATACACAAATCCATATTCATACTGTGTGAATTTAAACACTAGTAACATGACATGAGGGCATGCATTGTAAATCTTCAAGAGCTTCAGCTAACAGCCCTTTCTACTCATCCCAAAGGTGACTCCATTGTGGTTGCACCGAGTCAGACTCTGTCCAATGAGGAGTACCACATGCTGAGAGAGACCGCTATTAAGGTGGTGCGTCATCTGGGTATTGTGGGAGAGTGTAATATCCAGTACGCTCTGCATCCGTCCTCCCTGGAGTACTGTATCATTGAGGTCAATGCTCGCCTTTCCAGAAGCTCAGCGCTGGCGTCCAAAGCCACAGGGTGAGTTCTGCAACTTCGAAGTAGTTAGGGTTTTTACTGGATTTTAAAATGTCTAAATAGTAAAAAAAAAAAAGGTTTTAAGGAAAAATTTAAATGTAACTTTTATGGTGCTTCATGTTCTGACTCGCAAGATGTTAGAGTTGTCAAAAAGTATTGATTTTGGTAACATTTGATTTTTTGATTTGATTTGATTTATTTATTTTCGAACAAAGTATCATACATAAAATATCATTAACAAAAGAATACATTTCAACATGGTCGAAATGTAAAAAATATGAGATACCAGCATTTCCCGCTTTCCTTTTGAGTGCTGTTGAGTGGATTTTTAAGCACTGCTGATTGGTCATTGTGTTCCCTACCTCAACAGAGATGTTTGTGATTGGCTACTATGATTATAGCATCACAAACCACTTACACAGACACAGGAGTGTTTGAAAACCACTTACACAGATACATTTGAAAGCCACATCTATTAGTGGATCTGTCTATAAGCACATATATACAGTAAGAACAATCCACTGATGGATCAGCTGATAGAAATATTTATAAGATAATGGAATTTTTTGGATCTCAGCTGAAATGAACTCACTGCATTGTATATGAATTCATTTAAGATTGTATGTTACAGATTTAAGAGTCTGCGATGTGATTTTTCCAAAAGATTTTTATATATACTGACCTCAATGGGGTGACCTCCCCTGTAATTTGAGTAAATCTGAAGGTTTTTTTTTTTTTTTGGAGTGGGGAGGGGCAAGGTTATAATAGTTTTGTATTTTTCATTTGTTTTAGTTCTTATTTCGTTTTGACTTTTTGTTTTCAAATTCAGTTAGTTTTAATTTGTTTTTATAGGTAGAATTACTAGTTTTTATATTTTGAAATGGCTTAGTTTTAGTATTAGTTTGAATTTTTTGTTTGTTGTTTTTTTTTGTAAATAATGATATTTGTTAGGTGCAAGTTTCTAAAACTAAACTAAAGATAGGATAATTTTTGGACTCAACATACTAAAAATATGTAGTCAGCAATCATAATTTCATTCAGTTAAAACATCAACATGGTCTGAAAAGTTTCTTACAATTACGTTTTGCAAACTAAAGCATGATTCACTTATTTAAATTCCATTACTACTTTTTGTTGTGAAATAAACTTACGTTTCGCCAGATCCTCCCATTTAAGCCCATCAGACATTTAAGAAGTAAGTTGTTTGTGGATAAATGCTTAACGGAGACGCAAATCATTTTAAATGATTCAGTTAGTTTTGGTGAATTAGTTCAACCAGTTCACTTTGAAAATCCTGTTAAAAAGAGTAATTTGTTCACGATCATGATCACTAATACAGAAATAAAACATATTATTGGGTACAAATGTGTACAATGTGTATTTGTTCAATTCTAGATTTCGTTTTTTCATTCGTTTTTGTTAACTATAATAAACTTGAGGGAAGGGTTTGTCAAAATCAAAGGGAGAAAGAATCGTCATCATCATCAAACCAGATGATCTTTGAATCTTTCTTCTTTTTTATCCTCGGCTGAGCACATGCCAGAGAGTGTATATTTCTTTGGCTTGTTTTGAGATTTACCTGCGAAACAGACGTTTCCTGGTGATCAGCCGAAGGTGTCAGTTTCACACCATCTTCAGGTTTGCGTTTTTCGTCACCAAAATATTGAGAAGTGAGTGCAGCCAAAGTTGTGTATGCCAAGAGCCAGAGTCTAAAAACACCCACCCACCACCCTGTCTGTTGAGTGTGAAATCAGTCCATATCCTTTGAAAGTTTCGATGCCACACACTCCGTAAGAAGACGAACAAAATGTGTGGAATCAACAGAACAGATTTTGTTGTCTTATAAAAAGATTAGTTGTTAAGAGGCAAAAATAGTTTGAATACCTTGTGGGGCAATTATTAATTCTTTCAGAAAATCCTTATGGAGGGATTTTTGGAGAGAATTGCTGTTTAAATTGTGTTGTGGTCAGCTTTAATGATCTTTTGGCAAGAAGAACGTTTAAGTAATTTTATTAAAGTAAATTAATTTAACTATTAACTCTATGATGGCTCTACTTAGATTCTCTTTGAGAGGGATGCAAATAGATTAAAATTAAATTATGTTTGATCATGTATATATTTAAGTGTATATTTAGAATATATATATATATATATATATATATATATATATATATATATATATATATATATATATAGTGTATATATATATATATATATATATATATATATATATATATATATATATATATATATATATATAGTGTATATATATATATATAGTGTATATATATATATATAGTGTATATATATAGTGTACAGTATATATATAGTATATATATATATATATATATATATATATATATATATATATATATATATATATATATATATATATATATATATATATATGTATATATATATATATAGTGTATATACACTCTTTAGAAATAAAGGTACAAAATCTGTCACTGGGGTGGTACCTTTTCAAAAGGTACACTTTTGTACTATACTGGTAGACATTAGTACCTTTAGGGTACACCTTTGTACCTTTAAGGTTAACCTTTTTTTGTGCCTTTAAGTTACTGTGTGGTACACATTTGTACTTTTTAGGTATTATTTTTGCACCTTTTAAGGACCTGTTAGCAACAAAAATTAACCTTTTGAAAAGGTACCGCCCCAGTGACAGATTTTGTAACTTTATTTTTGAGAGTGTAAGAGAGAGAGAGAGAGAGTAAGAGAGAGATGCTTACCTCTGAGCAATAATTACTGAAAACTACATTTTAAAATTTCACAAATTATATTTTAAAATTTTCACAATTTGTCACTATCATGGATTCTGTTCTTTTAATGAATTGTCATAAACAGAATTGTAATTAACAATGTCAATATTTTTTGGACATGATACTTTACAGTTTAATTATAATGTTATTATATTTTTATATATTTTTTAATTATTTGAAATGATATAATTATTTTAAAATTATTATATAGTTATGCATATTTTAATGGAATTATCAATAACAGCATTAAACTAAACCATTTAATTTTAAATTTAGCTAAAATAATGCACATTTAGAACATATAAGATATATGAGATATACATTTATAGTCTTAAGTCAGATTTTTTTCCTCTTACAGAAACAATTGTGATGTCATTTTTGAGTCTTATGACCTTTTTTTAAGTTGCTCTTTAGTTTGATTTCTGAGGAAAATGGTATCTGTTATAATATTGCTGCTTTCTGACTCTTTCTCATTAGCTACCCATTAGCATTTGTCGCTGCTAAACTAGCACTGGGCATCCCTCTGCCAGAGATAAAGAACGCTGTTTCGGAGCAGACCACTGCCTGCTTTGAGCCCAGTTTGGATTACATTGTCACCAAAATTCCTCGTTGGGATCTGGATCGCTTCCACGGGATGTCTCGAGAGATCGGCAGCGCCATGAAGAGTGTTGGAGAGGTATAAACACTGACGATTTATTGCTCTAATTAAACCAATGCAGTACCAAATTATTATTTAGATTCTTCCTTGCTAATTTCACGAAAGTCTGTGTCACGGTTAAAGGGGTCACGGGCTGCCTTTTAAAAATATATATATTATTTTGAACTGTTCTCTGAGCTTCATTTATAACCCTATCAAGATTTTATTGCATCCAAAACCTAATACAGAAGTAATAGGCTATTTTAAAGTAATTGGCTTCTCTCATAAGAACAAACTGAATAGGCATGGTGGATTATAGGAAGTAAACAGCCAGTGGTATGTTTGGATAACAGTTTTGCATATTTAAACATTAATAATGCTAATTCTACTGTGGTTTAGGTTAGAAATGCATAAATCGACAGTTGATTGTTTCTTAATTTTAAGTTTTAATCTGCTAAATGACTAAAGGTAAACGCTCAGTAAATTTAAAATCTGTTAGCTTTAGTGAACAGTTATTATATAAAATAGTTACACTTCTTTGGCACAACATTACCGTTGGATCCAAAATTGATTTGGCTCAGCATCAGTCATTTTTTTTGTTCTGAAAATCCAGTCAAATAGTTTTTTATTGAAAAAATAATAAAATTAAATTAAAAAATAAAATAAAATGAGATAAAATTAATCCCGTGATCAACAAGATTAGCCGAGCACAGGCGGGGACGGAGTTGAAAACGGAGCCTATAAAATAGGCCTATTGAATAAAAAGTTTAAACATCACTCTTTAGGCTAATACTTCTTGTTTGAATATGCTAAAAAGGGGTTTAAATTTATTCACGTTTATAAATATAAAACTTTCTAATAGATATTAGTGTAAAACCCAAAACAATGTGTTTTGATTAAGTCTTAAATAATGATTAAGATTATTTTGGATAATTAAAGAATTTAAAAAAAAGCACTTTAATCTGAAAAGATTTAACAAAAGGACATTCCCACAATAAGTGAGCTACACTTTATGTAGAAATTTCCCAGAAAGAGCAGATACATCAATGTCACTTTTAAAACTTGTGCATAAACGCCTAGACAGGAATTTAAATATTTTATAATCATATAAATGATTTTATAATTATTTAATAAAATAGTTTTTAAACTTAATTTGTTAAGAAACCCTTAGGGTGGCAAGATCGATGATTATTTTAAGTCTGTAATACTTATTTGAGTTAATATTTAGGTTATTCAGTAAAATATATAATTTAAATCGTTCATGGAGCTGAATACAGTAGTCTGTATAAAAAAGGCTGAAAATAAACCTATGCAAATAATCTAGTCATTATAAACAAATGAATTAAAAGATGATACTGCAGTAAAATATTTGTAGTCTTTTAATAAGCATGATGTGTACAAGATGGAGATGATATAAAAAGTTAATTGTTTGTTTTGAATTTTGTGAGATGGTAGTTATACAGTAATGAACGCGAAACACACGTGATTGTTGTCATGTGGTGAACTCAGCTAATCATGTAATATTGGTGTTGTCATCACAGCTCCTGCAGTCACTCTTCAGATGCTGCACCGGCTGAATCAATTATCTGATCTCAGAGCGCTGTCGCGGTACTTTGATGCCACATGTGACAGTCATGTGCCATCTGCGCAGTGTCAAGCCGGACAAAATTTATGACCGGCATGCACCATTTTAAGACAGATTCGATCTGTCTGCGCAGCGCTGGATGAAGTCAAATGCACCTATTGATTCTCTGTGGAGGCGGAGTTTAGACACACTCTTATGTAATAAAGTGGCACATTCCACAACCTGTCATTTAGGCAGATTGGCTCCAATATAAGCTCTCTCTAGACTAATGAGAAATTCTGAGTACTGAACTATACAGGATGTTCTTTATAGCACCGGGAACTCTCATATGTCAAAAGATCATGGGCATTTTGATTTCTCAGTTCAAGACCCCTTTAATTCAGTGCTGTTGATTTACAGTAATGGCAGAGCTTTTGTCTACATTCCATAATTCTTGTCTTTTTTCCAGGTCATGGCAGTGGGGCGAAGCTTCGAGGAGAGCATCCAAAAGGCTTTGCGGATGTGCCATCCCTCAGTGGACGGCTTTGTACCACGTCTGCCTCTGAAAAAAGCCTGGGCAGAGCAGCAGGACCTGCAGCAAGAGCTTTCCATGCCTTCAAGTACTCGCATTTTCTCTCTCGCCCAGGTATGTGACCCAGATGTGCAGTACAGACAAGATGATAGATTCCGAATGTGCTCAACTCAATATAAATGTCATGTTTAATTCAGGCTCATGATTTATGAATCAATGAGACTGCAATTTTTACATCATTCGTAACACTTTAAGTGCAGTTTGGATGGTATGTTGATTTTACTTTTCAGAAGTTTAACATCGGTAATTCATTCATTCATTTTCTTTTCGGCTAAGTCCTTTTATTAATCAGGGGTCGCCGCAGCGGAATGAACTGCCAACTTATCCAGCATATGTTTTACGCAGCGAATGCCCTTCCAGCTGCAACCCATCCCTGGGAAACACACTTACACTCTCATTCACACACACACACACACACGCACACACACACACACACACGCACACACACACACACACACACACTATGGACAATTTAGCTTATAACACATGTCTTTGGACTTGTGGGGGAAACGGGAGCACCCAGAAAATCCCACACAAACATGGGGAGAACATTCAAACTTCACACAGAAATGCCAACTGGCCCAGCCGAGGCTTACCCACTGCACCACCTTAGCTTCAGTAATAAATTTTTTAAAATTTAATTTAGACCAGTGCTTACTTTGTAAATAAATAATTTCCAGAAGAAAACAAGTAAATAAATACGATGTCCACCACACAATTTCAGTTTTCCCGGAACATGACATCGCTAAATGAGTGTAGCAAAAAAAAAAAAACCTATTTCAAACCTATGGAAAGCAAGGTTTATTTTATTATTTGGTAATTTATTGCTACCTAAATTACCAAAATATCAGTAAAATAACAAATATCAGTAAATTAACAGTTATGAAAAACAATCTGAGCTAGCAATTTACTCTACTGAGTGAAGCCTGCAGCCACTGCTCTTTTAAGTCACTTTTTAAAAATTGCTAAAAGCAGCCAAATGAATGTTAAAAATTGTTAAATTTGTTGCTAGGTACTTTTTGAAAAAAAAAAAGTTGTTAGGGTAGTATGAAAAGTTTCTAAATCTAGCAACAAAATTGCTGAGGTGGCAACACTGGTCACGTAATTTGCGACAGACACAGGAATGTGATGTGACGCTCTCCACATGTAGCGAAACTATAGAGCGAAACAGACGGCAAAATGGGAAAATGTAAGTTTGCATACTCCTGGTTAGAGAAAGAACATTTTAAACAGTGGCTGAATCCTGTCGCTGAAAACAACCGCATAATATATTATTAAAGCTTTGTTTCTTCCGAGCTTATCTGAGTTCTGTTGCGTGGTTGTGCTTCATTGATTTATTTAACTACAACTGTTTATTAACAACTGTTTATTAACGTTTGATACTGATTAGAACTTGAAGTGGCGATGATGTCTTTAAAAAGTCTTAAAAAGGTATTGAAATTACCTTTAGGATTCCTGCATATACCCTGAAGAGAGAGAGAGAGAGAGAGAGAGAGAGAGAGAGAGAGAGAAACACAAACAGTGCACAAACAACACATACATAACATTAATCAACTCGTTTGCCTTATTTAAATAATCGACACTTTTTATTCTTGTAAATTATTCTAATTTTTAGAGATATTGTCTGTTTTTATTCCTTTTTAAGTCATTTATTTCTCATTTGCTGTATATTGTATTAATTTGATGTTTATATATTTCATATTTTATACATCTAAAATGCTCTGTCCATACTGAACAAAATATTAGCAGAGGGTTTTTACCTGTCAATGGGTACACATGGCTCCTGAATAGCATTACAGTAAGAAATATGGACTGAGTGTTTTTTTTTTATATTTTTTTCTTCTAAATCTTTAACCACTGAAAAAAAAACTGTGTATAACAGTAAATAAAATAATAAATAAAAAATATTGTTAAAAATTACATAATTAATTTTTTGTTTGTCGCATGTAGTTAACCATTTATGTGCTGTGAGTAAAAGGTGTGTTTCAATCCAGCTACCACGCAAGTATATTTCAAACCTGTGGAAAGCAAGGTCCAAATGGTCCTGGAATGCAAAAAAACAAAACAACCCCCCCCCCCCACACACACAATGATACATTATGAATTGTGCAAGGCCTAAAACATTTAGTGTAATATTCTGATCAGAATTGATTCCTGAAGGCCAAGAAAACCTGCCCTAGGAAATAGAAACTGTACATTTTCTAAATAAGATTGATATGCTGTGGTAGCATACGATTAATTAAACCACAGCTTTAAAGATTGATTCTGACTGGCCTTTATTTTGATTGGCCAGTTGCTGCATTATGTTTTATTAATTCTACAATAAAGTGAATAATTGACCCATTGTGGCTGCCAACCAATTTTCTAGTTTCTAATTCCTCTGCTGCTTCTCCTGTTTCAGCTTAGATCAATTATTTATTTGTTTTGTTAGTAACTGTGAGTGTAGTATTATGGTAATGTATAGTCAGCTGGTCGTTATCTCAAAACAAACCCCTTCAGGATAACACAAAACCCTTCCACATCTCCTTGACAATGATTGGAAATGGTCTGCCTCAAGTGAAGAAAACCTGCTCCTTGTCAAAAAATGCGTCATGCGGGTGTCAAATGAACGCACCGATGCTGGCAGATTTATTAAGGAATAATAGGCTAAATCCTTTAAAGACAGGAGACATGAATAACTCTCAAGGTTGGTCTCGCTGTTGTACGACTGGAGTTGCATGTTAGTCTCCAGGCACATAATTGTATTCAGAGCAGGTTATGCCTCCTATTAAGCAGACAGGCTATTAAGTGCAGCGTCCTGATTGGCCAGGGGCCTCGACCCCCTCCACGGCGCTACAGCAACAATGAGTTACAGCTCGCTGGGCTCTGTTCTGTATTCAAGGGACACCGCAGGCTAACAGCCAACAATCAGGAGTCATTATTTCTCATTTAACAATGACCTAACAATTTCTTGTAGATCACGGTCATTTATTAGAAAAGCCTGTTTATGTTCGAGCCATTTATTGTAGCGTCCGCTGATTTTAGCCATTGTGGGGATTGTTTTGTTTCTTAAGGCCCTGCACAGTGGCGTGACCGTTGATCAGATCCATGACCTGACTGCCATAGACAAGTGGTTTCTGCACAAACTCAAGCACATTACTGAGATGGAGCAGCGTCTGGGTCAGTATAAAAGGTGAGAGCGCGTAATGGTCACATTCCGACATATTTCGAGTATAAGCAATAGGTCACCCTAAACTGAAAGTTCAGACTTCGTTTACTTATCTTTTACTTGTTCTAAACCCATTTGACTTTCTGTCTTGTGTTGAACACAAAATAAGATATTTTGAAGAAATCTAACCTATGTACTATGGTCAGTGGATGCAGCTTTCTTCAAAGTATTTTTTTTTCATTGTCGAACAAAAGAAACAAATGTATGACAGTTTAGAACCTCTTGAGGGTGGGTAATTGTGAGTCCATTTTAATTTTAGGGTGAACTATTCTTTTAAAAGGGGAACTGGTACATAGCATTCACTTTTTCATAGGTTTGAAGACAGATGTGTGTCAACGATATGTGCAAACCAGTGTTTCCGAAACCTGTTCCTGAAGGCACACCAACACTACATATTTCTCCCTTATCTGTCCCATTAACTTTAGGTTTTGGAGTCTCTACTAATGATCTGGTGAGTTGATTTAGATGTGTTTGGTTAGAGAAAGGTTAAAAATGTGTACTGTTGGTGTGCCTTCAGGAACAGGGTTGGGAAACACTGGTATAAACAACCAGCATTTAATGGTAAAAATCAAACCATGGTAAATAATTGATATTACAGATGCCAGTGATTAATCAAAGATGTATTGTTGAAAATCCATTTAATCGGTGTAGCCGATTAGGTGTTTGAATAAGTATGTATGCCATGAATGTGCATTGTTTTGTGGTGCATGCGATTGATCATGGGAATTTGTAGAAATTTAAATCCCCAGCCTGCGCTATTAACATAGATCAGCAAAATCATTGCATTTAAAGGGGTGGTCCACAGTCTATTTTAAGGCCTGGTTGTGTTTATAAGATGCAAAGCAATGTGCGCTCATACTTCATTTAGAAACTCATGTTATTTTTTAAATATCTTACTTTGATTATATACTGCTACTCAGTTAACATAAAAATGACCTATTTCCTAGTTCCTCCGAAAGGCTCTGATTGGTCAGCTGACATAATGTGCTGTCATTCGCTGATTGGCTCCACGTCACCTGGAAAGGCGTCAAGCCCCTACAAGCATGCACTTTTGCGCTGTGTAAACAGTAGCTGTTAGCCATATCAGTTTGTGCCTGAATCAGAAAATAAAGAGCACAAAGCTGAACCTCATGCCTGCTCTCTAAAATAAAATCTAACAAGTGTCTTTTACATATATTCGGGTTACAAGCATGTGTAATTAATATGAGAGTTCACATATATTTTGCGAGTTTGTTATTTGAGATGTAGAACACAGGGAAATCGGCCGCATAGAGAGACACTGCAGCGCTGCTGAAGATTGTGGGTGTTTACAGAGGCTTGATGGATAAATATGAATTTTTAGCAAAATTGTTAGCGGTGCCAAACAGCATATACCGTTGTTTACATCCTCGCTACAACAAACCATTAATGCTAGAAACTGTGCATGTAATAGATCAATTTTAACAAATAAAAATACTTACAGGTTGTAGCTCACAATCCACAGCTTCTGCTTGTTGAAGCTGCTCCTTTGAGAAGTTTATAGCCGAACCCAGCACTGAACTGGGAGAGATTCTGGAAGCTCTCCTTTGTCAAATGCTAGCTATATATTTTTTATAATTCTCTGGGACAAAATTAAAATTAAACTGTAAGCACTTCTCTCTCTGTGTCGTGTCCTTTGGAAGCCTACATAGAACAGAACAAGCTCTGTGGAAATAGCAATGTTTAGACAACATTTTACCTTTCTCTGCTATAACATTCATTGTAGGCTTTGCTAAGCTAACCCTATAAAAGCCAATGTCTCCCTTTGCATTGAAAATTGAGATTATTACATTCAGAGATGTTATGATCACACAGTTACATTACATATCTACAAAAGTTTAAAATATGATATTGTAATGGACCACCCCTTTAAGAAATATATTCTTATTATGATAGTAAAGTTCCTCAGTCAATAAGTGATTTTTATGGGTATTTTGATGAGTAATTTTTAATAAGTAATTTTTTTTTACGATTAAAGCTGCCAAAAATAGCTAATCTTTCATTAAATTACTGAAATTATATATGCTATACAATGTGTGATAGTATTTGTTGTGTTGTATTATTTAAAATTGGAAATTTATTGATGTATGATAGAAATGATTGGAAGCTTACAGTATATAATTGTTTAGAGTTTTTACTTCACAATTGTTCCTTTTTTCTCTGAATTGTGAGAAACAATGTCAGAACTGTTAGCAAACTCACAATTTCCAGAAGAATCTGAATTGTGACATAAGTAAATTCATTTAAATTCACAAACAAACAAACCTATGGCTCCTTATGACACAATAAGGTCTTATGAAGTGAAATAAATAGTTTGTGCAAGAAACTGAACATTATTTGTAATTCATAATTCACTTTAACTTTTTTAGGGTGAACTCTCCCTTTAATTACTTGGCTACTTTCAGTCGAGTACTGACCTTTCTAAGCACAATATGGAGTAAAGTGTCACTTTTGGTGTGTGGGATGGTGTGGAGTACTTGTCACGGTTTGTCCTTTGCTACTGTCTCACACTCCTGCTGATTTTAATGCTATTTGCCATGGTGATAAATGCACTAAGGGCTTCTTGCATACATTGATAAAAAATTAAAGAGTAATATATATTTTTTAAAGTAACATAGATCAAAAAGTTGAACCGATGTTTTGATCACCTGAATTGCTTCATGTCCATGCATGGCTAATAAAGCATCAATATCAAGGAAGAAAAAAAATAACAAGTTTTAATTCAGTTTCCCTTTGATCTTAGTTCAAATGTTGTATATTGATGTGAAAACAAGTATTAAGCATTTTTAGCAAGGATTTATTTTGGAGATTCCCTTTCCTCCAATGTACACTGAGGCTTGAACTCTGTGATGATCAAAGGTCTATGGTTTGCTATTTATCTCAAAAACATTTTCCCTCTGATAATTTTGCATGTCTTTACAAAAAATATTTTAAAACAAGATCAGAAAGTTCTACAGTTTGTAACCAAGCAGTTCAGAGCAACAATACGTAGTTAAGATTCTGCTTAGTAACTTTTCAGGTCAGTGCATTGTGTTGAGTTTCTAAATGCTTTTTCCTTCAGTGCCACAGTACCAAGAGATCTACTACTGAAGGCCAAGATGGATGGTTTCTCAGACCGTCAGGTTGGCCAGGCTATGGACATCTCAGAGGGAGAAGCTCGAGTGCTGAGGCTAAACCAGAACATCCGACCTTGGGTCAAACAGGTTTGTACTCATTGTGACTGAGGCCCTCTTTACACCTGGTATTATGCTGGATTTTTATGTCTGTCCTATCACGAGTGGACAATGCTAGATGGAGGTAGACTTTTACAGCAATAATGCCGACAATGTACTTTCTAATTGCCCATTTCCACTTAGTGGTACAGTGTGGTCCGGTATGGGTGACCTTTATCAGGCTTGCCTTTCCGCTGCCAAAAATGTACCAATGGTACTATTTTGGTTGGCGTGGTGTACAACAGAAAGTTTTAGTCAACGCCATTCTCACTCGAGGAAAGTTCACAGTAAAGCTGTATAGTCGTTCCCATATCATATGAGAAGCTCTTCTCACAAAACAGATGTTTATACACATAAATACATGTGTATAAATGTTCATTACTAACCTTTCTATGAACATGATTTGATTATAACTGCAGATCAATGATATGCAATGACTGTCTGCTATTTTATAAGTTAAATAAATAAATGCACCATAAATGAACACATACTGACCATTACAGTCTGATATGTCACCAATTACAGAAAAACTACACACAACATTCATTTAGTCCTTATTTGGCTTCAAATACACACAACATATAGCCTACAGTCAGTGCAAACCTCTCATCTGCATCTTTAATCTTTACCAGCACAAGCAAATTTGTCATTCTGAGTTCATAATAGCTCAAAAGGTGATGATAATAGTTAAACATGGCAGTTTGTTTATGTTTCAGGCTGCTGAAAGAATCATTTGCTCCTTTGTTTTTTCGAGCTTCACTCTCGCGTTTGTCCGTTTTTAAAAGGGTGTCAGAAGCACTTCAATAATCACACGTACGTTATTATCATCAGCTTAAGAAGTTCGTTAGTTCAAAAATAGATGCTAGGTGAGTGATATGTGAGAAAGCAAAACCACTCATGCTTTAGACAGCCTTGTAAACAACTATGGGGCACAGGGTTGATTCTGCTCTTCTTGGCTTTTTGACTGTTCATCAAGATGACGACAAGGTTTGTTTGAGCTCGGGTCGACCATGGCTCGTTATTATTTGTATATATCATTACGGTGTAATGTCTCGGCTGTGTATTTAAATATGGCGCTTTCTTTGATTTCATTCTCCTGCTCGTGCACAAGGTAGTGACGTATCTCTGTAAACCAGTAGCTTTCAGCTGCACGTCTGGCTCCGCCTTTTGGTACCCTTTTGTTGTGCTAGGTACCCTTTGACAGTGGAAATGGCCATAAAAGTGTACCGAACCATATCATACCGTACTACTGAGTGGAAACTGGCCATAAGTCACAATATGGAATAAATGACATGTCTTTTTTGATAACATCAATAGTTCTTTCTCAAAAGTTATCAATGCAAATGTCTTTTATCTGTTTAAAATACAGTAGCAGATGTCCTTTATTCTCTTCTCACTTTTAATCACAAATTAAGTAGTGTTAAAAATTATTCAAAGGGCATGTGCAAGCTGCTCATACATAGCATGCATGGTTAGAAAAATCTAACTGTGCACACATGAGCAGGTTTAACAATAATTACAAGTTAGTTACATTACTTTGTACGAGTTAGTTATTTAAAATGTGGCTTTTGTTCATAAAAATAAGCATTTTTACATGCCTCTGATTTTAGTTGTCAGCTAAGGCATTTACCAATGGAAAAAGTTGTATTGTCAACATTGGAATGTAACAATACAGGATTATCTTGAACAGCTCTTGCAATTATCATTGTGAAAATGTTGCATTAAAAGACATGTCTGGGGTAAAAGGTTTGCAGAAAGTTGCTAGACAACAGAGGCACGTTCAAAGGTATTCATGCATAAGTAATGGATGTTGAAATACTGTTCATGAGGTCAATACTCAGAACTCTTTTGTAATTCATTCATTTATTTTCCTTCAGCTTAGTCCATTTATTCATCAGGGGTCACCACAGCAGAATGAACCGCCAATTTATCCAGGATATTTTTTACACTGAGGATGCCCTTCCAGCTGCAATCCAGTTCTGGGAAACATCCATACACACTTATTCACACTCATACACTATGGCCAATTTAGTTTATTCAATTCACCTATACCACATGTGTTTGGACTGTGGGGGAAACCGGAGCACCCAGAGGAAACTCACATGAACACGGGGAGAACATGCAAACTCCACACAGAAATGCCAACTTACCCAGCCGGGACTCGAACCAGCGACCTTCTTGCTGTGTGGTGACAGTACTAACCACTGAGCCACCGTGTCACCCTCTTTTGTATTTTGTAATTTGAATAAAATAACAGTGTTAGAATGAAATATACAAAGTCATTAAAACCTAAATGCAAGTGATCATGAGAGACTAGTCAACTTATGTAAATACAAAGTAGAAATTGTAAAGTATCTTGGCTGAAAACCTGTGATTGGATAACTGAAAATGCATGTTTATACCAGGTGGAAACTGGACCTGAGATCCAGCAGTCATAGTGACCTTTGCTACATGATAAATGGATCTTGTGCTCTTTTTCAGATCGATACACTTGCTGCTGAATACCCTGCAGCCACCAACTATTTGTATTGCACTTACCATGGTCAGGTAAACCACTCTGTCCAGACCATATGTTAGGTCTTGATTTGTCAGCCAGTTTTTGTTCCTGTCCAGTCTTTCTACTGAATTTTTCTCAGTGATTTTAGTGTAAAATGAAAGCTTTTTCAGCCTGACTATTAACATCTACAGCTTTGCCAATTTTCATGTATTACTTGTAGTACATGCACAGTATTCAGACAATTAATAAGATGTATTTAGTAAATGAAAAAAAATCGTAGGAGTAAGTTTATGAAGAGAAAATTACTGATTTCAGTCCATTATTATCTATTATAAAATATTTTAACAATACAGTAAAATCATAACTATTAGCCCCCCTTTATGTTGTTTTCCCCAAGTTCTGTTTAACGCAAAATAAGATTTATTTTTAAACATAATACTTTTAATAACTAATTTCTAATAATTAGTAACTATTAGAAATGTTCTAAATAAATACTTAGTTACTAACTGATTTCACACATAGAATAACAAAGAACAGACAGACAAACCCATCATGTAACAATAATCTGTGCAAAATGTAAAATAAAGTATGAAACAAAGGAAAATGGTGACATACAAGACATATGTGACCTACAAAATGACCCAGCAATGAATGTAAAGAGAAGACCTTACAAATCTTCAGAAATTAAACAACATTATTAGTCTTTATGTTGTGTTAGAAAAAAAAGACTGGATCCCACATTTTATCAAGTTTTGCAGAGTTCCCAGAGGTATCAAATAATCTTCTAAATGTAAAGTGGAGGTAAGTCCAAGGAGCCAGTCAGAAAAGAGAGCCCAAACATTTTTCTTCCAGATACAAAGGATAACTTGCTATGATTATGCCATGCTGAACACGTAACTATGCATTTCGGTTAAAAGTCTCCAGAAAATCTGACCAACCAAAAATTGTTATCATTGGGTCAGGGAGTTAAACACAATCGTAAACCTTAGCAAAGAACTGAAATATTTCTAAACAAAAACTCTGAATTTGAACACAGGACCAAAAAAGATGTGCTAAGGTACCCTCAGCAGCTTTAAGCGTTCACTAGTTCGATTGAGTGCGCACAGCGAATGTGATGTCATCGCTGAGTTTGCGGAGGTTCTAGAGTCTAGAGCGAACAGTTTGCATGGCATCACATTTCATTTGAGTTGAATATGAATCACTTTGAAGAGGTTTTTTTTAATGATAACCAGGTGACTAATAATACTTGGCTAGAAATTGCAACAGCAGTGGGAAAGGAGGAAAGTTTTTGTTAAAATGTTTGGAAAAACCTGAGGGATAAATTTGTTAAAGCCAAAAGAGGCCATGGCAAAAGTGGAGATCCAGGTACACAATTACAGAATATGTTTTTCCACCATTTATAGGTTTTACACTGATGTATATATTACAATTTTAAATTTAAAACAATTTAATAGTTACAAAACTATAATTAAGGATTATCATTAATATAATTAAGAACAAATTATTTCTTTGCAAACTGGAAAGGAATATTTGAACTTATTGGTTTACAATATACTGATGCCTTTCTAGGCTTTATTGGTGATAATGGTAGGTATGTTGGACCATTATTGCCTTTTTAGCATATAGGTAGAGGACAGAAACTAGCCAGACAGTAATGTGTGAATTGTGGAGTGGGCTGAATCTAAAAAAAACATCTGTATTTTTTAGCAAGTTATGCATCAAAGATTAATAAAAAATCTAGAATGGTTATAAAAATCCTTATAATCATTAAAATAATTTATAAAAAAATCTTAACGATCTTAATGATATGACCTAGTTTCAGAGTTTTTCTACTTCTCTGTTTATTCATCTGATTTTACGGTCAGTTTCTTTTGACTGCCCCCTGTCAAAGAATATCTAATTGGCGAACGCATCAATTTTTAAAACCGTCCGTTTCGTGAGGTGCACGATGCAGCACCAGGCAAAAGTATAAATCAGCGTTTACACTTGTCGCATGTGGAGAAAACAGAGGGATAGAATTTACTAAGATTTGTTTTAGAATAGTGAAGGTAAAGAATATTTTACTAGATATTTTTCAAGATACTAGTTTTCAGCTAAAGTGCAATGTAAAGGCTTCACTAGGTTAATTAGGCAAGTTAGGGTAATTATGCAAGTCATTGTATAATGATGGTTTGTTCTGTAGACAGTCAAAACAAATATTGCTTAAGAGGGCTTATAATATTGAAAATTAAAAACTTCTTTTCTTCTAGCCGAATTGAAATAAATAAAGACTTTCTCCAGAAAAAGAAAATTATAGGAAATGCTGTGACAAATTCGTTGCTCTGTTAAACATAATTTGGCAAATATTTGGATAATAATAATTACAGGAGATCTAATACATTTGACTTCAACTGTATTTTAAATAATTTAATAATGTTTAATAATTCATAATAATAATAATTGGATAATAAAGTGGAAAAATAATAGCTGCAGGCTTAATAAAAACAAATCAAAATTAAAAATACAGCTAAAAAATAAACTGATGAGAGAATAAATTCAGTAATTAACCAAAGTTAGTTTTGTCCTTGTCGACAGGAGCATGATTTGGATTTTAAGGACCATGGCACCATGGTTGTTGGTTGCGGTCCATATCACATCGGTAAGCTGAAATCTTTTTTTTTTACCCCAATAATCCTGTGATTTTTTTTTCAATTCACACCAACCCATTAATGTACTGTCTTCATTAGTTTTAATGAGCAATTAGTGCAGGAGTGTGTCAGGCCAGCGTTTGACTCCTCTCCCCCACAGGCAGCAGTGTGGAGTTTGACTGGTGTGCCGTGTCAAGCATTCGTGCCCTCAGACAGATGGGCAAGCGTACAGTGGTGGTGAACCATAACCCGGAGACGGTCAGCACGGACTTTGATGAGTGTGACCGTCTGTACTTTGAGGAATTAACCCTGGAGCGCATCCTGGACATCACACAGCAGGAGGTGAGAGGTCAAAGCTCAGTCTGGGCATCTGGTGCGTTTACTTTAACTGAAAGGTGTTATTGACTTTCATGTTTGACAAGGGCATTGTTATCATGTGGTCAGATTTCTGAAAATTACATGTAAAATATGTATTACAGGGACAGGGTTACATGTGATTTTATGATGTCCGTGTTAAAGTGTAATTGTGAGTAAATATTAAGTGTTGTGCAATATTCATAATCTACAATGATCATAATAGTTGTTTGAATGATGTGTGAGCTGCCGGTATGGAGCATGTCTCTCATTTTGCAAAAAGAATTAGAATGACCATGCGATTCAAGTTACGAAAGTAATTTTTAATTAGGGATGCACCAATACCATTTTTTTTGGAACCGATCCGATCACGAAACCAAAATTCTAAGTATCGACCAATACAGATCTGATTCCGATACTCTGTTGGTTTTTTTTTAAATGTTTTTTTTTAACCATAATACAGTTTCTATATTTCTGGTGCTAAACTCAAATAATATATCTTCTTTAGTAAAATTAACAGACCCCTAGGCCTACTGTATATGACAGACCACACAATCGTGATGCTTGCTGTAAACTAGGCTACATTATTTGAGCATTTATTATGACATTAATCTGTGTTGGTCCAGCTAATGTTTCCTTTTTTAATATTAAGATTTTTCTTTGTAGTCTGTAGGCTAATCCTATTGACCCTAATCAAAACACAAACTGCTCTGTTAAATAAAATATTGATATAAATAAAATTACAGTGAAATATTCACAGTTTTGGAGTAGCCTAGATAAGGCTAAATAATTTCCTGTTAATGACAATCCATATGCACCCGTCAGTTTCACTTTTGTTAATTTAATCAACTACTTTGACCACAATGATCCAGGCTTTACAAACTATTGACAGCACTGAAAGTATTCCCCCCGGAAGAATAACCTTAGTCGGAAGGATGAGAGAAACTTTTAATATTACAGAATAATTTTATGGAGAGGAGCACATAGTGTCTGAGCAGCCGGTGTGTGAATGAAGCGCTTGATGTATTACTGAGACACAGCGCACAGCCCTCCGGTATCTGCGGACACTTTCAAAACTGAGCAGCACAAAGGGAAGAAATCAGTGTACCGAGGATCTGTCCAATGTATTATTGAGCCTTTTCTAGTTTTAAATTTCAGGTAGGCCTACTTTGTGTGTGAAGAGCAGGTAATAACCCACTCTACTCCAGTGTTGCGAATGCGATCTGCGGATCTAACAGACACAGCGCAACATGATTGAGAAACTGTAATGAACTCCTTATTGCAGGTCAAAATAAAGCCATTTAATGCAAAACTAAATGCATTTCTTCATTGATTACTTATATTAACAGGAACAAATAGTCTTGGAGAATATTTTTCATGTTGTCATGAATGCAGCAAGCAGTTTGACTGAATGATTGACAGGCGCAGCAAAGGGAAGCGCTGAACTGAACATGATCTTAGGCACGTGAATATTCATCTGTACTTCACGTTAAACTATATAATGGCTTCAGAACATTTGGCATATAGTAGGCCTACATGACAACTTTCTACCTTCATGGCTTTTGTTGGCTTATAAATTACACACAATATAGAGCACATGCAAGATTGGATTTGTATCGGTACCAGCTGGCCGTTACCCATACCAGCAATATGCAGTATTGAACCGATATCCGATCCAAGTATTGGGATCGGTGCATCCGTACTTTTTATATTGATAATATATAACATAATGAGTGTCACACAAGCAGAAATGCCCTTTTCTTAAATATTAGCATGTGAATGAGATGAATAATGTGTTTTTCCAACAAAAATACTTTGAAACAAAGCTGGATGAGACCAACAGAATGGCACCTCAATTAAAGTCGGCTGTGTTTCATTTCTGAATGAGTCTGTTTTGATGAATCAAGTAAGCCAGTGATTCAATGATCCATTCATAAAGACTGAATGAGTGAATCAGCCTTTTTGAATGATCCCTTTATGATAACTTAAAAATATTTTTGTTTCATTTATAGAAGGATTAGAGAGCTGGATTTGATTATATGCATTAGAATTCTATACATATTAAGTCTTTCCTTTTGTGCAGTGATTTTATAGGATATTTGTCATGTTTTGAAGTAGCATTTTTTATTAATGTGTTTTTTAATGTACTTTTATGTTTTGTTTATTTATACTATTGAAACTTATTATTTATATTTTGATGTCAGAAATTAGTATTTCAACTTAAATTTACTTAGTCAAATCTGTCGCTGCATCCCAATTCACATACTTAAACTACACCCCAAAAATATGTATTTTTTTGTGATGGAAAAATATATACTTTTAAGTGTGTAACAGAAGAGTATGCAAGCTTTAGGACTTACTACTTCCTCATTAACAGATTGTCATGTTGCTTAGTTATGCCCCCTGTCAATCATCAACACATCATCTACATTTCTGTCATATTTAATTTCCTACCTTACTGGAGAAGCAGCAGAAGGATAATTTGTCATTCGCGAGTCTTTCATGCAGAGAAATCTCCTCAGGTCTTTGGATAATTATGCATTCAGACGTTAATGTCCAAACACATCTTTAAATAAGTTCAGTATTGTTGTTGCAGATGAAAAATAACACAGAAAATGCGATTTAAATATTTTTCAGTGGGCTAGATATTAATTAACAGTCATACAAACATTTTTACCAAAGCCTTTCTACTTAAGGGTTGGTCTCGCGCGTCAATCATGTTTGGAGTTTATTTACACCTGCTTTTGTAGTTCTAATCAAATTCACGTCCAACGCGCAATGTATTGTGGGCTATATCAGCGGTTAGAGTATAGACGCTTCTACACTTCGAATTTTTACCCGAAATAGTAAACCATCCAGGAATCTTTGGCATACACTTATCAACATACTACGATTTGGGGCATACTAATTCTATTTTCAAATACTATTTAGGACTAATAGTATGCGAATTGGGTTGCAGCTAATGTTTCAGATTTTCACATTAGAAACATATTACATCTAATCCTTTAAATTTAAATGAGTAGAAGAAGTTAACAATTTCAGTTAGCAAAAACAATAATGGTTTTGATTTGGTGGATGGGAGCTATGGGGACTTTAAGTTTTCTATAGGGTATAGTACATTTATGTAGTATGTGAGATGTTAAGCCTAATTTGAAACAAATACAATCTCATCAATTTCGACCTGTTTCTATTCACTACTCTTCAATCCCACATAAGAATCCTGATCTTTTATCATGCTGCATGCTTTCAAACTGAAAAAAAAAGATTTTCTCCAATTTTGTTGGCTGCCTCAAGAAAATAACCTGTTTAATACAATGTTCCAAACTCTTTATCTTGTGTCTGGAGGTAAGTAAGTCAGCGTATTATACTATTTTATTCTTGCTGTGGAAAGAAATAGCAGCGTCTGCTATAAAAACAGGCCACAAACTATCTGTAGAGTGCGAACAATTCCTCAATTTCTTTTTTCGATGCTCAATGCGTGACTGTAGACAAGAGGCGACCGGTCCACTGGTCTTAATATGAATATCTCAGCAGGACAAACTCCACAGCTGTTGCCATCAGCGTTAGAAGGTTTGTGCAACAGCGTTCTGTACAAACACAAGATCATGTGTTTCCACTGCATACGGAGCATTGAATGCTTGGGCTGGTTTTTTTAAAGTCTCATCATATTTCAAGCACAACGGTGATGTGCTCTAGAAATGATTTCCCATTCATTTTCTCCATAGGCATTTCAAAATGAATTACAGCATCTGATTCTAAGCATTTTTTTGGAAAGTCTGAAAATAGACATTTTTCTCTGTATTATACAGATGTGGCTACTGAGAATGCGTGAGTGAATTAAAGTGATCTTGTACGTTACTGCAGGAAAGTGCGGCACAATACAGTCTAACACAAGAAATACTGAATAATGAAAGAAAAAAAAATAATATCACACTTTTAACCCTTTGACGGGAACAATTACACTGATGTGATCAGCACCGGCTGTTCCTGAAGCGTTCGATCACATTGCTGTGCATAGAATGATTACTTTCGTTTATTACGTCATCAGATGCTAAAAATCAACCTGCATTGGCACATGGCCAGAGAAAGCGGCAGAGCAGATACACGCTAGAGAAGCGCTTTTGCAGACCAGTGCAGTTGTGTTGGCATTTCAGTTACTGCAAACTCAAGACTCTCCCCATGCTGCATCATTGGTAAAATAATTAGCATAAATGTGTTAAATGTGTGTTCGTAGTTGTGTAAAATAATGCATGTTTTCAATATATAAAGTTATTTGTTTTCTAAAGCAGCGTGGCTTTCGATTAATTTGTCACCTCAGATTTAGGCTAATTTATCTGTGATTCAAACGTCGCGGGACACAGAACATAGACACAAGCAACTTTGCCTTGCTTGAAGCTTGGAGCTAGAATATAGCCTAATTAAAGTTAGTCTCTGTGTGCGGTTAACACAAACTTCACTGTCCACTTAAGATAAGATCTCAAATCACGGAAATTCCACACTTATGAATGAATAAATCACGTATGAATTGGTCAAGCAGTGTATTTATGCATATCACTCACTTTTCTGACAGACGTACTGTAAAGGGCGAGCAGTAAGCAGATCTAATTTCTAATTTAAATATGTAGTTCCAAATCATAAAATAAAAGTTAATGTTTAGATTTCAAAGATATACAAATATGTCATGTGTACATGCAACATATTTTAAGATTTATCAAAAATGGTTTATATATTAATGTATTTGAATATTGGTGTATATATGAATATGATGACATATAGTCTATATTTATGAGGCCCAAGTAATCTTTCCAGGTTTTGAAAGGTTACTATTTGTTAATACGTTACATTTAAGTACAGCAGTTTACTTTTTACTTTAAGAACAGTAGCCTACTATTTTGATTACCTTTTAAAATAATATATAAATAATAAATAATAATAATAATAGTAGTTAAATAGTATACAGATTTTATTACATCCGTACATCAGGTCTCAATATAATAAACCAGCTGCTGTCTTCTGTTTTGTTCTTTATAGGGTTTGTTATTTGCCTATTTGTTATTTTAATAGCAAAGATAAAGAATAACAAATTACTGTGTTGTGGTTGTTATGATAGGAATAATTATTAATAATTTGAGGGAGACAGAGTTTCCAAAACAGCTTTTGCAGGAATAATTAAGGCGTGCAAAATCACACCTTCAGACTTCAAACCACCTATTTAAAGCTATTCTACAGAAATGTCTAGTAGAATGAGATCAAATAATACGCTTTTTGAAATCCAGCCCTTAGAAAATGTCATTATTTGTTTTTTTCAAGGCATGATGAGATTATTTAGACAAGATGTGGAATTGGACTCACTCATGGTCATTTACTTAAAGGAGAAGTTGCTCCAAAATGCCCGTATTGCAATAACATATAATAACAATAACGGTTTTTAACTAGAAGGATTTCTTTGAATGAGTTCATTTTAAGAGTGCATTATTTAAAATTTAAAAAAAAATTTAAGCAAAAGAAATCTTCGTTTTTATATCCAGTTTTAAATATAATTTATTGTTGGTAATATCTGTATTGTTATAAAACTATCTATTATAGAAAGTGTTATTCATAAACTAAATTTGATTATGCAATAGACACCTTTGTATTGGAATCAGCAGTCAATTTTAATTTATTTTATTGCGGTTTCTGATTCCATGAGTTATATTTAGTGCAAGTTAAAATCTCACTGATTAGTAGCTCGAAATTATATACTATACCTTAACAGTGTTGTGCAAGTTACTTCCAAACTGTAATACATTACAGATTACTTATTACTGTGATTTAAAAGTAATCCCTTACCTTACAATATTACTGTCTCAAAATTGTAATATGTTACATTACTCTTATATTACTTTTTAGTTACTTTCACCAAAATAACTACAGAATTAGAACTTAACATTCTAAAATGACTAAATGTACTGCAGAGCATTTTACATCCAGTAGAAAGCGATATGATGTAGCAGAATGACGGTGACCTATCCAGGGTACTAACAATATAGTATATATTTGGCAACGTGAAGGCTCAAGACAATACAAGAAAGGATAAGAGCCAGAATCACAAATGATCAAAGTCTGTTGAAAGTATGGTAAAGGTAAAGTGATTATCTGGCAATATCTGTGAATAGCTTGGCTATTTTCATATTAGACACAACAGGCCTATATGTAAACTCCAATGCCATGACGAGATGCATTTTTTTCTTAATCTTGCCATTATTCTATTCACTTTAAATTCAGGTTCACAACACAAAACTGTCATGCACAAAGTGAGCATGATGAACATAGCTTTCTCAATATAATGCTCGTGCACCGATTTCACGCTGCTCGCGTGTAAATTTTCTCATGCTCCCTTAAAATATGCACTGCTCACGCACAAAATTTCTTGTGCCCTCACAGTACACTACTCGCTCAGTGAGATTATATGCAGACTCACAATTTGTGTCTTGTGTTCCCTTTTCCTTTCATGCTTTTTGATATAATTTATATTTGTACACTATTTATTAACAATAACCAAAATACTAAAATAGACTTACATATAACATTTTTAATCTAATCCAATATAACCTTTTTTGTTGTTTGTTATATGATGAAATATTTCCAATTTCAAACACTTAAGACACAGAGAAAAGAAGCATTCATTAACAAATTGTAACTAATACTAGCCTAAAACATAGGCAGTATATCTAACACTCAAAAACACAAGTATTTATTATAGAATTTATCATAACCTTTTAGTGTTTCGTGTATTGCTAATAAATACTGTAGCAATATATAAACCATATCAACATTCTTGGGATAACCAATTGAACAGGAGGATCTCTGGAGAGCAAAAGCACGAAAAGAAGAGGAAACATGAGGCACAAAATGTGAGTCTGCATCATCTGACGGAGCCAGAGCAGATCATTCGCACGTGAGCAGTCGTGTTTTGAGTGCATGCGACTGCGAAAAAAAAAATTGCGGTCGAGTTGTCCACGAACAGAGAATTACATTAATGCGCTCTTGTAAAACTGCGCTTACGACTGTTGTCAGTGAAATAACGCCATATGCACATACGTCCATCTCGTGAATGTACTGTCTTCTGCTCATCTATTTTGCCGCTCTTCCGCTGCACGTCAGGGCTTGACCTTACTGTGAACCGGGCTGAGCCAATAGCCTCGGACCTCGAGCTCAGAGACTGAAATCATTCCGCGTTCAAAGTAAAAAAAGTTCCAATAGCCAGAGGGAGATTAATGACAACACGCGCATATATTCACTAACCACGAACAGAAAATAGAACTTACTTGCGGTATTTTTTATTTGGTAATGTCTTGCGGGCGAAAAGTTTGTTGTAACGCACGCGTTACTGAACATGTACCGAGTAAAATATTACTGAAAATGTATAAGTAATGCCTTACACTACTGCGTTACTGGAAAATGTAATACATTACTGTAATACATTACTTTTGTAACGCATTACTCCCAACACTGTACCTTAACAACCTTGGAGTAAAAGACTAAATCTGTGTGGCTAGAATGTTCTGTAAAGAGAAATGCAGATTTTGCAGGGTTCCCATGGGTAATGGAATTTCTTGAATATCGTGGAGTTTTTAAGAGGTCTATTATTAAGAGGGAATTCTAAATTTTTTTTTTATCCAAGTCACTGAATATGAGGGATTTATTTATTTTTTATTTTACTTTCGATTTATTTTGGGTTTTTTAGCGCATTTTTCAGTGTCATTTTATTTCTTTCTTGCACGTCAACTGGTAATCACTTAAGTTAAACAAGTCCCACTGGTCATACAGGTCATCAGTCTTATAAAAAGTAGTATACACCAATAATGTTAGCTAATTAGGTTAGGTAAAAAGTTTGCCTCTGTAATTGGTATTTAGTCATATTTAAACTCTTAAATTTGTGTAAATGAATGATTATTTCATGTTTTAATTAGTGTTGTATTAATGTTATATGCTAACTGAAAAGATTGACCACAAAAAAAAAAAACAATTCAATATTACTTTCCAGCTGTTTCAGACTTTAGCACTGTGTCTGAAACAGATGTAACATGACATCATGCGAATGCTGAAAAAAAATTGGTAATTGGACAATTGGTCAGCGTCTGGTGATGTCGATGCATTCCAGACTCCAGGCTGTTATTGACTGTAAATGATTTGCAACCAAGTATTAAAAAGTGAAAGTTTGATTTATGATTATTATTCTGTCCCATTATGTTTGGTCCCTAAACAAGTGGGAGGCACATATGCAAACTGTTGTAATTCCTACAGCATTTATCTGATTAGGATGTACATACTCAAATTAAAGCTGACAGTCTGCAGTTAAAGCACATCTTGTTCATTTTATTTCAAATCCATTGTGTTGGTGTATAGAGCCAAAACGTTAGAATTGTGTTGATGTCCAAATATTTATGCACCCAACTGTATATTTAAAGAAATTTGTTATCTGTCACGATAATAGATAATTTTTCCTGTTTGTCTGACAAATGTTTAACATAGGTCATGTAAATGCATCTTTTTAGTCAGTGAAACTCTGAGAATTTGATATTTGGCTTAGAATGGGAACCTTGTTTTATGAAGATGTCATTATCTCAAGAGGTAAACCAGGAAATGCCTCTGAGCATATAAGCAAGCTCATTTCTATCCCCCTTTATAGAGACAGAGCCACTTTGATGATGCAAAACCTGACCTCTCTAACAGCCATTGACTTTTCCATTAAGTCACATTATAAGCTAGTTAAAGTGGTGATTAACGCATGGGTTGATCAAGTTGTTTGTTGTTTTGCTCAGAGGTTGTAATAAAATCCCAGGTGCTGTGTAGGGGTTTATTATCATCATGTTAGCATGATCACATCAGCCTGAAGGGAAGAGCAGAGATTGCTTATGAATGGCGAAGTGGGCATACATGCGGTTGCCATAGGAATATGATGAATGGGATTTGCCAGTGTAAAATAACGCCATGTCATGTCCCAACAGCTTCGGGAACCACAGTTCATCTGCGATATGATGAGAAAAAACACCAGTTGATAAAAGTCTACATTGAGCAATGCTTATAAAGAGTGGAACAGAAAAAAGCATCATTGTCCTGGCTCCATAATAAAGCAAATTTTTATTGTCCCCACAGTTAAAATGGCCAAATTTACAGCAGAAAAAAAGATGTTTACAGCCTGGTACAAGGAAAGATTTTGGTTCATATAGCTAATATTACCCTTCATGACAACTGTAAGGGGGTGAATTTTTTTTATAACTCATCAGTTTAGTTTATATTAAGATATATTAAGTCTGCATAATTAAGGGCGTGGCCACTTGAGTGACAGCTAGGTCTTGCTGGTTGCCGTCACTTCACCTCATCAGGTTCCGGCTGATTAGCCGCTGAACTCAGCATATACATTGTATTTTTGTTTTGTTTTATGTAGCTTTACACAGTCAGTTGCTTTTTGGAGTTATTTCTTGATGATATGGCATGCTGTGTGCACTTAATTGTGTTCACAAACCATTTACATGGCCTCCTTCAAGAGTTCACACTTGCTGATGATTGATAATAAAGCTTATTTGGCATGCTGTCCCGGGAGAGATCCCTGAGCTTAGAATATCCTCGAGCCCGGTGCTCCCTCCCGTTTGAAGGGCGAGAGGGGAGTTTGAACTTGGGTAGGTCTTGAGAACTCCTCTGCTTGTGAACATGCTGAGATATGTCTGGTTAGAAGTTGTCTTAAGATGTTATTTTGGAGTAGCCAGTTTACTTATGGTGAAACCCGAAACTGAGAAACCCGCGTGAAACCCACGCGAACACGGGGAGAACATGCGAACTCTGCACAGAAATGCTGACTGGCCTGGTGAGGGGCAGAACCAGCGGAGTTCTTGCTGTGAGGCAACAGTGCTAACCACTGGGCCGCAGCGCCACCCTATTAGAGAAGTGGAGGAGTAGGGGTGGAAGGGGGAATTCTTCAAGATGAAGATGACTGGAGTGGAAAACTCTGGTTATTTATAGTGTGTCTGTATTCATCTGATTGGTGCAATATACAGAGCTGATGCGGTACTAGCCATGTTCAATCATAAGCACATGATCTTTTCGAAATTAGTTTATAAATAAACCAAACTTCCCAGGTGAGTGAAATTATATACTTATACCATCTCTATACATGTATTTGTTTTATTTAAGATCATTTGTCATTTATAATTTGCTTTAGAACTTGAATGCACTCAAGAATCTGACAGATTGATTAGCTGTAGACTATAGAATAATTATCTGAAATGTTGTCATACAGTGTTATGCCTGGATTTCATAAATAGCCTTGCATTTACTAAGACAGACTATATTTGAAGTGTTTGGAAGTAATTTGCGTTATCCTCCTGTAGAAAAATGTCATAAGAACAATGCTTAGTGGCTCAATGTATTACAACAGTGTTTTTAAAGGACTAAACACTTTATTGACATATTGTACAAACAAGCACATGTGGTCATAACACAAATGAGTCGCAGGTAATGAAGTGTTAAGGGTTTCTCCCAAAGAAAGCCTGTCTAAGCAAAATGCAAGCAAGTGTCTGTAGCTCCGCTGACGCTCCACGTCTTAGCGCTTGTTTGGTATCAATGGTTGGCCACGCCTACTTGTAGCTTCTTTTGCGTTCTTCAGAAACCTATGGGTGACGTCACAGATACTGCGTCCATATCTTTTACAGTCTATGGTATATACATAGCAACCCTCAGCGATAAATCAGAAAAAAGGTTCCAGAAAAGGTTATGGTATTTTATAAAGTGAGGACCGGGGCGGTGGGGGGATTGTCACAGACGAAAGAGAGGGCTGGGGGATCGCGGACACCGCCCTCTCTATTCTGCCTCTCTCTATCTATGGATGCGCCGGCTCTGGTCACCGTGTATATTAACAGCAGATTCAGTGAGCTTTAATCTGCGCATCTCTGATAGTAAAATACTACGTTAATCATAAACGTTTTTAAATAAACGTTTATTTATAAAAAAAAGTTTGTCTTTAGACAACATTTTCTTCATTTTCAAATAGATACTGAAAGTAAAAATTTGACATTTAAGCTTTTACAGATACAGGAACAAGATAACAAAAAGGGTGCCACTTCAGCCTAAACAGCAGCTATGTTATGTTTACTTGGCCTTTATCTTCGCACTTTGCAAAAACAGAATTGCATATACTGTGCCTGGATTCGGGCGATTCCGCCTCGCCTCCAAAATGCGGCCAGCTGCACTGAATTGAGCGTTCGCTCGCTCGCTTGTAGGAATGAACAAGATTCTCCTCGCAAGGCGCTGCAGTCATGTAAATATGCGATCTTGTTTCTCCCAGAACGATAGCAGATTTTCCTCTGATTCCTCTAACTGAAACTTTGAACTGTGGGCTAATCCATTATTTTGGGTGTCTCATCTTCCCATTCTGCAAAGCCCACTCTCTGCTTTTTCGCTGGTCCACTGCCATGTCCCGCTATATCCACCCGCAACCGACCCGCAATTAATCATAACGTATTTTTTATTACCCGACTTGCCCAACCCGCGGATTATCCGGAGCACCCGCGGATCGCGCATCACTAGTGTGCATGTACTCTCAAAACTTTTTTTTTTTTACATTTTATTACAATCTTTATGTATAAATGTTTTCTTCATTGTAAATCTGTTAAGGAGGTGAATCTAAATTTATGCTAAGAAAACGTGTATCGGTCTTTTTAAAATTTTTATTATTATTAATTTTTTTGCTCCTAAAATACTTGTTAAATGAGTTTGAATGATTGTTTCATCTTCTTTTTTGTCAACTGGCCGATTTGAACTCTTGATATCATCTATAGCCTATAATTATAGCCTGTTTTGTTTTAGACATTGTACTCTGTTTAAAATAAAGTCTTTTCGGCATTGATCTACATTTCAAATTAACCACTGGTTTTTAAGCACCATTTTATAGTCATTTTAAATATGAAGTTAAATTTAAAGTTTTTGACATCCTCATCATTAATTATATGCGTTTTAAATTTAGTTTATGCAAGCTACTAGTCTGCAGGAGCATATTTTATATTGGTCTGTGAGGAGGGGGATCAGTGCTTTCGGTGAACCGTCTTTCCATTATAAAATTGCCACGATTACCAAGCAAGCATTTTTTGTTTTTTAAAAGATGTCTAATAGACGTCTAGACATAGTCATCTTGGCTAAAACTAGACTAAACTTGGACTGTCAGTGAAAATCTAATTGACGTTTAAGAATAGGCCAAAACTAGTCATCAAATAAACAGAAATGAATGACTACACATGTAAAGTCTGTCTAATCTGTATATTTGATGACTAGTCTAGCTTTGGCCTATTCTTAGATGTTTATTTGATTTTCACTGACAGTTTAGCCTTGTTTTAGTCATGCTATCTACTTTAGATCTGATTTCTTTAAAAATCAGCGATCTTCACTTCCTGATAGGTATACAATATAAAGTGGGTCTCAGACACGACAAGAAGCACTGCATTAAATTCCATTTCCCCCCACCATGTCTTTAAAATATGAGTTTATTTTACCCCAGTATTTTCAATGGAGTTTCTGTGCTCACCTACTGATCCTGACGTTAGTGGTTACACGGTCTTTCATCTCGTTTTACGCGTGAACAACTAAATGCTTAAGTCTGTAATTAAAACTGTAATTACATTACAACATTGATGCTGTAAAAGCAACCATGTGAAATTGAAAATAGTCATATTAAGCTTTCACCGGAAGTTTATGATTGGCTAAAAAACACTAGCTCTGCATATAGCCCATTGTTGACAAAAATATTTATGTATTTTTTTATGCTTGATCTTTATTTTATAAGTGTTTTTTTCCCTTTGCTTCTCTATTGTTCAGTTTATGGTCACTTAGCATGCTGGTCAGACTTTTTTACCCACAGTCTGTGTGGGCAGTTCTTGACCAGAATAAACTGCAGTGTGGATCAGAATTCATGTGGATAGTCAGTTTCATAAAAGAAAGTTTCCATCCCTCCACAGGGCTGCACCGGCTGTATTGTATCTGTGGGTGGACAGATCCCCAATAATCTGGCCATGCCCCTGCACCTGAACGGGGTGAAGATTTTGGGAACCAACCCTGCTCAAATTGATCGTGCAGAAGAAAGATCTGTATTCTCTTCCATACTGGACGATCTGGGTGTTGGCCAGGCACCGTGGAGGGCTCTCAGCTCACTGGTAAGCTAAGCACAGTTACACTTGCTGAACAATGAATGATACAAATTATTGTGACTACAAGAAACCCTAATAAATTGACAGAAACTGTCCTCCCATACACTTTGCATCTAAAGGGAGAATTCTATAAATGCAAATGCTTGTAACTTGTACATGTCTTTTTATAGTGTCATATTTTGGTTTTAGGGGTCTCCAACAACAGGCTGATATACATGCAAGGTCAAAAAACACCTTCATTGTCTTGTAATATGTATTTATTTTTAATTAATTATCCCACTGACTCCCATATGATTTGTTCAGCGATTCATTTGTTCCCAAACCCCTCCTTAGTGCGATGCTAATCTGTGATGATTTGTCCAATGACCCAGTCTGCTGCGATTGGTCGACTGCGACGAGACAGAGAGACAGAGAGAAACGCCCACAGAGGCTTATCAACATTGTTGAAGTAGTTAGAGTGCAGAGTATATGTGTGAGCCGTATGCAGGAGTGCATTAAAGCAATGCAGTCAAACACCAGCATATTGCTCTATTCTTAACCAAAAGTAAAAACAGTGACACACATTCAGTATTAATCCACACAGCGGCAAAAGCTGAACTATTCTGAAACTTGACTGCCACATGTGTGTAGGAACCGTAGCCATAGCAATGACAAACGGCATAGAATCGCGAGCTCACAAACGCATGTAATTCCGTAAACAAACCGGCACACGCCTCGTTTTTAACATGGTTTTAGACGTGTTATGAGAATATAAAGAGTTAACCAGATACAAGTAACTAAACACAATTGAAAACATTTTTAAGCTAGAGAAAACAAGGAGGCAACCATTTTAATCACACTTACTTACACTTGTGAAATAGAGGAAGAAACTGATCCTTGAACTGTCAAAGTCCCATACATCGTCTTTTTCTGATCCTTCCTTTAACAAACGGTCGACGAATCCCCAGTTGCAGGGAAGATTATTGCATTAATCACCCGAACGTTCACTCATTAATGTTCACTCATCTTCAGCCATGATCTGTCCCACACACACTCGCACTCTGCTGGCGTTTGAATTGTTTTGTGTCAACGTCAATCCGAAAATGGTCGAATCACTTAAACAACTCTGAATCTAATCTTTTATTACTGTAAATAATCAATATTTTTAAACAATGTGCACTTTCAGATTTAACCCTCAGCTGGATGTTTTTATTCAATTTGAGCTGTGTTGCACACTGCATGGAAGGTCATTTTCACAAACCAAAAATAGTATTTTTTTCACCACCCAAGATTTGTCATTGGCATACTGGAAGTAAATCTGTCTCGTTATCTGTGGTTCATTTCAATAGAGATGGAGGTCTGGTTCTTAATTTTAAATTCTTTTAGTTTGAGCTTTTTTATTGATGCTTATCCATCAGAGGTACTGTATATAATATATAAACATTCATAAAGACATCAACTGTTCCAATCTATCAGCAGAAAACAAAATTAGCTACTGACAATCTGAATCAAACATAATTATAAATTCAAGCATTAAAAACAATATTGAGAAGGGAAACCCAAATAATCGAATATAACGTAATAATAAAATAAACAAAAGATAAAGGAAACCATGATGCAATTCAGTTAAATAATTAAATAACATGCTTTTAGTATAACCATGAATAATTATATTCTCTTCTTTCATCTTTACGATGCACGTCACGTTCCAGGAAAAAAGAAATGGTAAGAAGGTCAGTTGAGTAGATGAAATTTTGCAGTGATAATGAACACCACCTGCTTCTCTTATGCATTTTCTCATTTAATGAATCATTCATTGCTCCATTCATTCCCTGCTTTCAAGAAATCACCCATATAGTTACTGTACATTTCTAGACTCTTCACTTTTACAAATGCTGTGTTCACCCCGAATCCTCTAGAGGTAGCAGAGTGCTTTCAAACAGCAAACATTAGAAGTGCAGAAACATGTTGACTGGAAGCATGCTCACTCGTCCGTTAGCTACATCCAGCCTTCTTGCCGCGGGCCATGGAAGCGAAGAGCTGAAGTCGGTGTGATGAAGGGGGAGAGAGAGGGCATTCTGCCCCACGGCGCTGCCCACTCACCCTCCACTGGTCTTGGTCTTGCTGCCGAGGGTACATCCAGCATTTTAATGGTCTCCCTGTTGTTAAAGCAAGCCAGAAGAGCAGTAGAGATCAGCAGAATCTTTTGGGATTCTTCGGTTTGTTCAGTGTGCTGTTTCTGGCTAGATGGACAGTGTTCCGTTGCTTCCTCATGTCACACAGCATTTCCATTTATTCCTAACCTAGGGTGCATTTCCTAATCAACTTATCTTGCTGCATAAGCACTATCTTATGATACATTGTTGAAGATGCTAACTAACCACAACTGTTTGATGAAGTGCATTGCACATCTGTCACGTATAACGGCTTGGATAGAACTGTTGGTACTGACATCAAAGCAGGCGGTGCAGTGATCAATTCTGCTAATTCAAAAGGTTTGACTTCAAAACATTGTCAGATATATATAGTAAACAATAAATATGTGAAGACTGGATTCTTAGGGCTGCTTTGGAATATTTATAATATTATATCAATATTTTATTATAGATTTAATTATATTAATATTGTCCCTTTTTACAAGATGTAAAATAAGTCTCTGATGTCTCTAGAGTGTGTATGTGAAGTTTTAGCTTAAAATACCATACAGATAACATTTTATAACTCTTTGAAACTGCCCATTTTAGACTTTGATCCTAATTGTGCCCCTTTGGTGACTGTCACTTTAAATTCAAATGAGATTGTGTTCCCAGACATATTGTTTTTATGAAGTGTGATTATAAAAAATACAATTAATACATTATTAACATTAAAAGCTGGTAGGGCTGGCTGTGCGATATGGGCAAAAGAAACCTATCACGATTTTCTTGAACAATATTGCGATTTCTATGTTTTACAGACATTTATCTGAAACATATTTCCAAAGAAAAACACTTAGATCTTTATTAAAGACCTGTAACGTGTCTTTAAAACAGACATAAAACAAAACAAAAAAATCTCCTAGTAAAGGTGTAACAAATTGTCTCTATAAAAGACCTATGGCAAAACAAATAAATAGACTACTGTCTGTGTCTGTGTGTGTTTGCGCCATCAAACTTAAGTAAGGCTTCGTTGTTCTGCTTGACCATATATCAGAAGTAGTTAAGTGTACCATGCATAGATCATCTTTGATGTGATGCTGCCGTGAAATAGGCCGTTTGCATATCGCGTCTTTTGCGCGTACAAGACTGTTATTTCCAATGGAGGCGTGCGGCTTGCGCACATATTGGCAGTGACACACTTGTGTTTTCCAGGTGAACAGAATTAACTTTTCAGAATGCCACACCACGAGTTATGTAACAAGAACTGATCGATCAGCTTCATACTTTGTATGGTATATACACATTTCGGTAGACTAATTACCTCAGACAAACACCCAATGCTTTTTCATTTTCTCCATAAATACAACTTGTATTGGAACTGCAGCATTGTTCTGCTAGTTTGCCCTCCTTTGAGAAAAAGGAATGACGCTTGCCCTTTCCACACTTTTCTTTTTTTTTTTTCTTTACAAATTACCTGGTTCTGCGATACATCAGCCTTCCTGTATCCAAAGTAATCCCACACCACAGATGATGACTATTTTTGGGCACCAATTCAAAGTCCCTTTAAGACAAGTCATTTCACTGGGCGTCCATCTTTGAAACGCCTCTTGGTCAGTATGCTTGGGCATTCTGTTTGACTGGGAAAACATAAAATTTTCCAAAACTGCTTATGATTGAATTTCATATTAGGAACCCAATAAAATTAAACAACAACTTTGAATCATAAGTTTCATTTCTAAACGTCCAAATCACACAAAATTTGCAGAAACTCACGTCTGAGCCCCACTCCCAGAGTATCATTAGTCTTTAGCGGTTGATGTTTGGCTTCTTTACTAAAAGGCAGGCTTTATTCGCCATATAGCGATGGATGATTGGCTCCTGTACTTGAAAGCGGGTTTTATTCGCCATATTAACCGTTACACTTTCCCCATACAAAACGATACAAGTGACATGTCTTTTGTAATCTATAGTCTTTAACCAAGTCCTCCTTTGCTGAACTCATCATACCTGTTTATGCAGCCTATTTAGTCTCCTGTTCTCGCGAACTGTTTAGGCACACTGAGCTATGATTGGTTTAAACAGCATACTGCGGGAGGAGTATCATTCAGGACTGAAGCGCGCAAAAAAAATGAGCTGTAAGGCGATTTAGAAATCATATATATTCAAATTGCAATTTCAATACGATTTCAATTAATCGGACAGCCAGAAAAGTTGGTTATATTCACAGACTTAATGCACAGAATTGCATAATAGGCCCCCTTTAATATAATTCTTACTTTATTATATTATTCTTCAATAAAAAATTGTATAGTTTAGCTCAAGTCGAATATCTTCCGATCATTTGCTAATAACTCAGGTTGGCAGTTGTTTGATCTAATGGTTTTCTCTCTGTGAAGTAGTTCACAAAGCATTAAAAGTAAGGTGAATAAATGTGGTCAGTGGTAATTGCCTGGCTCTTTGCCCACGCCTGGGACACAAATGAAGAAAAGAGCACAAGACGTCTGACCTCATCTGAAACACAGACTAGGTGATGTGATGTTGCTTATTGCGAAGGGATATCTAACTTGCTGTCTTTTTCAGGAAGATGCGGTTTCGTTTGCCAGTAATGTGGGCTACCCTTGCCTCCTGCGGCCATCCTACGTCCTGAGGTGAGTACAAGGGGAACGGTTAGTTCAGGACATGTGTACAGTATGGATGATTAGTTTAACAATGGATATTCCATATGATGCCTTTGGATATCTGTTTTACAGAGCAAGATGTTTCTGTGCAGACTGTGTAACAGTTGACTCAAAGTTGACATTAAATATTGACATTAAATCACAAATTACCATCAAAAACTTTAATTTCTTTGTAGAATAAATCAGCTATTTTAAGTTTATATTTTTTGCTTAAAGGACTCCTAATTTACCTCCTTTTCAAGATGTAAGATAAGCCTTTGTTGTCTCCAGAATGTGTCTGTAAAGTTCCAGCTCAAAATACCCATCAGATATCTTGTATATTGTTGTAATGACACTAGATGGTGGTGATTACAGAATTATATAGCTATTTTACAGTCTTTATTTCAAACATGCACTGTTTTAAAAACATAGTAATCTTGTACAACTCATTCTTGAGGTGCAGCTCATCACAGAGAGTTGGAACAGATCTTTTAATCCCAGTTTCTTTGCAAATCCTGTTCTGTGGACATGTTTATACACGTTACTACGGAGACATGTTTTAATACGCTCCTGTCAATCAATTCAGTGGGTGGGGAAAACCAAACTCCTACGTCACATTGTGGTGGGCCTCAAAATGACTAGGAATTGGATCTTGTTTTAACATCAGGAAATTTAAAAAAGGAGACTTGTTCTTTTTATATCACTCCAATATGACTGAACGTTGAATTTCCATCATAGGTGCTCTTTAAGATTGAAAAAAAACAAAAACAAAAAAAAACATTTTTTTTTTTTTTTTGGTGTCATACCACACTCATGTGTGATAAAAAGACCAAAAGTTTATTTCTCTAATAATTTTTCCATTTTTTTGAGCTGCCACCTCAAAAACTACAGTGATTGGAGCAGTGATTTGGTGAAGAAAAAAAGTCAATTTAATAATCCTGTTAAGCCCAACAAATAAAATAAATGATGGTAACCTTTGGACATTTTGTTGACTAAGTTAGGGCTTTGCAATTAATTGTTAAAAAGATTGAAATCTCGAAAGCCTAAATGCCCTTGTAATCTAAATAGTAAATGACAGAGATTTTCTAATGTGTATGAAATTTTGATCATTACACTGGTACATTCAAATCTACATTTGATCCAGAGGGAGCAGTCATTATGTACGGCTAAAACAGCTTCAGTGTTTATTCTTTTCAACCAGAATTATTATTTCTGTATGTGTTATTATCATTTATTCAAACTTAGATTTCAATTAAATTTAAATAAATAAAATAACTGAAAAAGATTGCAGCAAATACTATTTTGTCAAAAGCTCTAGTGAAAAAAAAAAACATGATTCTAGTATCCAGTATTGAGCCACTCTTTAATAACTTTGTAAAGTATTCAACTAACATGTAATACTCTGTTTATACTCTAAAAGTTTATGTATAAGTACAGTGCATCCGGAAAGTATCCATAGTGCTTCACTTTTCCACATTTTTTTATGTTCCAGCCTTATTCCAAAAGGAATTAAATTCATATATTTCCTCATGTAAATTCTACACACAATACCCCATAATGACAATGTGAAATTTTTTTTTTTGAAATTGTTGCAAATTTATTAAAAATAAAAAACCAGAAAAATCACATGTACAAGTATTCACAGCCTTTGCCCAATACTTTGTCCTCAAGTCTTTTTGAATATGATGCCACAAGCTTGGCACACCTGTCTTTGGGAATTTTTGCAATTCCTCTTTGCAGTACATCTCAAGCTCTATCAGGTTGGATGGGAAGCGACTGTGTACAGCCATTTTCAAATCTCTCCAGAGATGTTCAATAGGATTTAGGTCTGGGCTCTGGCTGGGCCACTCAAGGACATTCACAAAGTTGTTGTGAAGCCACCCCATTGATATTTGGCGGTGTGCTTTGGGTCATTGTCCTGCTGGAAGATGAACTGTCGCCCCAGTCTGAGGTCAAGAGCACTTTGAGGCAGGTTTTCATTCAGGATGTCTCTGTACATTGCTGCATTAATCTTTCCCTCTATGCAGAATAGTCATCCAGTTCCTGTTGCTAAAAAACATCCCCACAGCATGATGCAGGGATGGTATTAGCCTGGTGATGAGCGGTGCCTGGTTTTCACCAAACATAACACCTGGCATTCACTCCAAAAAGTTTAATTTTAGTCTCATCAGACCAGAGAATTTTGTTTCTTATGGTCTGAGGGTCCTTCAGATGCCGTTTGGCAAATTCCAGGTGGGGAGTGGCTTCCGTCTGGCCTCTCTACCATACAGGCCTGATTGGTGAGTTGCTGCACAGATGGTCATCCTTCTGTAAGGTTCTCCTAACCCCACAGAAGAACGCTGGAGCTCAGACAGAGTGACTATCGGGTTTTTAACACCTCCCTGACTAAGGCCCTTCTCCCCTGAATCACTCAGCTTAGATGACCGGCCAGTATCTAGGATGAGTCCTGGTGGTTCCAAACATCATCCCCTTATGGATGGCCACTCATTGGAACTTTCAGAGCAGCAGAAATGTTTCTGTAACCTTTCCCAGCCTTGTGCCTCGAGACAATCCTGTCTCAGAGGTCTACAGACAATTCCTTTATCTTCATGCTTGGTTTGTGCTTTGACATGCACGGTCAACCCTGGGACCTTATAAAGACAGGTGTATGCCTTTTCAAATCATGTCCAATCTACTGAATTTACCACAGGTGAACTCCAATAAAGCTGCTGAAACATCTCAAGAATGATCAGTGGAAACAGAATGTGCCTGAGCTCAATTTAGAGCTTCACGGCAAAGGCTGTGAATACTTCTGTACATGTGATTTTTCCGTTTTTTTATTTTTAATAAATTTGCAACAATCACTATGGGGTATTGTGTGTAGAATTTTGAGGAAATAAATGAATTTATTCCATTTTGGAATAAGGCTGTAGCATTAAAAAATGTGGAAAAAGTGAAGCGCTATAAATACTTTCCTGATGCACTGTCTATGCAAGTTAGCTGACACAGTTCCAAAGGTACTTTATAGTCATCAGAATGTTTAAATGGACCATCAAAATATTTTTTAAGAAAGCTCTCATATCATTCCCTTTACTTACTATGATTTTTAATTTAATTGAAAAACTCAACATGACATCAATCTTAAAAACGACACAACATAAAGGAACCACACAAAGTTAGTCAAATAATGGCAGTATTTTTGTTTTTGATCCAGTTAATTAATACTTGGGAATATATCCAATATTACAAAGTAGCTTACTCTAAACTAAACTAAAAAGAATGTGAAGAAATCAACTGCAGATTTATCAAGAGCAAAGAAAATCCACTTCAGACATTCTTAATAGTGACCTGTAGAGATACTGGGTAAGATGCATCTCTTTTGCTTTCTAAGAAACATGACTTGACCAGCTAATTTCCACAAAACCAGACAGCAGGCTTTTAGATTGTATGCCTCAATGGGAAAATGAAACCAAGCCACCATGTAATAGCTGTAAATTCAGCTTTTTTACCATTACACATTTCACTTGTAAAATCTCTTTCATCACTGGAGCATTTTTCTATTTGTCTTCATTAGATATTGACTTAAAGGCTACTGTCTACTTTAAGACAGTTTAGTTTCTTTTCTTTTCCCCCCACAGAAGTGACAAGTGTTGAGGAAGTGGAAAGTACAGAACGCACATTTTAATTTGGTTTTCTTGAAACTAGATTCACAATACATGGAACTAAAGCTAAATTAAACAAGCTTTAGCACATCCATTTATCTTTCTCAAAATCTTTATATGGTACAAACAAACACCCACACACAGTACAGTCTCAGCAGTAAAAGTGGTTTGCTTTTAGTTTTTAAGAAAATTCCAACTGCCAAAAAACAGATTTTTTTTAACTTCTTTCATTTATTTGAATATTTATTGCTCTGTATGGTTCCATCCCTCTCTGTGTTTGGTGCCAGCTGTGGTTTGGCTTCATTAAATTGCCTTAACTCGTGCCTCAGGCTCAGACTCTCAGCAACTTCAGCCCTGACAGAAACTCTGCCAGTTCATCTGACCATGGTGGAACAGTTTATGGTAGAGAGATACTGTACACATAGGGCCATCTCTGTATAGTTCCCTCCGTTTTTTTTGTGTTCACTTTACTCTGATGTGTTAGTGAAACATATTGCTGACTGTTGATTCTATTGCACGATGGTAAGCAGCTGGCATCTGCCTTTATTTAGTCGAAATGAATTTCTCTTTGATATGTGTGGTTTGACACAATGCACTTGCCATTAATGACCACATAGTTTGAAGTGTTTGCCTTTTGCAGTTTGATAAAGTGATTTACTCACCTTCCATCTGCTGGGTGTTCATAATAAATTCTGGGTGTTCGAGATAAAATCATAAATTTTAAATAGATCATTTATTCTGCATGAATAAATCTGTTTAATTATGCATTGTAAAAAATAGATGTACTGTAGTGCTGATGGCTTTACAGCTTAATCAGATTTGCCTTAAAGTTGTGGCACAAATAATTTACAATTTCAAGCATTTGGAAAAGTACATATGTGATCAAACGTAAAAACAAACAGAAAACAAAACAAAAAGAGAGCACTTTTAAAGTGATGGGACGCTGACAAGGAAGTGCAGATTCAAATGCAGGTTTATTAACAAGAATGGTCAGGCAAGGAACGATCAACACAGGGGCAAATAGATGTGTACAGAAAATCCAGAGTCGTGGTCAGTAAACAGGTGGATGGTCAAAATGGCAGGCAGCAGACAGGAATAAACAATAAAACAAGGCAAGGAAAACGTGTCTTAATGTTCACAATACAGCTAAACAAGACTAAGCACTGTGTGTGTTTGAGAGTCCTGAACAGCTTCAGCTTTGTCTGTTTGCAATCTTTGGGGATCTAGGCCAGGTGTGCGAGTGAAGTGCATGATGGCATTGTAGTACAGTTGAATGTGTGTTGTCCAGCAGCCTTAAAGAGCAGCACTGCTGGTGATCATAACAGCAATATTGTGAAATACCAGCCTGATCTCACGAGAAAACGTAAGTATTTTACGTTTTGTCAGTTTAGTGGCAAAATCGTACGAGTTCAGTCAGAAAGTGAAGAATTAAAAAACCTTTAGAGAAACCAGGCTCAGTTGGGCACGACCATTTCTCCTCTGGCCAAACGTCTTGTGCAGAGCTGCAGTCTATAGCAGAAACGGCAGTCTATAGCGATCTATGATAGGCTTTTCTACTAGTACAATATGTTGAATTGAATTATCCATTCAAAACTATACGAGTGACATGCCTTGTGTATTCTATAGTCTTTGTTCATAATTAGTTCATGTTAGTAAATACATTGACTAATGAAACAAATAATTACTTTCTGACTTTCTGTCAGTCATTGACATCTAGCGATACCACCAATGTACGCTGCAGGGCTGATGCCTTTAAAATCACTCATAAAATCAGTGAAAAAAAAAAATCCCCTCTCTTAATATGAGACAAATTCATTGCTGATCGCCTAGAGGAGCAGCTGACCCAAATATATTTCTCTAGTCGGCTTTTTGCCTCCTCCTTTCTGCATATCTTCCTTTCTGTTCTGTTTGACTCTACAACCGTTGAAGCATTTTTTTGTCTTATATTATTTCTGATGGGTTCATTTAAGTGTCAAAGTGATGAATGATGAGACTCTTACTCTGTTTCCAGTGGCTCGGCTATGAATGTGGTTTATGGTGAGGATGAGATGAAACGTTTCTTGGAGGAAGCCACACAGGTTTCGCAGGTGAGCTCTGAAGATTTTTGCGACACAAAAAAACTCCAGTTTTTTGGGTTTGTCGAATGAATCAAGCAATGGATCAGACATGAATGTGCACCAAGTTTTGCTCATTATCTCACATTAATGCTCTTGAAATTATTTTCTCAAATATATCCTGTTAAAACTAAATGCCCCAAAACACTTTAAAAAAAGGCAAACAAAGCACATTTGAAGCAGCTCCAGTTATCCTGTATCTCAGGGCCAGTATTGATTTTCATCTTGTGTTCCTGTTGCCCCTTACTGTTTTTCATTTAAGAGAGTTCAGTAGTTTCCAGCAAAATCACTTTATCATCATGTTCTCCATCAACAGACCAATTTTGATTGCATAAGCAAACATTTACAGTAATTTTGTTTTAACTTTATGTATGTTATACAAAAAAATTTGCCACTATTAATGTAAAGGTCTCATCATTTATTGAATTGATTTTAAACATGCTTTGGTCAAGATTTTAGTCCATTTTGCCAAATGAGACAGACAATTTGTAAAAATGTTAATCAATGAAATTGTGCATTTTACTGACTTATAGACAGAACGCAGATTTCATGAGGTCTTTAAATTCAGTTCTACAGTACACCAGAGCACATCAGTTATGTATATTTCCATATAGCTAGCATAGGCACTCCAAAATAATGTGAAAATGTATTTGTTATTTAAACTTTTAAAATGTATTGTAAGAATATTTAGATAAATAATAAAGTTTATTTTTTTTTACTAACATTAACATTTTCTGTAACAATTGTAGCTATTTTTCACTGTTTTTGTTAATTAATTCTTGTGACCTGTTCACTAAATTTACTGCCTTTTGTTGTGTTAAGGATGAAAACATCCACTAAATTTAACAGCTGTTATATATATATATTTTTTTTTTTTTTTGCAAAAATCTGTATCAATATATATATATATATATATATATATATATATATATATATATATATATATATATATATATATATATATAACTTGATTAGCGTGTTAGTGAGGCTGTAAGAGACGGTTAGTAATTCAGCAAAGCACTTCAGAAATGTACAGCTTAACAAAGGGGCTTAACTAAAACAACTCTTTGAATGTGTTTTCAATTTAATGCTTTAAGTTTCCTTGTAGTATTATTAGAAAACATTTCTTAGCAAGCATTTACAGCCTTTTCTCTAAAACAGGATCATCCAGTGGTCATCACCAAATTCATCCGAGGTGCCAGAGAGGTGGAGGTTGATGCGGTGGCCAGGATGGGCAAGGTAAGAGAGATGCTAGAACTGTTTTCCAACAGGCGTTGAACAGAAATCTGTCTAAAACTGAAAGCAGAATGTGGAAGGTTTGATTTAAATTTGAAATAGTCTGAAATTGTTTTGGTGAATAAAAAAAATCCATGTTGCAGGGATTTGAGTGTGTAGAGGATGCAGTTTCTTGCGTGTGTTTTTAGAACATTAATCTATCCCACACACCCACACATAACAAAAAAGAAGACAAACAAATTAAAAAAATAAATAAATAAGAGAATGCTCAGGCTGCCTCCATCTGGAAAATTGCTTGCAATATGTTCTGGCTCTTTTGTTTCATCCTTTATTTCTCACCTAATCTCTGTGCAGAGTACAATTAAAAGTATGAAGTCATGTTTATTTTTTGCATTACACTGGGTATAATCTTAAATGTTGCCTGTTTTGGTCTGAACTACATTAATAGAAAAATGTGTTGTGACACAGAATTGCATTTATGCCTTTTGATTGGCTGAACACTGAAACTGTATTAGAAATTGCTATCAAATGTACACTCATCGGCCACTTTAATAGGCTACACCCTATTAGTAACGGGTTGAACCCCCTTTTGCCTTTTTGATTTGAGCTAATCCATCGTGGCATAGATTCAACAAGGTACCGGAAATATTCCTCAGAGATTTTGTTCCATATTGACATGATGGCATCACGCAGTTGCTGCAGATTTGTCAGCTGAACATCCATGATTTGAATCTCCCGTTCCACCACATCCCAAAGGTGCTCTATTGGATTGAGTTCTGGTGACTGTGGAGGCCATTTGAGTACAGTGAACTCATTGTCATGTTCAAGAAACCAGCTTAAGATGATTCACGCTTTATGACATAGAGCCATCAGAAGATGGGTACACTGTGATCATAAAGGGATGGACATGGTCAGCAACAATACTCAAGTAGGCTGTGGTGTTGACAAAATGCTCAATTGGTACTAATGGGCCCAAAGTGTGCCAAGAAAATATCTCCCACACCATTACACCACCGTCACCAGCCTAAACCGTTGATACAAGTCAGGATGGATCTATGCGTACATGTTGCTTAAATTTTGATCCTACCATCTAATTGTCGCATCAGAAATCGAGACTCATCAGACCAGGCAAAGTTTTTCCAATCTTCTATTGTCCAATTGTCCTCAGTTTCCTGTTCTTAGCTGACAGGAGTGGCACCCGGTGTGTTCTTCTGCTGTTGTAGCCCATCCTCCTCAAGGTTAGACATGTTGTGCATTCAGAGTTGCTCTTGGGCATACCTCAGTTGTAACGAGTGGTTATTTGAGTTGCTGTTGCCTTTTGATCAGCTTGAACCAGTCTGGCCATTCTCCTCTGACCTGTGGCATCAATAAGGCATTTGCGCCCACAGAACGGCCACTCACTGGATATTTTCACTTTTTCAGACCATTCTCTGTAAACCCTAAAGATGGTTGTGTGTGAAAATCCCAGTAGATCAGCAGTTTCTAAAATACTCAGACCAGCCTGTCTGGCACCAACAACCATGCCACATTCAAAGTCACTTAAATCATCTTTCTTCCCGATTCTGATGCTTAGTTTGAACTGCAGCAGATCATCTTGATCATGTCTACATGCTTAAATGCACAGAGTTGTTGCCATGTGATTGGCTGATTAATAATTTGCGTTAACGAGCAGTTGGACAGGTGTACCTAATAAAGTGGCTAAACAAAGCAAAACTCACTTAGAAAATGTAACATTTTTCACAAACTAGTATATACTCAAAGACTTAATGATATTTCTAAGCTTAAAGTTTAAATGTTTCCCAGTGATGGGTTGCAGCTGGAAGGGCATCCGCTGCATAAAACATATGCTGGATGAGTTGAGTTGGTGGTTCATTCTGCTGTGACGACCCCAGATTGATAAACGTACTAAGCCGAAAGGAAAATGAATGACTGAATTTTAAATGGGTATTTCTCCCAAAAACGAAAACTGAGTGCTCTTGTTCTGATCCTGATCAAACAAAATTAAAAAGAGAACATCCTTGTTGCACTTGAGCATAAAATGGCAATGAACATCAACCAACATTAAGCTTTGAAAGTTTTAAAAATGTCAAAGAACTGTCATTTGCTGACAAACTTAAATATAATGTATACTGATGGTAAGCTCTTGTGCAAAACTGCATGCTCAAATGTTTGTTAAAAGTTACAAGCATGGCAGGTCACTTCAACCCACACACATGCACACACACAAAGGCACACACAAAAACACTCAAGCTGTGACAAGTCAAGGTAAACAGAAACGCAATAGAACATGCAATATGTACTTGCTTCTCTGAGGTAAAACCTGTTATGTTCATTGCAGCCGAAAGTTGTCATATTCATCTGTCAACAGTCATTCTGACTTTCATCTGAGAAGCAGGGCTGAGGTCTAGAGCTACTCGACTCAGTGAAGAAACTAGACAGATACTTTTGTTGCAGGATTTCGATCTGTTATTTTCATAATTTATCAAATCAGTGCATGTGTGCTTTTTCTGCTGATATAAAACATTAATATGTGACGATGCATGGTTCCCATGAGTCCTGGAATTTCTGGAATATCGTGAAATTTTAAGAGGTATATTCCTGAAATTTAAACGCAGATCATTTTAAGATTTGTTTCTTTGTTTGTAGCTTAAAATTGTAGTTTCCAGTTATCAAAATGTAATGTTCCTATAACTATTACTGTTATGGTCAGGCTATATTTCAGATTCATTTGATCCCTTTCAAACTCATTGGCTGGCAGTCACTGAACTCAATGCAGTCACCAGACTATACCTGTTCACTATGGCTAATATGTCAGGATAATCTAAATCATAGGAGCTTTGGCTTCAAATGACCACTTTAAAGACTGAGTGTTACAATGAATGACACAAATGCTAAATGTAATGTTTGTAAATGACTTTCAACCTGTCAAATATAAGAGTGGGAGCATTTCGCAGCCACACAAACAGTTGCTAGATGATTTTCAAAATCTATTGTTCTCATAGTGGCTATGAAAGTCGAGGTAAATTATATTTGCGCTTAAACCATTTTATTATAAGTATAAAAGACAGGAAAGTGTGGGGAGCAGAGATAGGGGAGGGATCTCGAGCCGGGTATCGAGCTATGTGTCAACGCACTAACCAGGCTATTGGTGCCGACCAAACCATTTTATTAATGTAATTAGTATTAATGCGCAACAGTGACCTGTTTATTTTTATTTTTTTTATTGTGTCATGGAAATTCAGCTTTTCAGACAATGAAAGTTAGGAAATTTAATATTTCAACACAATTTTACGGCAATTCGTAACTTTTTTAGTGGCTAATTTATATGAATTCCTACGATCTCATTCGTACAATTTTGTATGATTTGCTTATCACTTAGCCCACGTGGATTTTTAGCCAGCCATTGAGTCTATTTATTTACTTGTGTAAATTTATGTACATTTATATTCATTAAGTTTTTATATTAATTTCAGTAATATTATTGACTAATATGAAAATGTTCACATGATTTATTTACAATACAGTTTGTAATGTTTTCTGTATTTTAGTAGATTTATTAAATAAGGGACTTGCTTTGTTTAACAAATAAGTGGATCGAACTGGATTTGCATTATAAACATTTAAGTTAATAAAGTTTTTCATAAATTAAGTTTTTAGTTATGATACTCTCAAAATCATTCAGCATAAATCCGCAGATTCTTTACTAAATACTGCGCAGAAATAGCAAAAGATGTCAGCAGATTCTGTCTGGCCCTACTTCCTCCGCAGTAACAGTTCGGTTTAAGTGCCACGTGTCCTTTAAAAAAAACGTACATTTTTCTATGACTGAACTCCCACGAATTACCCACTAAACTGACAAAATGTAAAATAGTTACGTTTCCTCATGAGATCAGGCTGGATTTTTGGCTTAAAACGGGAGCCCTTGTACTACTGTCTTAAAAAGTTATGAAGAATTTTTCAAAATGAATAAATGTGGTAACTTCTAGGTCTGTTAATGTGTGGGTATAGCACTAGTGTTACATATGAGGCAATCCATGATTTTCACAAAGCATGTCTAAACACGAGTTGCTGTAAATGATAGCTCTTTTTTATGTATAATTGTGGTTCCAGGTTCTGGCTCATGCTATCACAGAGCATGTGGAGGATGCAGGAGTGCACTCAGGAGACGCCACACTCATGCTGCCCACCCAGACCATCAGCCAGGGGGCTCTGGAGAAGGTGCCAGCCTCATTTTCATTCACAAAAGCTTGCTGTGTCCTTTCTGGTTTGCACCTTATTCATTCACACACATCAATGTTTTTGCCTGTCCACATTTTTCACAAGGCTCCTACAAAACACCTTCATAAATGTTTTTGTAATAGGGTGAATTAGCTGACTTTTTCAGCAGCACTTGTTCTGGATATATTAATATAATTACTTTATATTAAAAGCCATGAACTAAACCAAACATCTACAAAGTAAATCACACCATTATGAACTTTGATTTAAAGTGGAGATGTGCTGTATATGTAAATTAAAGATAGAGATACAAGACTGTGTATTTAAAGGGATAATTCACCCAAAAATCTGAATTGTGTCATCATTTACTCACCATTCACTTATTCCAAACGTTTATGAGTTTCTTTTTTTCTGTGAAGACAAAAGAAGATATTTTAAAGAATGTTGGACACTTGTAACCATTGACATCCATTGTATTTGTTTTTCTACTACAGAATTGAATGGTTATGGGTTTTCAGCTTTCTTCTTCTTTAAACATCTTCTTTAGTGTTCAACAGAATAAAACCTTATAAAGGTTTGGAAACATCTGAGGGTGAGTAAATGATGAGTAAAGTTTTATTTTTGGCTGAACTATCCCTTTAACAGTATTGATAAGGGAAAGGACTACAATCTCTTGGTTGTGTTTATGCATTCACAGTGGTCGTTTATCGCGAGGGTTACGTTCTAAAAATAGCCTGCAATAGGCACTGTATTTTTTTACAATTTTAGATGTTTTAAGTCTGTAAATCCCCTCACTACAGTCTTTAAACACTTTTCTCAGACAGGCATTAATATTTTCACACTTTTTTTTCTTGTTTAAACACTCTCAAAGTTCAAACTTTTGTAGAAAAATAGGCCAGAATTACATAATGAAACCATAGATCAAAACCTGCTGTCATGCGCAAACATTCATCGCTGTCAGCAAAAGGTTCATAAAGCTTTTGTGCAGATAATGTTGGCATCCAGTGTTATGTTCTTTTTCCTGCAGTCACTGATCCACAAAGCGAAAACAGCCTCCATGCTTAAGGGGAAAGTGCACAAGATGCACACTCGTGTGTTATTTAAAATGAAATTATTCAGATGGCGTTCTGTGGCACAGCAAATATATAAACATTGGCTGCATTTGAAACCACTTTCTTTTCGGTAGGTACTGCATTTGAATTTAAACAAACTACTCAGCCATTAGAAAAAGACGTTCTATACAGTATGAATGTGAGCACTATGAATGGAACTTGGACGTACTACATCCGCCATTTTGTCATGATCACGTGACCTACCCACGAGTTGCATCGCTTCACTCCCATTCATGAATTCTCTAACAGGACATCAGAATCTCGCCAGAAGTAGTAGGTCATTCGGATACTTCTTGCATACTGATTTTCGAATTCTATGAATTTAGAAATACAACTCGACTCACATACTGATTTTAGCGTACTATATAGTATGGAAGTATGCGATTTCGAACGCAGCCAGTGTGTGTACATTCAAAGCACATTGTGGCACGGCACATCTGGTGTGTGACCCCCTTTACGATGGTCTTGCTGAGAACAGTTACAACCCTTTTTGCATCCTTGTTGAAACTCACACTGCTAGCGATTGAAGATTTATGTTAATTTGGCAAACTGAACGCATTCTGTACTGTAAAGGAGACATGGAGGAGATTGATTGACAATGGTCTGCAGCCAATTAGGATGTCAAAAAAGCATGTCAAGTTGCACAAAAAAAATCTGTGAAACTGCAAGGCTACGAAAGGTGAACCACGTTGAACTGCACAAGGGACCACTGTATACAAAGTATTTTGAGACTAGATTACATCATTTGCAGTGCTTCACAGAAGAGGGTGGAGCTTAGGATATATTTTAACGTGCTTTGTTCACTATGGCACTCATTGGTGGCATTTTCTGAGCAGCATTTTGGCTAATGTAGTTTTTCTGCATGGATGAGTCAATGGACATGACGAATCTGTCTTTACAAAAATGGTTATTGTTAAAACACAACCTGCCTGTTTGCATATCAGTTTCTTTCTTTTTCCTTTTTTCAGTTATTTGCTGTTGATGGTATACCAGGTTTTAATATCAGGTGTTTTCTTTAAACAAACACACTTATTTTTTAAGTTTTTAACAGTTTGTCTACTGTTCTCATGAAGAAACGATTCAACAGAATATTTTTGTATTATTACGCACATCCTCGCGATCCTGGATTAACATCTATGTTGATCCTGGAACATTCGTTGGAAAACATAATCCATACCTATTCTCTACCCCTAAACCCCAACCATAACTGTAAATATTCCCAAAATCAGAGGGGAATAAGTTGGATAACGATCATAGAAGTGCATTAAACCTAACCATAACCTAAACTTAACATAAATGGTAAACAAATCCTTTAATTCCGATTGGCTGATTGGAATGTTGTTCCAGGATCAACATAGACGTTAATCCAGGAACATGTCCTACTTGGTGAAATCAGGTTGGCGGTATTGTTACAATGACAATCTATGTGCTGGCACAAACACTACAGTCTGAACAGAAACAAAATCTGCAGCTAGTCTAAAAAAATACCAGTGTCATTTTTAATCTAAAGTTTTTTCTCTTCAGAATAGTGTGTCTTGATTGTGCTTTATCACGAGCCGCAGATGTGACTTTTCATTCTCCTTCAAGCTGAATCAAGGGGCCTGTCAAAAATAGTTTGTGCAGTCTGCTACTTAAAACACATCTGACAAAGCGTGTTTATTCCCTGCTAACTTACCAACAGTCTCTCAGAGGGCTGGCAGTCAGTCACAGGCTGCTCTTTTCATCCGCTCTCAGTTTATCAGAGTTGATACCAAACTTTTAGTGCTTGGTGTGTAATGTTTCAAGCTGTATACTTGATTGGTGTTTATTTGACAGGACATGCATTACTCGGACTATGATCTATGTGTTCTGCTTGTGCTTATGTAAAGATTTTGAGTTATTGCTTGTCCTTTTTATAAATATATACATTTTATTTTAGGTGAAGACTGCGACTCAGAAAATTGCGAAGGCATTTGAGATTTCGGGGCCATTTAACACTCAATTTTTAGTGAAAGGCAATGATGTAATGGTAAGTTATTGCTGCTCGGTTCTTCTTGAAAATGTCTGTACTGTAACTTAGAATGATGTGATTAGATCATACATTTTTCATGGCAAGTAGACTAATAATATTTAGACACATTTCAGATCCAGAGTAATCGTTTTGCCATATTTTTACTTCATTCACTTTATAAACATGTTTTCAATTGAAAAACATTACTTCATAGTAAGGAAGAAATGAATCATCCAGCTTTAGTTATAATATAGCTGCTGGTAACTCAAATCATATGTCTCTGTTTCAGGTGATCGAGTGTAACCTGCGTGCCTCTCGATCCTTCCCTTTCGTCTCTAAAACTATTGGTGTGGACTTCATTGATGTGGCCACCAGGGTGATGGTGGGTGAGGGGATGGATGAGTCTCGTCTGCCCTCTCTCGAAAACCCAATCATTCCAGTGGACTTTGTTGGCATTAAGGTATGTGCGTAAAGTATATACAAAAACTTTTTTTAAACGTATATCCAGCATAGAGTACAATTATTTAATTACCACGCTTCTTGAAAGGACATGAATTCAGACATTAGGATTAAAGGCCTGGAAAGTATTTAAAAACAAACAGGTCCTTGAAAGTGCTTGAAATAAATTAGAAATTAAGTTTGTTTATGGTGTTATTTCAGCAATTGTGCTGTCAAAAACAGAACAAAAAAAGAGAAATTCTTCATTTAAAAATCTTAAATTTAAATTCTGTAGAAGAACTGTTACAAAATATGCACATTTTATCAATATTTCAGAAACAAAAATGGAATATTTCCAGTATTCAAAGGACAAATACAATATGTTTTTAAAATGATAGATACTAGGGCTGCACGATTTTGGCTAAAATGAGAATCATGATTTTTTTTTTTTGCTTAAAATCAAGATTACAATTTTTTTCACGATTCTGTAGATGTAAAATAAAGGTTAATGAGAGTAGGCTATTATTTTTGTTATTCTCAAACATATGGTATAACAACAATAATATTATTAGGCCTATGTGTAAGTCTACTGTTGGTTAAAATGCCACATTTTATATGGACATGGAATGGTGGACTTAAATAGACTTGAAATACATCCTGGTTGTTAATTCACCGTAATGTGATGAATCAGAAAACAAATATTCTTAGTTCTGAAGTAAAATTGTTATGTTTGAGATGTATGCTTGCAATCTGTCATTGACAACATTAGTAGACCTTTTTTTTACTGGTAAAATGAGACATTTGTCATTATAAGATTCCCTCTTGCATTATATAGACTAGAGTAGTTATAGTGGACCTATAACAAATGCTTGTCATAATAATATCTCTAGAATGCGATATGATCGTTTAAATATGTGCGTGCTTTTGGTTTAACAAAAGTGCTCTCGGTAGTAAACAAACAGTGCGTCAGCTCACGTGTGTTTTGCAGCCCTGAATACGTCATTACATGAAGACAGAAATTAGATTTTAGGAGAATTATACCTCATAAATACAGTATGTGACATTTTTAACACCATTTGGAAGTGTCAACGTTGGTGAGCAACGTATATAAAACATTGTGAAGACTTGTGCGACCTCCTTTACGCTTCTTACGAACTTGAAAATATAATTGGCTGACTCATAGAGATGCTGGATTAAGATCGCGTGGGGGGTCAAATTGAGATCGTGATCTTTTTTTCGATTATTCGTGCAGCCCTAATAGATAGCATTAAATTAAGCACATACAATGAAATAAAAAACGTACCAACAAATAAAAGAGTACATAATGTGGCTTAACAAAAACTACAATTGTACAATCTGTATCACACAATACACTCTACTTTGAACTTAGGAAAGAAAAGAGTCAATTAGCTGGAACAAGGACTTGCTCTTGGATATAGTTCAAAAACGGGTCCCATATTTACTTAAACTGATCAGATGAACCTCTAGAAAGTCTAATTTTTTCTCTAGTTTCTCTTCTCTAGATCCACTGTGTTGGGGTCGGAGGTTTCTGATCCTTTCACCAAGGCAATATTAGTCGTTTGGCCCGGAGCACAATAAAAACTATATTATTATATAAATCTTAAGTGTAAGTGAAATGTTAAATACAGAAGGACTTTCATGGTGCTATATATGCTAGTGGTGTGAATTACAACGGGGCTTGATTTGAATTAATGGTGCTTTAAAAAGTTCTTGAATCTGCTGTTTATAAAATAGTGGGAACCATGAATTAAGAACACCAAAATATTATTATAATGCAAAATATTATTATAGAAATTACAGTTTTACAAATTAATTACAAATTAGAATAACAGTTTTGTATTTATAAAATGTGTAAAAATATTCTAAAAAGCATTTATTCTTAAGATGGAAAGCTCTTTTTCTATAGCAGGCACTTTTCCAATCTTCAGTGTCACGTGAATTTTTTAGAAATCATATTTTGAACTAATCAATATTCAAGAGTTGTGCTGCTTAGTATTTTTGTGAAACAATGATATAGTTTTAAAGGACTTATTGATGAGTAGAGTTCAAATGAACATCATTTGCTTAAAATAGAAACCTTTGTTATAAAAACCTTTTTTTTCACTATATTTGCTAAATTCCATGCATTTAATTCTTAAGAAATATATATATTTTTAGTTTAATAAAATATAATGTTGCATTAATCTTTTTTTTTATAATAAAATATCAATATCGTTCTCTATTTCAAAAATAAAAGACAAATATTTCCAGTCTGTCCTTATGGAATAAGATATTCAACACATTCGCAGACTATACTGCTGTAGATAATTTGTACTCCTGTTTGGTTTATTTGTCTTATCAAATAACTAGTTACTCCTTCCTGAGTGAGCCAGTTAATCGGCTTTTAAAGTGATTGATTGTACAATTAAATTACTGGAGTGTTAGAGCTGGTTTGAATCACAGGTTCAGGAGTCAGAGTTGTTACGTGAGTCTAAGACACTTGCCGCCTGAATGGTGTCTCTATTCTCCCAAAGTCATTTCCTGTGAAATGATCAAGGAGTTTCAGTGCAATAGCCGCAAAAGAAGAGCCAATCACAAGGGAATAATCCCTGTCTCCTGCCAATCTCAAAGTTTTAAATACCTCATTTAGTGCTGAGAAGAATTTTAAACAGGCAACTGGATGTTTCCGTTGAAGGGAAACGTATAGGGGATTTACACTCTCTCGCAAGATTAAAGATTCATTCACTCTCTCTTCTTCAAATGCATCTTCGTGATCTCTTTCTTTAGTTTCCCAGAGGAAAGTAATGTCTTGAATAATACAAAAATTAACATTATAACAGATTTGGGGTTTCAAATAAATGCAATTCTTTTACAAGTTTGTATCCATCAAAGAATATCAAAGAAAAAAGTAAGCAGCACAACTGTTATCAATATCGATAAGGAATAATATTTAGAAAATCTAGATCACAGTCACTACAATTATATGGACATCAGTAATCATCAAAAGATTTGCCTTAATCTGAATAAGACAATAATATGATTAAGGTGTTTATATGAGTTGCTTTTTGAATGTTCCTTTCATGATCCTGTTTTACATCTTATAGCACATAATTCGACTAACATCATTGCGTCACCACGCTATCTACATTTCCTCATGAGTTTCATGTAATTTTGGGTGTTTCATTTTTAATTTGTCAACTCTAACCGCAATTTGGTGCTTTCATTTTCATGCAGGAATGTTTCATGCATGCCCTCTGTGACAAACGAGATGTTGGAAGCGAGTATGAATTGCTGGAATTTGATATTGCACGCAGTATGGGCAAAAAACCTCTGCATTTGCCGATGCAGGTCTCTGTGGTCCTTCACTGACTCTGTAGGTGCAGAGAGTAGTCAAAAAGCTGTGTGTAGACTATCCTGTCGCAAAATGCGGCAAAAATCCTGCATGATGGTACAGTAATGGTTTGATTAAAGTGTTTACATGTCTGTACTGCACTTAGATAATGTAAACTAAAATCAGCATACTCCACACGCCTTAATTCGATTTCTGTTTAGTTCAATTATGACTTTAGTCGGATTAAGGTAATCAAAAATTGTTGTCTACATCATAGACTCTTAATCAAAGTATTGTCTTAATCATATTAAAATCGGATTATTGGTGTCCATATTAACGTACTCAGTATGATAACATAAGTTTTAAGTGTCAAAACTGAAAGCTGAATCAGTAAGTTTTCCATTAATGTATACTTTGATAGGATTGGGGAATATTTTTCAGAGGTACAATTATTTGGAGATCTGGAATCGAAATAATGAGAAAAATCCAGCCTGATCTCACGAGAGAAAAAAAAAAAAAGTATTTTACGTTTTGTCAGTTTAGTGGCTAATTCGAACGAATTCGCACAAGTTCAGTCGTATGAAATTGTACGATTTTAAAAAGGAGGCGTGGCACCTAAACCCAACCATCATTGGGGGATGAGCAAATCGTAATATATTGTACGAATTCATACGAATTAGCCACTAAATCAAAAAGTTATGAATTGCCATGAGATTGTGTTGGAAAAATCTCATTTAAAGTTGCCTAAATGAAGTGCTTAGCAATGAACATTACAAAAAATTGAGTTTTGCTGTATTTACACTGCGAGGTTTAGTGCTCAAATCAGAATTTTTGCATAGCTGTACACGTTGTTGTTATAAATGTGGCCAATATCAGATTTGCAGTGTGAACAGATCATGGTCCTAAACTGACACGCATACGCAAAAGTATAGTTACGGACAGCACCAATGTCTAATTATGGACACAGTGTGTATACTGTATGAAGTAAGCACGTGGTCAGGTTATGCTTAATATGATTATTGCCCTTTTCACAGATAACCATGGTTTATTTCATGAACTGTAAAGGTTGTCCTGCTGCTACTAATGTGTTTTTGCCATTTGAAACCTAAAATAAGTCCCTTGTGATTGAAAACACTGGATTATGATTATGTAAAAGTCACATGAAATCCGACATAACCGTTCACACTGCAGTCACATTGCAAAACATCAGATCTGTTTCTGATTTAAGACTACATATGAAAGTGGCACAAATCTGAAATGAAAAGATCAGATTCCATGTGGTATGGGATGTTCACACTGTCAAGACCCGAGTGACATGTGGACGAAAAAAACAGATTCGGCCCACATTTGCTGCAGTGTGAATGTAGCCTTAGAAAATACCATCATGGGACATGATTTTTACTTATTATTACAATCCTTTTTGGTCCAGGCTCACAAATATGAAGTGACTCTTAAAACTATGATAATGGCTGCAGTGACATCACAAGAATTAACTTTTTTTTAAAGTATTTACATAGAAATTTTTTATTTTTGATAAACTAACTGCAACTGGTGAGTACAAGAGAGCTCTATTAATACATTAAACAGTAATACTCTCACCATCAGTGTTGGGGTAAAAGTTACTTTTTAAAGTAATGCATAATATTGAGTTACACCCTAAAAAAGTAACTAGTTGTGTTACTTAGTTACTTTTTGTAATAAGTAACGCATTAGGTTACCTTGAGTTAAACATAGATTGATTAACATCACTGCATCACCATGCTATCCACAGTTCCTCTGGAGTTTCATGTAATTTCGGTGTTTAATTTTAAATTTTTTGACTTTAACTGCAGTTCGGCACTTTCACTTTCATTCAGCAACATTGTTCATGCCACGTGACAAACTGAGGTATTGGATAAGAATATGAAGCAAGGACTAGTGCAAAAGTGTAGTTTTAATGGAATTTGAGACCGCACCCGAATGAAAAGAAAAAAAATGCTGCGTTTCATTTAAGGTAATCAAAAATCTCTGTTTATATGGTAGACTCTTAATCAAGAGTATTGTCTTAATCATATTGAAATCAGAGTATTGCTGTCCATGTAAACGTACTTGGTAAAAGTGGCAGATGGCAACAAGAACAAACACCTAACATCGGCGATAGTGTCTGTATCCCTCAAAGTTGTTTAGAATTAAATGTTTAGAGATGTTTTCCAGTGATGGGTTGCAGCTGGAAAGGCATCCACTGCGTAAAACATATGCTGGATAAGTTGGCAGTTCATTCTGCTGTGGCGACCTCAGATTAGTAAAGGGACTAAGTCGAAAAGAAAATGAATCAATGAATGTTTAGAGATGGTGTGACATAACACGTACCTATGTGAGCTATTGATGTACCCCTAGATGATGCGTATGTCCTTGTCGCAGCACCAGTGGTATCGAAATTCCTATTGTGATTCGGTCTGGTGCATACCAGTTACATAGCTATTGCACCGGGTTTCACTACCCAACTCTAGTAATTAAGCTTCTGTGAACTGGACTGTCATATATTATATTAGAACCACTCAACAAAGTAACAATTTGTAGTTGCATGTTAAATAGTTATTTAGTAAATGACAAAAAAAAAAAAATATGTCAGCTAATTTAAGTTCCACTCAAAAAATGACTTTTTGTGGAGTGTTTATGTGCTTTAAACTCATAAACACAATCTTTTCTGTCATGACTTGAATGCACCAATGGTAAAGATGATCAAGTTCAAACTGAGCATCAAAATGGGGGAAAAAGGATGATTTAAGTGCCTTTGAAGATGCCATGGTTGTTGGTGCCAGACGAACTGCTCTGAGCTTTTCAGAAACTATTGATCTTCTGGGATTTTCATGCACAACCATCTCTAGGGTTTAAAGAGAATGGAAAATATCAAGTGAGCAGAAGCTCTGTGGGCGAAAATATAAGTCCAAACTGATGAATTGTCATGTTTCATGTTTCCTCCTCTTTTGTCAAGCTGGGCTTCATCTCAGAAATACTGCTCTGCCTTGCCTAACAAGTCCCCAATGTGAAGTCTTTACTGCTTTCCTCAGATGAAGGTCGGCGTGTAAGAGTTGTTCAAAGTGCATGGACACACTTTGCCTTTGTGCTTCATGAAAGTGCTCATTATCCTTGTTTGAGAACCTCTGCTTCTCGCATTAACCAGAGTTTTTTGGGAAACACGTCCGCAGAGATAAAAAAAAAAGAAGCTAATACTGATTTTTCTCACTGGTGTTATGTGATACACTTGTCAGTGTACAATATTTGCAATTTCCTTGTGTAATGTATTCAGCGACCCATCGGGATGTGGTAGGCCTGGTTTCCATGCCAACTGCTGGCCTTTAAAGGAAGCTCTATAAATTGGTAATAGGGAAGACCACTCTTTGCTACTTGCTCTGGGATTCTCCTCGCAGGGTAGTCTGGATCCTTGGGGGGTTCAGTGGTAAATAATACATCTGCTGTGACGATGAACTCTCTCTGGAACCGTTCCCGGTTTGGAATAAAAGTACTAGTAGTAGTATTTGAAAACTAGTAGTGTCCTTCACCTCCACGGTTCAGCCTGGCAGAGGTGCATGCTGGGATTTATGCCATATTAACAACCAACAATGCATCAATAACACAGGGAATCAAAGCTGTTTGTGTTTATTCCCATCGGTGCGGCCTGCTCTCGCATTTACATGCGTAAGTGAGGCTGGCTTATCCAGGGCTGATTAGATGGCTTCAAGGATGAGTTCCTGCATCAAAGGCCGAGGTTGTGTGCTAATCTGCGTCCCGTGTCCCCTGTGCTGGTAATGGGAGCTGTCTGCCTTTAATTGGAGGGATAAGGACGTCAGTTCTCACAGGGCAATCAGCTCATAGCGTCACTCGAAAACTGCTTGAATGGAAGTCAATCCGCTCCCCTGTTGGTCCTGTCCGAAACATGTTCTGTATGCTAATACTCATTACAACCGAAAACAGAAAGTCTTTCCTTTTAAAAACGAGGTTTGCTTAAAGCAGGGGTGTCCAAACTCGGTCCTGGAGGGCAGTTGTCCTGCATATTTTAGTTCCAACCAGGGGCGTCGCTAGACCCAATTCACTGGGGCACGTGCCCCAGTAAAAATCTCCAGTGCCCCAGTAAATGCATTGAGATATGATTTACTTCATATGCAAGTGTATTTATTAAGAGTGGTAATTCCGAAATAGAGACGTTATTCTCTATGTGCAACCGAACCAACGCTGGTGAAAGCACTGTAATCAAAAAGCAAACTGGCGCATCTCCACGTGTGCGCAGAGAACACGCGCGCCTCTCGCACGCGCTCATCTCGCGCGCACTGCTCTTCTTCTGAGATGCCCGGTAGTTAACATGCGCGCCAAAAAAGCAGGCTGCTTGTTACGCGCCGCTCATGCGTTGTAAAACCAGCGTAACAGTCTTTTTTGTTTTGCAAGTGGACAAAACTAAAGTTTAAACAATATGATGGTGATCTTACTAAGCATGCCTTCTGATAGATTTTTTTTGTATGAAGCAAAAAGGAGGGATGAGGAGTCAGGGAGGTAAGACTTAACAAACCTAATTATCTGCCATGTGTCAAGTGTACAACAGATAATCCTATAACACATCTTTTTTTGTCTATAGAGAATTGTCTATAGAATTTTCATTCAATGAAATTAATATTTATGCAAAAGTAATTCTTAAATGATCTTAGCATATCACTCCAGTTGTCTTAACACTGTTTTTCATTTACATTTAAGATTATTTAGAAGAATAATTGTATAATAATAAGAATACTTTTATTTATAATAAATACAATATACATATGTTACCTATGAAATATACATACACTATAAATACACTACACACACATATATATATATATATATATATATATATATATATATATATATATATATGGGGGGAAGGGGGTACGTGCCCCAGTAGAGCTGTATGTCTAGCAACGCCCCTGGTTCCAACCCCAATTAAACACACCTGAACCAGCTAATCAAGCTCTTTCTAGGTTTACTAGAAACATCCAGGCAGGTGTGTTGTAGGAAGATGGAGCTAAACTATGCAGGACAACGGCCCTGCATGACCGAGTTGGGACGCCCCTGGCTTAAAGGAACACACCACTTAAAAAAAAACATTTACAAGTTACTAAATAACAGAAGCTTTAAATTGGAAGACTGTCTAGACTCTTCTTTTTAAAAAAGTTGAGTGAGAAGCTATCGGTCTAATCCAATTTAATGATTTATGCTAAGCTAAGCTAAAGTGTCTCATGACTGACCTGCTGATCAGCTGAATGGATTCGTAAATGGTAAACTCAATTGTTTGACTTCAGGTGACTTGAAAATGAGCCTATTTCCAAAGGGAAAAACAAATCAAAACTGGAGACCTCCTTAATGAAACTATTCACCCAAAATTATATACATTCACCATTTATTCACCCCCAGTTGGTTCCAAACCTGTGCAAAGAAGGATATTTTAAGAATAAAACCAGTGACATGGTTTATAACATTATTCAGATATCTTTTTTAGATTCTCCAAATTCATGAACGTATAACAGCATGATTCTTTTGGTTTAAATCACTGCATGTTGTCCTTTGAGTTTTTGTTTTCCTCCTGCTCATGTTTTGGCCTGTGGGGGGCAGTGGTGTAGTCTGTAGCAGGTTTCTAGTTTTCTCACACGAGAAGTTCTCCTTGATTGGTGAGAGTCACCCTAACCTGTCAAATGCTCCTGCAACCATTAACCTTATACTAAAATGGACGCATTTAGACTTTCATTAGGCTTGTATACATTTTCTTCATTCCCAGGATTTGTGGTAAACATTGAGAAATAATTCTTCACAGATAAGTGCAAACGAAGAAAGAAACAGCATTTCTATGGGTTTTTCCTGAATAAATGGATGCGGATGTCTCCTAATCAGTGGCCAGTTCTAGACCAGACAGCAGCAGGGGCAGTTGTAATTTTAGGGGCACCACTTTGACAAACAAAGCTAATTACTTAAACAATTTGAAGTCATTTTTTTTCATAATCTTCCATGTTAATTTATTTGGCAAGTAACTTTGCATTATAGTATGATAACACATTTTACATTCAAGTACATCAAGGCACATTTTAACCCATGTAAACTTTAAAAGCTACCGTTTAAGTTGATTTTTTTGTTTCCGAAGGGGTCTTTAACAAACCAAGGACATTTTTGCAGTATTTCCTATTAAACTAAAATAATTTGTCTTATTTAAAAGTCTTATTTCTTATAGTTTGTCTTGAATTAAACCCGTTTTTAATAATAAAAAAATAATAATAATAATTTTGAGGTCAGTATTATTAGCCTCCTCAAGAAATATTAATATATATTTTTTGGCTGTTTACACAACAAATGAGTTATACAACAACTTATTCTAACTTTCCTAGTTAACATAACCTAGTTAAGTCTTCACATGAGCGTGACAAAATTTTATCAATGTATAACATATATATATATATATATATATAATATATATCTATATATATATAATATATATATATATATATATATTATATATACATACACACACACACACACACACCACACACACACACACACACACACACACACACACACACACACACACACACAAACACACACACACAGTTGAAGGCAGAATTATTAGCCCCATTTTTTTCCCCCCCAATTTCTGTTAAACGGAGAGAGGATTTTTTTTTTTCTAAACATTTTCTAAATAATGTTTTACAGGATATTTTCAATATACTTCTCTACAGCTTAACGAGACATTTAAAGGCTTAACTATGTTAATTAGTTTAGGCAAGTTATTTTATAATGATGGGTGTTCAGTAGACTATCGAAAAAATATGTAGCTTAAAGGGGCTAATAGTTTTTAAAATGGATTTAGAAAAATTTAAAACTGTGTTTACTCTAGCCGAAATAAAACAAGTCAGACTTTCTCTAGAAGAAAAAAATTATTATCGGACATACTGTGAAAATTTCCTTGCTCTGTTAAACATTATTTGGGAAATATTAAAAAAATAAAACAAATTTCACAGGGGGCTAATAGTTCTGACTTCAACTGTGTAGATACTATATATATATATATATATATATATATATATATATATATATATATATATATATATATATATATACATAGATTGTAAAAATATTTACAAGTTGTTACTGTTTGTTTTGTTTTGAGAATAAGAGATTTAATTAATAAAGGATTTCTAGCTTTTTAATAGCAGTGTGTATGGTTAATAGAATCAAATGATCAATTTAATAATTTAATCATTAAAATATGTATAAATAAATCATTATTTAAAAAGACAAATAAATAGACATATTTAAATGTGTTTATGCAAGTTATATTTTAAATGGCATTTATTAAAGCAATAAATGAATGCATTTAATAAAAATAATTAAATGCATAAATAAATAGATTATTTTATAAATGTTTATTTAAATCACGTTTTTAATGCTGATTAATCAAACAATAAAAACGTATATTTATGGATTATGTAAAAATGCATTTTAAAAGGCTTTGTTTTTCTATTCACTGCTAGGCTCCAATGTTTTCCTGGCCTCGGCTGAGAGAAGCAGACCCTGTCCTGCGCTGCGAGATGGCCTCTACTGGAGAGGTACAGTATAGAGGTGCTTCAGACACATTGATTGGCCATTTTATCCATCACAATAGTCTCCAGCTTATGTTGTTATCAGTTTACTGAGAAGCGGCTTCAGCATTAGGGAATAAATGCTCACCGGTTGTAGTCCTATTAGTTCCATGTACATGTAGTTTTGTGTCCTTGCTACAAATTCAGCGTGGAGTATTTTTCTGTTACCTGCTCTCCTTGGCAACGGGAAAACCATAGAAACCAGACAATGAAGCAGGAGGAGTGTTTCTTATTTTTCAGCTTTAGAGCAGGAAGTACAATATCTCCATCCCAGATTTTATGATGGCCCCATTCTGTCCTTTTTTCATAATTGTAATATCGCACCAGTCTACCTTCATTCAGAAACATCTTTAATATGTCTGATTTATTTCACCTTGGCTTTGAATATTGCGCTAATGGAGATGAATGAATAATTTATCCTGGAGTTTCTGCATGCTGCAATGAATATTTGCTTGTGATGGTAAGGATCAAGCTATTTCTTTCCTGCTCTGTTTTTTTTTCTTAGCGCTTTCTTTTGCTCTCTGCAGGTGGCTTGCTTTGGACCGAACATCTACTCTGCCTTCCTGAAGGCCATGCTCTCTACAGGATTCAAGCTTCCCCAGAAGGGGATTCTCATTGGGATACAAGTAAGAAGGAAACTTTTTTCTTCTCTTTCCTTCAGGGTTGAATATTTAAGAGACTGTCTGCATTACATCCTCTCTGATTTACTGAGTAGAACAGGAACATTTCTGGCTGTAATTTCCTCATACGGTGATAAAAGTTTAAAACCTTATAATATTTTGAAGGAATTTTTTTGAAAATATTTAGTGCACATTTATTAGCTCAAATGTAGTGTCATCAGAAACATATTAATCAACTACATTCAGTTGCAAAGTTGGTGAGGAAAAGGGAAATTATACTTTTTGCACTAACCAGAGTCCCAAATGCAAAAAGTCTGAAATAAAGTATGCACTACCTGATAAAAGTCTTCTCACCTATCCAAGTTTTAGGAACAACAAATAATAACTTGATTCCTAATTGATCATTTGGTATCAGAAGTGGCTAATATGAAAGGTAAAGGCCTCTAGATTACGCTTATTTTACCAGAATAGAATATGATCGTGCCTTGATTTTTAATTATTTAATTAGAACAGTAAGCTCTGACTTTGCTTAGACAAAAGTCTTGTCACTAAACAGAAATAATGTACAGTATAGAATATAAAGTCATCGTACTGTGGAATAAGAATTAACATTGTGTATGACTATCATGAGCTTGGCATCCAGACATCTCTGCAATGACTCAAATATGTTATTAATAAAGTCATCTGGAATGGCAAAGAAAGCGTTCTTGCAGGACTCCCAGATTTCATCAAGATTCTTTGGATTCATCTTCAATGTCTTCATCTTACCCCAGACATGCTCAATAATGTTTATGTCTGGTGACTGGGCTGGCCAATCCTGGAGCACCTTGATCTTCTTTGCTTTCAGGAACTTTGATGTGGAGGCTGAAGTATGAGTAGGCATGCTATCCTGTGGTTTGTAATGTAACGGGCAGCACAAATGTCTTGATACCTCAGGCTGTTGATGTTACCATCTACTCTGCAGATCTCTCGCACACCCCCATACTGAATGTAACCTCAAACCATGATTTTTCCATCACCAAACTTGACTGATTTCTGTAAGATCTTCGGTCCATACTGGTTCCAATAGGTCTTCTGCAGTATTTGTGATAATTGGGATGCAGTTCAACAGATGATTCATCAGTGAAATCTACCTTCTGCCACTTTTCCAAATGATCAACTAGAAGTCAAGTTACTATATCTGTATACTGTTTACAACTTACTGTATCTAACAGTTTATTAATCTTTTATGTTATTAATTTAGAAAGTTCTTCCTGCTTTTTCTATAGAATAGAAGGTACAGGAACTTTGCTCCCTGCCATATTACGAAACCCCACAGTATACCACGCTGAAAACATATTGCATATTTGATAGCATGCCTTAAAGTCCTTACATTTCTCTTACTTGGGTGGAAAAGTGTGATTGAAATTTAAACTGCACAATTACGGTGGTTATCTCAAATAACTGCAGCTAGATCAAATAACCATGATCAGGCGATTAATCATTCTCGACAGGCCTAAATGATCACAGTCAGCTTATAATGCATATAATGTCTGTATTCACAGTTCTGCTTGGAGCTGATCCAAGCTATTTCCTCATTAAATGCCAAGCCACGTAAGCAGCTCTAGTATTGATTATTCTATAAAAATGAATGGTAAAAGAGGAAATTAGTTGCAGAACAAGTGTTATCATAGAGAAACTATGCTACTTTCTAATGTTTATATCATTTTAGTATTCATTTATTTTTTAATGTATTTAATTTATGGAGGCTCAGTGGTAAGCACAGTCGCCTCACTGCAAGAAGGTCGAGTTCCAGTTGGACCAGTTGGCATTTCTGTGTGGAATTTGCATGCTCTCCTAGTGTTTGCCTGGGTTTCCTCTGGGTGCTGCGCAGTCCAAAGACATGCGCTATAAGTGAATTGGGTACAACAAAATTGGCCATAGTGTATGAGTGTGTGAGTGAATGTGAGAGTATATGGGTGTTTCCCACTACTGGGTTGCGGCTGGAAGGGCATCCACTGCGTAAAACATATGCTGGAATATTTGGTGGTTCATTCCGCTGTGGCGACCCCTTGATAAATAAGGGACTAAATTGACGAAAAATGAATGAATTAATTTGTTTTATGTTATTTATTTCTATTTATTATTATTAGATGTTTTCTTGTTTTGTTATTTTTCATTCTGGTAAATGTTTATCATTTATTTGCCAATTTAGTTTTACTTTTTAGATTTAATGCATGATTAATTTGTGACAATGGTGTAATTATCGTTTCATCACACAGTCAAAAATGCTGAGTTCAATTAAGTTAACTTAATGTTTTTATCAATTTTAAGTTGATTGAGCAAAATAATTCAACTGTCCTAAAAACAATCTAAAACAATTGTGTTGTTTCAGCTTAATTTAACTAAATAGTTAGAACAAGCAGCAAAAAAAAAAAAAAAAAAAAAATATATATATATATATATATTGTACAAATTACCATGTGAAATATATAGTGGGGGAAAAAAGTATTGAACACATCATGTTTTTTTTCCAGGGAATAATATTTCTAAAGTAGCTGTTAACATAGAATCAAACTATATTTTGGTAAAAAAAAAACAGACAAAAAAAAAATAAAAATAAAACAACCAAAAAATCTGAAAAAAAATGGGTTGTGTGTGATAACAATAAAACAACTCGAGGAGAAAGTACTGAATTACTGAAACGTATTTAATACTTTATATAAAAGGCTTTGTTGGTGATGGCAGCTTATAGACGCCTCTTAAATGGAGAATGAAGTCACATGAATTGCTCAGGTGTGATTATTTTTCACAGACTTTAACAGTGTAAAAATCTTGATGGTCTATCAACTTTGATCTTTAATTAGTATTTTCGATTGGATTCAAGTCAGGTAATTGGCTGGGCCATTCTACAGCTTGATTTTCTCTCTCTGAAAGTATTGAGAGTTTCCTTGGCTGTAGTTTGGATCATTGTCTTGCTGAAATGTCCACCCTGGTTTCATCTTCATCATCCTGATAGTGGAGATGTTGGACTGAAGCAGCTCATTTTAATTTGCAATGATGAAGGGCAGAGGATTGCTCAAGAATAACTGACAGATTTCGCTGCTGCCTGGGCTTTCACTGCATTTCTACACCTCCCTTTTTTCATGTGTTCAATACTCTTTCCCTGCATCATTTCATTTTATTACACATAACTTCATTTCTTTGCATATATGGATTCCATTGGTTGTTACCAACATCCGGAAACATTTCAAGTCAACAACACTTTTAGAAATATGTTTTCTGAGAAAAATAGTTCAATACAAATTTTCCCCACTGTATTTTATGCTTGCAACGAAAAACAAAAATGAGAAAGCTGGGAAAAAAATATCTAGAAATAAAAGATCAAAGCCAAAAGGTCAGTCAGTTTGTGTGGACGGACACGGAGCTGGAGACTATTTCTAGAAGAAAAGTCTTCCTCTAAGCACTTCCAGATCAATAACACAGCTCTGTGTTCACGGAGACTTAACCACGGGCTGGTAATCAGGCTTTAAAAGGCATGTCAGATCTGCAGTCCCCAGGTACAGCCATCAGGCAGGTAGCATCTACAAAAACCCGGCTTTTGTTTCGAATGGGAATTTCATGCTTGCGTTTGTACCCGAGACTCCATTAGAACACAATGCTGTCTGAGCATTGTCAATGACCCTGACAAGATGTTTGATTTCCACGCCGAGAGTGGCCATGAATCGTAAACATCTGAGAGAGCACAGGAGGAAATGAAAGAGGGCATGTTGACGATGATATTACAGCAAAACATAAAACAAAGCCTCTGAATTCCAGTGTCATTGTCAAGGCTTCAAATTATGTGTGAACATCACACAGTTACACCCAAAGAAGATGAACCACAAAACATTGTGCCTATGGAAAACTGAGAGGAGCTTTATCCTTTTAGAAATGTAAAACTTTCTGTTTTAAAAATTGTGTGCTCTGTTTATACAGTGGGGAAAAGTATTGAACATCATTTTTCTCAGAAAACATTTTTGTAAAGGTGCTGTTGACTTAAAAAATCGAAATATGCAAAGAAACAAAGCTAATTGGTTTAGAAATGAAGTTATGGGTAACAAAATTAAATGGCACAGGGAAAAGGTATTGAACACATGAAGAGAGAGAGATGTAAACAAGCAGTGAAAGCCCAGACAACAGCTGAAATCTCTCAGTAGTTATTCAGGGGCGCATTTAACCAGTAAGCAATGTAAGTGGCTGTTTAGGGCCCCAGAAAATCTGAGGGGCCCCAAATAAATACCTAGAATTAGAAATGATACCTATAAATTATGTATAACATTGTTTTCTATCATATTTTGTACGGTGATGGTCTAAAAAGCTTAACTTGAATGTAATTATTACATCTGTGTCCCCCACCTTCAATCGTGGACCAGTCCAGCAGTTTTAAGAAACCATTCATTTAATATTTTTAGTTGTGAATTCATTTTAAGAAAATAAGATCAATTAAGTTGAATTAAATTTAAGATAAAATGTAGAAGAAAAGATTGAATAATATAAGAAAAAAATAATAAAAAATTAAAGTACAAAAGGGCCTCGTGACTGGAATTGCTAAGGGCCCCAAAATCACTTAATCTGCCCCTGGTTTAATTCAATAATGTAAATTTCCCTGAGGCTGTACATGATCATATAACAATCCTGAACTAGTAAAAATAAGCAGATTTGCATGCATTCAGAGGGGTAAAGTTATTCCATCAAAAATGTACTGAATCACTGTATTACATGTACTTGTGGAACAGTATTTTATTTCAGCAAGTTTCATGAAATAAGGGTGAAAGCATAGCAAATTCTGCTTGAGTGATGCAAGGCTTCTAAAAATAGTTTCCTGTTTGGCGTCCATCCACACAAATCACCTGAACTTTTAGCTTACATCTTTTTTTCCACTTGCTTTCTCATTTTTATTTTGTGATTTTGTTTTTAGCATTCATTCAGGCCCAACTTTCTGTCCACTGCTCATCAGCTTCATGAGGAGGGCTTTAAGGTAAGTCGTTTCCATCAGCATTTGGGTTTGGTTTTACAAAATCATCTGTTGACTCTTTCTTTGCTGAATTATGTGCTGCATTAATAAAGAATGAATCTGTCTCTGTATTTAGCTGTATGCCACAGAGGGAACATCAGCTTGGCTCAATGCTAATGATGTTCCAACAATCCCTGTTGCCTGGCCGAGCGTTGAAACCAATAACACACACTTACCCAGCATCAGCAGGCAAGTACTTTCTCTATTTCAGTATTTTTGTTCGATGCATCAATTAAAGGTTTCAATTGAAATTTTAAATCTTTATGAAAAGTAAATATGAGAAATATAAAAAGCGATTGATTGATTTGTTCCCACCACACTAGAAGCTCAATGCTTTTTTTAAAGGTGCCACAAGATTTTTGACAAAAATGTACTTTCAAGATTTCCAGTGTATACTTATTTACACCTAGAACACAGATTGCCATAAAACCCAGTTGTTAGGAAGCATGTTTTTTGAATTGACAAGATATCGTCAATTGTAGGGGGAAAAAAAGGGTTAAGAAAAACCTCTGTAAATATTAAAGTTTGGCAGTTTGTGTTGATGTCACTTGTACAACATATTTTGCTACTGTTCAAAAGTCACATCATTAAGAATAAAAATGTTGAAAAAAATGAAGATATATACTTGGATCAAAGATGAAAGATCCTATTTTAGTGTCTTCATATAGTACACTTTCATTTGCAAAGAAAACATTCAGTGCAAACAACGTTTGTGCTTTAATCTGTCCTAAGTAAACATATGAAATGATATTCTAAACTGCAATATTGTCATTTAGTCTAGATACTGATTTTACACTTAAAACATTCTTAATATACTGATGTAAACCATGATCTTACTTACAAAGCAGTTCTTCTCAGGATCATAGTGAAAAAAAAACACTAGCTTTGATTGCAGTGTTTATTTATTGTAGCAATTTTTTCAACAGCTTTATGCAATGCCACAGAGTTTACTTCCATTAAAACTTTGTACTGATAATGGGAGCACTGTCAATATCTGACCTATCCATTATCTAGAAATCTGGACAACTCATGTATAAAATGACTGCTGGGCATAGATTAATCGCATCCAGAATAAAACTCTGCTTTGACATAATATATGTGTGTATAATGTATTATACATTATGAATTTATTATGTAACAGTAATACCTACACATAGAAACAAAACTAACTTCTAGTGTCCAACCAGTGACGATATACAGCCATATCGCACTACTACAAGTGTGATACTGTGTTTATACAACAGTACGATGCTATAATCGTGTATATAAAAAAGAAAATCAAACACGGACAGTCTAAAAATCCTTTTGTTTGAGGAACTATTTTCTTCCCCCATTCATTTACATCTGCAGCTGAGTGTTAAAACAGCAGAAACCATTGCCAGTTCACCAACTTCACTTTAGAGCTACTATTTGAATGATTGAATGCGTAATTTCTAAAGTGATGACAAAACAGCTGATTTTGCTCACATTTTAAGATTATAAGGCTGAACGGCATGAAATGCCATCAGTCTACAAAGATTTCCCAGTATTTTTCTGTTGCAATTGGGAGATCACAATAATTAACCCCGAAAAAGCCAAAGCAGTGTAAACTTTGTGGCTTCACAAAAGTGTCAAACTCACCACACATGGAGAAACCTATGCAGAAACATCATAAACCAGATTAATGTTGTTTATGATAAATAGAATGTTAAACACATGTGGGCATTTCTTCTTTCTTTCTGTTTACTGAACTAGTCTGCAGGAACGAAAACAGGAGACACATTAGAAACAGATGGCCAACCAAAAAGTAACTCAGGGTTATACTTAGAGTGGCCAACACAAAATACATACATTCCTAATATGAGAGTCCCATTTTACACTCAATACACTACAGTTATATCGTGTAAGCCAGCACTACAACACAAATGAAAGAGATCGACTTAGAAAGTCACTTACCAGCTTTATAATGATTTGATCAGCTGTGGTTTAAAATTACACTGAGTTTTTCTCCTCTAAGATATATTATGCAGTCTCTGTCACCATCTTGTAGATGAACAACGTCAACCGCCTTTGCTCTGCTCCATAACAGGTTAATAGCCGCTGACACGCTGTCTCTCATAAATCATAAATATTTTAAAATAGACACTATCATTATAAACTGCATAGTTACAATCTAAACAACTACATTCTCGACTAAAAAAGCCTCAAAAGTACATTATGTTGTCCAACAGCAGCAATATTTGTCAAACTGTAGACTGTCCTCTGCTTGTTGCTGTGTGTGGGTGGAGTAATACACAAGGGTGAAGAGTCTGGACCAGTGCTGTTATTTGCAGAATACTGCACGGCTATCGGCCAATCAGATTCAAGAGCCAGACAGAACTGTTGTGTATATATAATCTTACATAGATATTTAAATTGATATCACATTTGTACCATGTTTGTATATATATCTAAATATAAATAAACATTTTCTCAAATATATACATGCACTTTTAATTTAATTTAATTGCGATTAATTGCGTTGATAAATTTTGCCCAGCACTAACAAAAATCTTTTCTTTCTTTCTTACAGTTTTTACCTTTATTTATTTACTATTTAATATTTATCCACAAAGCTATTATTGTGAGACCCAAGGAGTCTAGCCTATTAACAGAGAATTGGAGATGTTCAGTTGTGTCACTTATTTTCGCATTCTGCTCTGCTGCATGGCTTTATTGTAGCACAAAGACACTGCATGCTGAGATGCTTTAAGAGTGTCTGTCCTCAAGGGTTGCTGTAGAAGGACCACTTTGGTGTAGTAAGACATGTTTACTAAATTCACATCACAGATGTAGCTGATCACATTCATAACTAATTACTCAAAGCTCAAAAATACAACTTCACATGCATTATTTGAGGCTAATGTTCACAGATTATTATTTGCTGTTGAGTTCTACTATTTTTGATGCTAATATAAAAGGGGCGTACATACTAAATATTGACTAAAGCACTTCTTAAAAAATTGTTTTAAATTATATGCACGCAAGCATGGGATTTGAGTTTTTTTTAGTAGCATAATAAAAGCTGGTTAATTTTAGATTGCTTCATGAAGGCCAAACAGTTTGTGTTTACAATTTTTGTAGTGAATCACTTTTGTTTTATCAGGGTCTCTTCAAAAGTATTAAAAGCTAATAAATCAGTTGAGAAAGTTAAGAGCCTTAAAAAGTATTAAAAAGCCTTAAATGTTAGTTTACAAGATATTCAATTTTGTATCCTTTTTGATTGTACAAAATCTAAAATGATTGTTTTTTCACTTTTGTATGCTAAAGTTTGCCTGAATTTAATTTGCGAATATTGTGAATATATCAGTAAAATCCTGCTAGATATGACGGTTGTGGCTAGATCAGATACGGTTGCGGCCAGATGTTAACGCAAATGATTTACATTATTTATTAAATTTCCCAATAAATTGTATTTTATTAACATCTACCCCCACTCCAACCCTAAACCCAACCGTCACAGTAACGTAAAAACAGTAGTTGTACAGAGTATCTGTTAGATTACCCAGTAAGGTAATCTAAGTCTACCCCAACCGTCACAGTACTGTAAAAATATAAATTATTGTTATACAGTGTTAGAAAAAAATGCTGCTACATTGTTGTGCATATCGCAGTTCTGGCCGGCCGCATATCCTATCTAGATTTTACCAGATTTGACACCATGCTACTTTGTTTACTGCAGTAACCAAGGCAACACCCTTATTTCTGCTGTTCTAAAGGCAGCACCTCCTGGATAAGCATATTTATTCAGTATATGAAAATTATTTTAGATTAGGATTCATTTCTTACAATCAGTATTTAGTAAATACACTCACCGGTCACTTTATCAGGTACACCTGCCCAACTGCTTGTTAACGCAAATTTCTGCCAATCACATGGCAGCAACTCAATGCATTTAGGCATGGAGACATGGTCAAGACAATCTGCTGCAGTTCAAACCGAACATCATAGGGTTTAAAGACAATGTTCCAAAAAAGAGAAAATATCCAGTGAGCGCGAGTTCTGTAGACACAAATGCCTTGTTGATGCCGGAGGTCAGAGGAGAATGGCCAGCCTGGTTCCAGCTGATAGAAAGGCAACTGAAATAGCCACTCGTTACAACTGAGGTATGCAGAAGAGCGTCTCTAAACGCACAGCATTGAAGAGGATGGGCTACAGCAGCAGAAGACCACACCAGGTTCCACTCCTGTCACCTAAGAACAGAAAAGTGAGGCTACAATTGGCACAGGCTCATCGAAATTGGACAATAGAAGATTGGAAAAACGTTGGCTGTTCTGATGAGTCTTGATTTCTGCTGAGACATTTGAATGGTAAGGTCAAAATTTGGCATCAACAACATGAAAGCATGGATCCCAATTGGTACCAATTGAGCATCGTGTCAACACCACAGCCAACCAAAGTATTGTTGCTAACCATGTCCAGTTTACCCATCTTCTGATGGTTACCTCCAGCAGGATAACGCACAATGTCATAAAGTGCAAATCATCTCAGACTGGTTTGTTTAACATGGCAATGAGTTCACTGTACTCAAATGGCCTCCACAATTACCAAACCTCAATCCAATAGAGCACCTTCGGGATGTGGTGGATTGGGTGATTCGCATCATGGATGTGCAGCCTACAAATCTGCAGCAACTGTGTGATGCTATCATGTTAATATGGACCAAAATCTCAGAGGAATATTTCCAGTACCTTGTTTAATCTTGTTCTATTAAGGCATTCTGAAGGCAAAAGTGGGTCCAACCCGGTATTAGTAAGTTGTGCCTAATAAAGTGGCCGGTGAATGTATCCAAGGTTACTGGTTGAAACCTTTGTAAACTGGCGATGAGTTTTTAAAATAAATGGAAAGATTCTTAAAGAGTATTAAATTTCACTTACTGATTCCTTATATGTTTATGCTTTGAATAGACTTATCAGTGAAGGACACATTGACCTTGTGGTCAATTTGCCAAATAACAACAGCAAGTTCCTCAAAGACAACTTCCAGATCCGCAGAATGGCAGTGGATTACGGAGTACCTCTCATCACAAACTTCCAGGTCAGACTTTTCTCTTAAATGCATCACGGCTCATTTTTGTTCTTGCATTAAATGCGTTTTTCTCTTTTCTACAGGTAGTAAAGCTGTTTGCAGAAGCTATCAGGTATTCAAGTGAGTTAGATGCCACCAGCCTGTTCCACTACCGCCAACGCGAGCCCAGACTGTCAGAGAGCTGCACTGCGTGGTTAACTTCTAATCTGGAAAACAGGCAGGAGACTCAAAGTTAAAAGTTACCTGAGGTGCTGTTATCCATCAGGGGCAGGTTGAACAGATACAAGTGCTTTTACAACCATGAATCTCACTTGACAGGCTTTTTCTGCAGGCCCACCCAAGACACTAGTTCAGATTTCAAGATCCACACTTTGTAGCAACTGTTCTTTATATTATATATTTAGCATTTCTATCATTTCTGAATTTTAATATTTGTGAAAATATCTCTTCTGGCCATTAAGGTAGATTAGCTGGCTAGCTAAGTTTCAGTTTACTTTGAACCAATCTTGAGTTTTTGGAAGGCAGCTAGACTTTAATCACTCTTAGTTGACATGATATTATTATGGAGCAGCTGAGCTACCTTTATGGTACCTAAAACCTAGAATTGGTGCAGGCTAAACTGAAACTTAACTGGCTAATCTGGCTTCTTGGTACAGGCCTTAACTTATTAAGGCTGAATTAATTTGATAAACACACATTTTTTTTGCTACTTGTTCAAACTACGTATTTAAGATGAGTTGAATCAACACAATTCTTGATTTTTTTAAATTTCTCAATTAATTTCTGTTGGGACAACATGAAGGAATTGTGTGGAACAGAGCGTTTATTAACAGTGAAAAATGTGGTAAAAACAAACAAACACAGCAGTATTATTACTGTAATAGCTGCATTTTCTATTTTAATAGATTTTAAAATGTAATTCATTTCTGTGATTCATAGATGTGTTTTCAGTAACCATTTCTACAGTTTTCAGTGTCACATGATCCTTGATTAATGCTCAAAAATATTTATTATTATCGATGTTGAAAACATACATTGTACTGCTTAATTTTTTTGTATCCAATAAAGGACCCAACATACTGTATGTATGCTCCGTCTAAGCTTTTTTTAATACATTTAAAAATATCTAGATCATAGTTAAATAAATAGTAGTTGAGTTTGGAGAATATCTACATCCTTTTTGTAACCTTAAAAAATATCTAATTAACTTTCATCTATTTTATTTATATATATTAAAAAAGAATTAAAACAGCAGTATTGTGATATACAGTACACTCACCGTCCACTTTATTAGGTACACCTGTCTAACTGCTTGTTAACGGAAATTTCTAATCAGAAATGTTCTGTTATCAGAAAGAAAGTGGCGCAAATCCCTTGTTGATGTCAGTGAATGGCCAGTCTGGTTCGAGCTGATAGAAAGAAGAGCATCTCTGAACGAGCAACAAATCAAACCTTGAGGCGGATGGGCTACAGCAGCAGAAGACCACACAGGGTGTCACTCATGTCAGCTAAGAACAGGAAACTGATGCTATAATTTGCACAGGCTCACCAAAATTGTAAAAACGTTGCCTGGTCTGATAAGTTTTGACATTCGGATGGCAGGGTCAGAATTTGGCGTCAACAACATGAAAGCATGGATCCATCCTGTCTTGTATCAACGGTTCAGGCTGGTGGTGGTAGTATAATGGTGTGGGGGATATTTTTTGGCACACTTTGGGCCCATTAGTACCAATTGAGCATCATGTCAATGTCACACCCTACCTGAGTGTTGTTGACCCCTACCTGACACCCTACCTGACCATGTCGCACCATAGGATAACACACCATGTCATAAAGCATGAATCATCTCAAACTGATTTCTTGAACATGACAATGAGTTCACTGTACTTTAATGGCCTCCACAGTCACCAGAGCTAAATCCAATAGAGTACCTTTGGGATGTGGTGGAACGGGAGATTCACATCATGAATGTGCAGCCGACAAATCTGCAGCAACTGTGTGATGCTATCATGTCAATATAGATCAAAATCTTTCCAGTACCTTGTTGAATCTATCATGAAGAATTAAGGCAGTTCTAAAGGCAAAAGTACCCTGTACTACTGTAGTATGATGTACCTAATAAAGTGGCCAGTGAGTGTATTATTGCAGTTTTTTTTTTATTTTAATAATTTTTTTTTTAAATACATTAAAATGTAGTTAACTGAAATTAAATCAGTCAAAATCAGTCTATGATGCTGAACAAATATGAATTGCGATATTAAAAACATTTACTGCTTCATTTTTGTTTGTTTTTTGAGGGGGATTTTTAATTACACTGAACATGGATGTACTTTTATTATTTAATGAATAGTTCTTTTAAAATCTTAATATCAGTATACATTTTTTCAAATGTTTAACCACATACCAAAATAATAAAAACCCATTTTAGTAGGAAAACATTGCTGATTTATCTATATTACTGCTACCTGCTACAGTTATTAACACACTTGCAGATATATATAAATATTTGTCCACTTCTCTTCAAATTTTGCATTATCAGAGCCTTTCCTTAATGGTAAAATGAAAAAAAGCTGAAGCTAGCGGTCATATATCATGTCCATACTACTACTTTGTATTTAAAATCCAGTGGGCTGAAAGTAGTGTGTGAGTGGGTTGAGACGGAGTTAAAGCTTTCCGGCTGTTTTTAACACTCAGCACTGTCTGTTCAATGTACCAAAGAGAGCGAGAATCTGCTGCTGTCAGCACACAATAGCAGATATGCGTTTGATTACACAAAAAGAAAATGATTTCTGTGAATTTGTCCGTGTTTGTGCCCGTCTTGCCAAAGTGAAAAGTCTAGACTTCATTCCTCAATAAATATTAATAAACATCCCAGGAAGTTATTTTACGCTAGAGCAGATCCTCAAGAACAGGTCATTTATAATTAACATGTTTAGTGAGATGGAGTATCCAATAAAAGGCGCAAAATATTGAAGCTCTTTCATATTCTTCTTTCATATTTTCCTTCTTACTGGAAAAACACACACACACAAATGGAAGAAATTACGCTCAAATTACAAAGATAAATTAGTGGAAGTGAAGGAATTTACAGCAGCCTCTTAATCAACGAAATGCTAACACTACAATATCCACTTACACTAACCTCAAACTAATGTCATTCACGAGAGAAGCGTTTAAATCTTCTTGGGAGATTCCTCATTCAGCTTTATTGGCCTGCCAGTAATAGAAATAGAAATATCAAGCAGTTGGTCATTACTCTGAACGAGCATTATGTTTAGTGCTTTAAACATCACTTAAATGCTGTGCTAATTGCAAAAAAGCTAATATTATGAGCAAACAGCCCACCAGAGTGTTGCACATTATCTAGTGGTCTACATATTGATGCCACAATTAAATCCCAGCACATCAGTGTTTGTGTGGGAGTTAAGTAGGATTCGTGTCACAGATCTTAATGATGAGAGACTGCAGAAAGGAAGTAACTAAACTGGAATAGGGGGAGTGAAGGAATAAAGTGCAAGAAGTCCTTTTATAGTACTGTAGACCAGTGGCTCTCAAACTTTTAAACCAGCGACCCCCAATGTAAGATCGTCAATAACTCGTGACCCCCCACTACCAAAACATATACAAACAATAAAAATAGCTTTTTTTTAAGCTGTTCACAATATTTTAACTATATTTACTTTACATTACAGGGCTCAAAATTAACATTTTTGCTTGGTAGTACTGGTGCTCCTAACTTTAAACATTTAGGCGCACCAGACAAAATTTAGTGGCTCCCACCAATTATCGCACTGTTACTACAAGTTTTATAAACAGATTTATTGCATTTGAAATCAACACTAATCAAAACTAACAAGCAAAAAAATATATATGCATGTGTGAGGAAAATATGTCTCAATGAAATCCTGTTATCACAAGAAAATAAATTTTATAACAATTGAGTGACCAAAAGATATCACGGACGAACCGCTCACCGGCCCTGCACACACTGCTTGACATGAATTCATTAATGAATTTGTTATTGATAACTGTGCTGTGTTCTCACGAGTGGTGTCTGATATTGCACAGATGCTTTTGACATACCTTATTATTTGCCTATGTCATTTTAATAGCAATACCGGTCTTTTCATGAGCTGCAATATTATTTTATTCTTAGTCAGTGCAAGCCCTTTTGTGGTGGTGTACGTGGTGTTAAACTTTACATATAACTTTAACATTATCTGGCGATTAAATAAAGGATTAAACAGAACCTCTCGTGCTTAAAATGTGTAGATGTGGTAAACAGTTACCTAAAAATTCCATCCCACAGACTTTACAGTGAATGCTTTAGTTATTATCATAGCGGACTTGAAGCCAATAAAAGTCTTTTATCCACTCTTCGAAAAGTGTAGATGGTGGATTAACATTCACAACATGATCAGTAATCAGATGTGCCATTATTTGTAGCTTTATGTGGATTCTAAAACTAAATCTGTCAGTGTTGTTTCCATTCTCATCTGCAGCGCTTTACATTTTCGCTCCTGTCATCTGAAGACAAGAGGCATTGACTGAGTGATTGACAGCGGATTTTAACCAATCATTCGTGTTCAGTTCTTAGAGCAGTGGGCCAATAAGAAGAGCGTGAAGGCGGGGCAAGCGTTGAAGGCTTTGTTTACTGCGGCAAGTTGACATGACAAGTTTTAAACTGTTCCTAAAGGCTGCGTTTCAAGTACAAAGATTCATTCTGCTTGAATGTATCCTAAACATTTTATGAGTTTATCAGTAATATCTTTTAAAAAATCTGAAAATATTAGCTTTCACTTGTAATACTGAAAAATATTTATTATAATCACTGAAAATTACACAATTTTTAAATCACTCTCGCGACCCCTTGAAATTATTCTGCGACCCCCGCAGGGGTCGCGACCCCCAGTTTGAGAACCACTGCTGTAGACAATGAAATCAGTTATTTTGACATGTCATTCAGCTTAAAGAATTATTATACATGCCAAAAAAGACAGTTATGTTGACCTGTGCTTAATTATATCAGCCTTATTGCACTTACAACAACTTTAGGACAATTGATAAATTAATAATCTGTTTCCTCATTGCATAATATAGAGTATTGTGATGTCTAAATTATGCCCAACCCGAGGATCTTGCAGACAAATGTGTTTATTCAGAATTATAATGCCGAATGATGTAAAAACTAAATTCTGTTTGTATATCTCTGTATAGCGAGTCAGTATCGAAGTGATAAAGCATTATTTAGAATGTTCGCTGAGGAAAGCACTGTCTTTTGGCAATTAAAAGGCATTTGTCAGGACACAAATTAACCTTCTTTCAATATAACAGTCTTTAGGATGTACTCATAACAGCGCCATTTTCGTAAAACAGTGTTTGTCTGCATCTGATGGAGGAACAATGTGCTGGAAACTGTCAGTTAAATAACAAATATCAGATTGATATCCTAAATATTTCATGTTTAACCACTATGGAAAACATGCATCAGAGCCATTGGTAGATTCCAGAATAAGTGTCCATGGTAATATTAAAGTATGCAGACTGAAGCATTTTAAATGTTTTTTTCTCAAGACTATCATTATAAAATCACATATTTCAAATCTAAACAACCACATTTGTGCCTAAAAACATCCACAAACAACAGCGGTACTTGCTAAATTACAGTGAGTTTCGTTTTCCACCAAAACAATCGCAATAAGGAACACCGTCTTCATGCAACTCATGTTCACCTTCTTTCAATCTCAAGCCTTAAGAATGGACTCATAACTTATTGGTTGGTGTCTGATGGAGGAACAGTGTATTGCGAACTGTCAATTACATAACAAATATCAGATTGATATCCTAAATTAATTATATTTCATGTTTAACCACTATAGAAACATCCATCAGAGCCATTGCTAGATTCCAGAATAAGTGTCTATGGTAATATAAAAGAAGCATTGAAAATGGTAGATTCCCTCCTTATAAATCTCATATTTAAAATCTAAACAACTATATTTGTGCCTAAAAGCATCAACAAACAGAAGCAGTACTTGCTAAATTACAGTGAGTTTAGTTTTCCGCCATAACAATCGCAATGAGGAGCACAAACGCTACATGACAGAAACATTTAAATACTCTAGACATTAATTTACAGATCAGTCACTGCACCTCCAATGAAATGGCTATAATGGGTTACAATTAATACGTATTAAACCAATTTAACATAATTAAAATGACATAGGCTGAGTACTGATGTTGTTGGTTTGTACCGAGACACTGACTTTCATTTTCAAACAGTTTGCTAGTTATTTTATTTTCAAGGTATGAAGTAAATCTGCTGCTTTTATTGTAAAATGGTGTTCAAACTCACTCATTTCACACTAAATAAAGCACATAATCTGTACCTGAGGTTATCATTGACATTGTATTTAATGCTGTTGGTTTGCCGCAACTTCGTGGAAATAAAAAATTGTTTGTAAAATAGACTTTTTTTTTCTTATGCCGCCATCACAGATGGTTAGGACAAAAACTACTTTTAACATCAAAAATGATACCTTTTAACATGTGTTGCGGTGCTGCCTTGTGTGTAGTTAGGGTACAGTCTAATGCGCAGACAAATAAAATATTATAATACATTTTTTAAATCTCATTTTATGATACAGAGACAGGACAAAAAACAAATAATACATATATTCTTAAAAATACTTACTTCTATTTTTTAGAATATATTTATTATTTGTCCTGTCTCTGTAATCCTGTTGAACTGTAGAAGCTCTGTCACGAAAACAAATTCCTCGTATGTGTGAACACACCTGGCAATAAAGCTCTTTCTGACGATGATTTTCGTTATAAAAATATGACAGATTTTTGACTTTATAAGCTATTGTTACACTTTAGTGGACATCTGTAAATCATAGTAAAATATGAGTCATTATTTTAAAAACAAGGCAAACTACTGTACTCAACAAACTACTGTATATATTTTGGTGACATTGCAGCTATTTCTATATTCTTATGGGTTCAGGAGTAATCCATTTAAGCTGTTACAGGTTGAGTGTCATTATATCAGTGTGAATCGCAGGTCTGGAGCACCAGCAGGCAGATGGCACCTTATGCCAGCCAGATGAGGGGGCACCCATGTGGCAGCGACAGAGCTCATATTTAAGCCATTTCGTATTGGCTAATGGCCATTCATTTACAGCAGGGCATGTTAAGGCATTATGCTGAATGTGCCCATTTTGACCCCAATGCTATTTTGCAGCTGTTGGATTAAAACAGCTCTGTGATTTTACATCCGCACAAATGGATGACAAATGGAGTTGTTTTACCTTGAGGTAGAATATATTGTTGAAACAAACAGCCTAATGCAGGTTGCGTGTAATCTGAACATGCAGCCGAGCCAACAGGTGCTATTGGTGTTTGTCCGTTATCAGGACAAGATCAAATTTATTTGATTTTTGGGTCTGAATTTGTGGGACGTTTGCAGAAATTGTGTATGTGGAACTTATTTAAACATGGTAAGATGTGTTGAATAAAGCCAAGACTATACAAATTAAATTAGTAAAGGAGGAGGAGGCTGGGTATTACCATAAGAACGAGTGCTTTTCATTACAAAGCAACAGTTTATCTCTGAAATCCAGCCATATTATGAGTACGAGGGATCTGTACGCCATTGTATTTTATATTAACAAGTTATTTGACATTGTAAAACATCCTATTATTGTAGGGATGGATTATACTTCGACTTAAATGTATGTAATAAAACAACAAAAACTCTGGAATCTGAAGAAAAAGGCTCAGGATAGACATTCTTGCCCTCTTCCCTGAACTTTCCTTCCTCTCTGGTATTGATAAATACTCAAATGTGACTAGTAACAAGGTTTTGTTCAATATTTTTGATATCTTTTTATTAAATCCCAACATATGAGTAAATCTTTAAGTCACTGGTTAATCCATTGCTCTCATAGCTTATTTAAAGAGAAAGACTAAATGTCTCAGCGTCACAAGTCTGTATTCAGACCGGCCTATAGTAGAGCTCTCAAGCTCAACACTATGTTTAATTTGGACCTCCATCTATACTCTTAGATTTATCTTTGAGTAATTCTGTAATTGGCATGATACACTTTCATCTGGAAAATAAAGTGTTTAGTTTTGATGCATTCTAATTTCTCCTGAAATCTTTTATATCCAGTAGATTATGTGGAGGCTGATGCTAAGTTGATCTGTGTACATGATATCCAAACGAATTGCACAAGTCTGTTTGGAGCAGTCGGCACTTCAGCTCGGAGACTATTCGACTTCTGGTTATCGCTAAATTAGCAAGTTGTATGAAAATCACTAAATTAACTACACTTAATACGAGTGATATAAATAAATAAATGGAAAAAACTGAAAACTGTTAATGTCTGGATTTGTTTTTACAGAATAGCAAAGCTTTTTTTTTTTTTATCTTTAAACTCAATTATTATATATACACACATACGTACACAGACATTTCTACAACAGTTCTGTCTGGTTTTTAATTCTGATTGGCTGATAGCCATGCGATTTTCTGCAAATAACAGCACTCATACAGCTTCTTCACCCTTCGCCCTTGTGTATTACTCTGCCCACCTACAGTGACAAGCAGAAGTCAAGAATGTAGTTGTTTAGAATCTCTGTAGACTGATGGCATTTCATGCCGTTCAGCCTTAAAATCTTAAAATGTGAGCTAAATTCGCCTGTTTTGTCATCACTCATTAAGCTACAAAACCATTCAAACACTAGCTCTAAAATGACCTTTGTGAAGTCGCAACGGTTTCTGCTGTTCTGACGTCAGCTGAAGATGTGAATGAGTGGCAAAAGAAAGTAGTTCCTCGTACAAAACTCTGTGTTTGATTTTCTTTTTATACTTAAGATTATGCCATCGAACTGTTTTCTAAACGCAATATCACACCCATAGCAGTGCGTTATGGCTGTATATCTGGCAACTCGGAGTCATTAGTTGCCAGAGAGTAATCTACCATGTAGTGCAATGGATGCGTATTGCGTCTTCTTGTATCAGTACCATGTCTTCGACTACGTAATTCAAATGTTATCATTCAATTAAATGGGCGTTATCAGTGGTTATCAGTTGACAGATATCGGCCAGTAGGGGCCTTCTGCACCTACTAGTTGGCTCAGAAGGCTGTAATCATCCATCCACATGGTTAATCAGCTAAACTAATAGAGAAGACTCCAGATCTGTTTTTACATTACTGTGACGGTTGGGTTTAGGGTCGGGGTATTGGGGTAGACGTTCATAAAATACAATGAATGGGAAATTTAATAAATAATATAATTAATTCTTGTTAACTTCCGACCACAGCCGTATGTAATCTATAAATGATTAACCATGTGAATGGATGATTACAGCCTTCTGAGCCTACTAGTATGTACAGGAGGCCTCTACCGGGCCATCTCTATCAGCTGATAACCCCTGATAACGCCAATTCAATCGAGTGACAAAATTCGAATGGATTGCTTCAACAGTGGTGATATATTCAACAGTACAGGCAGTGTGTGGATGACCACTCCCCGCCATACAACATTCTGATCCAGTGTGATCAATTTTTGCCAATATGTAATCCAGTCCACCTTTTGTCAAGTTTTTGGTTGGAAATTCACAAAAAAAAAAAAAAACGTGAAGCACTGTAGCTATTCAGTTCTCGTAAACCTTTGATCAAACTCATATCTTCATTCAAAAATACCTAGACTTACACAACTAAAAATAAATACGTCATCACCAAGGAAAGTACATAAAAGGATTATTGTAATGCACAGATTGTGCTGTTTTCCAGTACGAAATTTAGTCATTCTAATTCCTGTGGTACGATAAGCAGTCTTATTTTATACGGTGTACATATAATTTCAAGTAACAAAAAATGTGTATAATTAACCATAACACTAACCTGATTTGGGACAACATACTGTGAGTAATGAGTTCTGAAGAATTCAACAGTTTTATTTAAAAGTCTTCAAGTACGAACGTTTACAAATTGATGCTTACTGTGGTTCTTGTCATCGTTTCCAGTATGAAACTGGAGTTTGATTGACTCGTACGATGAATGCTCATATATAGTGAGGAAACAGGCAGTGCATTTTCTATTCAGTCATTAGTGCAGGTTTACACTTTCTGGAGCTTCGCCTCAGGCTAGTTCCTCATGCGCTCTGGGTTAGAGAACACAGCAGCCACACAGTTGATTCCCCAAAGAATTAAATCAGCCAAATTTACCTAACGCACAAAGTGCTCTGTTTACCTTGTAAAGAGTTTGTCGAGGTCTTGTTGTGTTCTTTAAGCAAATGGAGGTTAATTTGTTTTAGTCAAGGGCTCTGATTAAGTTCTTTACAGATGGCAGCACTGCATTGATAGCACCCCCCCCCCCCCCCACCCTACAAACCTGCCTACATCCATTAAAACTAAAGGACGGGACAAAGCGCGTTGTCGTTTACAGCCCGTGAGGAATCGTCTCCAGGCTCAAAAACAAGCTGAACTCAAACTCTCTCAGCCTGAACCTAATAGGCCTATCCAATTTCAATACATCCCAGAGAAAACTCCTGGCATTAGCCAGAATTTGTCTATAAAAGAGCCTACGAGAGAATAATATGCTAATAAGCCTTTCTCACTTTTCCAGACTTTCACTTATTATTTTTAATACAGTGCATGCTTAATTATTACATCAATATTCTAAACATATTCTTTTTTCCAAAGCGCATTGTAGTAATTCACTATTAATGTTGTATATAAAATCATTAATAAAGTGATTATTAGTATTTTTTTTCTAAAAGGGCAAAGTGAAAACCACATTATTGTCCTATACAGTAGTATGCGCATCACCACTAATCAGGCTTTTTAAAAAAAATTAACCAAAAATAAATAAAAATAAAATTAAGAATAAAACATTTTTAAAATTAAGCTATTTAGTAAAATTACAAAAAGTATTTAAAGGTGCAGTAGGTGCTTGTCTTAAGAAACATTTGTTGTTGTTGTGGTTAAAAGTCTCTTCACATTCCAATAGTAATGATGAAAGAAAATGAGCTAAATGTATTTATATGTATTTTTATATTCTGGGTAAGGCAAAAGACAAAAAAATGTTCATCAAATTAAATATTGTCGGCCCAACAATTCCCATAATTCTGATAAGTAGCCCAAACTGTCTGTCAACAAATGTAGATTTGTGCATCTGCTCTGTTCACGCAGATCCGCCATTTGAGCGTGCACACCTGTATGTGGGCCACGCGTTCATGTGTGCATGGGACATTCACGAAACTTGTTAAAATCCTGAATCAATATTGGAGTGAATTTTGCATGCTGGAGGAAGAACGACACCATGGCTGAAGTATTTCTTTTAGACAGGTAACGTTTTGTTTTAAAAGTATTTTAGTCACGCAAAGCTGATTTAGATTTTGTTGTCTTAAGAATGGGTTATATGCACAGAAGTGTTGTTCAGCCACTGAAATCTTCTGGTGAAAGATTGAGGTGACTTTTTTCAATAGACCTTTTACAGCATCAATAATGTAGATTTTGATTAGTTTAACAACAAACATCAGTAAATAGCGCTATTCCACCTAGCCTGCTTTACTGAGGTGAAGTTGGTTTTATATTCACATTGGTTCATTTTTGAACAATGACAACCTGTGATACGCTCCCTATATTGTTTACCACGCTACTTTGAATATTCGGTCTGAAATAGCATGTAAGTATGGTTTAGTAATAATTGCAATTCCTGCACGCCACCGGCCAACTGCTAACTATATTTATAACTGGCGAATGACATGATCTAGTGGGTTGTCTGCTGTCATGTCCCGGTTTCAAAGATATTATGCTAACCTTAAACCTAATAGATATTATGCTAACCTTATGGCAACAAAAAGTATGCAATGCTACAGAAACTACTAAATTAATCATTGGACATGAAATGCTCACTGGGGATGCAAAAAAAGGTGCTGCATGTAAGCTTTTAACTCTTCTAAAGTATAAACATACCATAATATGTTTGCAGATATTTATTCAACATGCTAAGTGAACATACGTGTTTATCTGAAAAACAATGTCTTTGCAATATCAGGTTGTCTTTGCTTTGGTCATTTAACCCACCCAATGCCAGTTTAGCTAATTATATTTCAGCACCCCGGGTTTCATTGGTGTGATTCATTCAGTCATGCAGGCTCTCAACGGATGCGTTCGAGACCAAAAATGCGACCTCCGGTGGACAGTAACAGCCTCAGATTCAGAGTTGAGGTGGTTATTAAATAACAAATGATATAAACATTACGAACGTAAACACTATGTGAGCAGGTTACACTGCATGGTTCAAGTGACCTAATTCCAATTTTTTTCTCCTACGTGGCACAGATCGATATGGCCCATGTACGTGTAAGCAGAAAACATTTCATGGATTCCAATTTACTCGAATCAGATTCAGGCCTTGTTCATTAGTGGAAATGTATCTGATATGAATTAGATCCGTGCCCTCGTGTCTGCAGTGTAAGCAGGTAGATCGGATTTTCACCTGTCAATGTGAGTCGCACGTTATTAAAAACTGTAGCAAATGATGTCAACTGCTGAAGTTTGTTCTGAAATGAAAGAGTCAGAGTCCCACATCTTACATCTTATACTAGGACAAAAAAAGATTTTTATACTGTCATGTAGCACGAGTATTTAAGGATAACGAGAGAGATTAACGAGAGAGCGCGGGTACAACATCAGCCACATAAACGATTTAAAACTATTGCATACAAAATGTGCATAAATCATGCTATGGACATGACATTATAATCCTTAATAGTTTAAAACAATTATGATAATATGGACCAATGAGAACTTTTCTGTCATCAACTGCAGCAAAACAACATGTGAAGAAGAAAACAAAAAAATGAAACCCTGAGAACAAATTAAATACAGGAATGGAGGAAAAAAAAAAGCACTCTTATTATCAGCTGTCAGCCAACGCCCGCTCTTATTTTCCGTGTCATTACACCTTGTGCGGTGTAAACGCAGAAAATCGGATACGAGTCACTTTTAAAAGATGATGTAAGCAGGTCATCACATAAATCAGATACAGTCACAAAACCAGAATTGACCATCAATATCTGCAGTATAAATGCAGCCATTGTAACCTCGTGTCCTAACAACACGCTATGTGACGAGATTTGCAGTGATAAGAAATTTGGCTGTTGGCACATGACAGAACATGTCAGAGATTTGAATACAGCCATTCAGAAGCACAGAATAGTGCACACACTGCACTTCAACCAAATGGTAAGGTTCAGGGGCGTTGCTAGACATAAAGCTCTAAAGGGGCACACACCCCGCAAGTGAACTATCTGCTGCTGCTTTTAGTCGTATGGCAGTAAATCCCATATAAAATGGCATTCAAACTCACATAATTAGCATTTAACACTGAATAAAGCACATGAGGTGTACCTGAGGTGATGATTGTCAGTTTTCTGTTGTTCAGCTGCAAAGAATAGAAGCCGTTTCTAAAATAGTAATGTCAGGTTTTAATTAGAACAAAAACTCTTTAATTATGGAAAATATTCCTTCTATCGATTGCCGTTGCTTTTATTTAAAACACGATTTAAATCAGCATTAAATCAGCCTTTAGGCTAGACCAGTGTTTCCCAACCCTGTTCCTAAAGGCACACCAACAGTCCACATTTTCAACCTCTCCCTAATCAAACACACCTGAATCAACTCATCAGAACATTAGAAGAGGCTCCAAAACCTGAAGTTAATGGGTCAGATAAGAGAAACACCGAAAATATGTACTGTTAGTGTGCCTCCAGGAACAGGGTTGGGAAACACTGGGCTAGACAGTCAAGCAATATTGGTGTGCAATACCTAGTTCAACCACTGGGTGTCAAACCTACATACAGCACTTTTAACTTTTAACTGCTAAAAGTTAAAATTAGTTGGGGGATCATCAGCAAACCTTTGGTCCTCCAATGTAGATCCCTGTATTTGACCCAGAGCCCGTCGTGGCCCGACTTTTTTATGCCCCTAGGGCTGGGCTTCGGGCCCGTTTTCACATCATAGCTAGCATGCATATGCGGCTTCGGGCCTGCTTTAGAAAAAAAAATTCTAAAAAAAGTTGATCTAATGCAGTGTTTCCCAACCCTGTTCCTGGAGGCACACCAACAGTACATATTTTGGATGTCTCCCTTTTCTGACCCATTAACTTCAGGTGTTGAAGTCTCTTCTGATGTTATGATAAGTTGATTCAGGTGTGTTTGATTAGGGAGAGGTTGAAAATGTGTACTGTTGATGTGCCTTCAGGAACAGGGTTGGGAAACACTGATCTAATATGTGGGGTCTGATAGCGCCACTAATATCTTGCATATAGAGATTTCCAGCAATCGAGTGCAATCGATAACATAAAGAGAAAAATTGCCTATGGCGAACTTAAAACTGTGAAAACGCTAGAGGAAAGGCAAACTTCTGGTCAACTTTTCAAATAGTGACAACTTTAAATGATGAGGAAACTGGTTATGCACAATGCAGAACTTGCAAGTTGAGTAAACTGGACCACATACCGCTTTCATATTGATGTCACTTAAAAAACACACTCACATAAAAAAACAACAACACATTTCTGTAAATTATTCAGATAAAAAAACATCAGCTTTCTATTAAATACAAATCGGGTCCATTTTAATGGCTATAACAGCATAAGCTGTTTGTCGGGAAAAAAAGATGGGCTTCGGGTCGGACTCAGGCCAAAAGATTTGATAAGCTGTTAAACAGGGGCAGGACTACAGCCTGTGCGTCTCGGGCCAGGGCCGGGCTAGGGCTTAGATTTAAAGCTCGTGCAGACCTTATAGATGAAGACTGAATAATAATCAAAAAAGGTTTTAAACTTTCAGGGTAGGAGATGAAGGGACCCAACATTTGCTCTTGTAACACTGTTTGAAGAACTTTTCTTGCAAAATCTGGCTGCAAGTTAGCTGTGGGAGTTCATTTTATCTTGAAACGTCCGTCTTGCTCATTGTTAGTATCAGCTCTCATCATTATTTGACTTGAAGTGATGATATCCTCAAAACACACTCTCAAAATATCTGGTCGATGAAACATTTCTCAATTTTTAGTCTTTATTTTATGACATTTCACAATGTGATTCTTGTTAAGTGTTTTAGTATTCTTCTTTACCTCTAAAAAGTGAAATATATATATGCTATACGCTGCAGCTCTGGGAAAAAAGTGGCACTACAGATTAAGTTTTGGTCTGTGAAGACTAATAATTAAAGACAATTACATCAAACAATTTCATCTCCAAAATAAAGAGAATAAGTGATTTGAAAGGTGCTGTATGTTAAGGTTGGGAATAAGATGCTGCTGTATGTACATTTTTGACTCGTCTAAAGCATAACATTTCCAGTTATGTTTACAGTTATTTAAGTAACATGCTAGTGAACACTTTTTGATTCTGAAAAACAATGCTAGAGTCAGACATTCTCCTTTGAAAATCTGTGTTTTGTGTCTGAATGTCTTTTGATTTGTGAAGACTAAGAATTAAATTAAAATAATTTAAATTAAGAATTAAAATACCAAAACTAAGACATACATTTTGGCACGGAACACACATTTTCAAATAACTGACTCTAGCATTCATTTAAAAGAAATAGTCCATTTAGCATAATTTAGTTTCTCAAACATATTGGTATTTTTGCTTTAGAAGAGCACCTTATTCTCAACCTTTTTTTTTCTATCTCTCTTCAAAGGGTACACTTTAATTATGCAGCTTCTACATTTTTTCAGAATTATATTGCACTTTTAATAATTTTCAATTTTCAAGATGCAGCTCCTTTCTTGGAACTTTACTTGTAAAAGAAAAACACATCAGAATAAAATACTTCGACTTCTCACTGAAAATAATTAATCACTTTTTAATAATTACATACAGTAGAAATCATTTGAGTACAATGAACTCATGTTCAAGAGACCAGTCTGAGATGATTCGTGCTTTATAACATGGCGCATTATCCTGCTGGAAGTAGCCATCAGAAGATGGGTACACTATGGTCATAAAGGGATGGACATGGTCAGCAACAAGACTCAGGTAGGCTGTGGCATTGACACGATGCTCAATTGGTATTAATGGCCCAAAGTGTGCCAAAAATTATCCCCAACACCATTACACCACCACCACCAGCCTGAATCATTGATACAAGGCAGAATGGATCCATGCTTTCATGTTGTTAATGCCAAATTCTGACCCTACCATCCGAATGTCACAGCAGAAATCGGTTGCATACCTCGGTTGTAACGAGTGGTTATTTGAGTTACTGTTGCCTTTCTATCAGCTCAAACCAGTCTGGCCATTCTTCTCTGACCTCTGGCATCAAGGGATTTGCATCTACAGAACTGCCGCTCACTAGTTATATTTTCTCTTTTTCGGACATTCTCTGTAAACACTAGAGATGGTTGTGCGTGAAAATACCAGTAGATCAGCAGTTTCTGAAACACTCAGACCAGCCCATCTGGCACCAACAATCATGCCACTTTCAGTCACTTAAATTACCTTCCTTCCCCATTCTGATGCTTAGTTTGAACTGCAGCAGATTGTCATGAACATGTCTACATGCTTAAATGCATTGAGTTGTTGCCATGTGATTGGCTGATTAGAAATTTGTGTTCAGGAGCAGCTGGTCAGCTGTACCTAATAAAGTGGCCAGTGAGTGTATACACCACATTGGTCAAATGTACTCAGAAGTAAACAATATGATCAGAATATAGATTTGCAGAATCATTAAAAACACAGTAGTTCAAAAAAGCAATGGAATAATACAGTGGAAGACGGCCATATGCTACAAATAAGACGCGTTTTCACTCACATAAATGTTATACGTCCTCTGGCTATTGTTCAGCAGCTAAAGCATCTCAGAACGGGCGTACAGAGTAATGACTTGCAGACCCTGAGGGGCACTTGGCACATCGTTGCTGACAACAGTGTCAAAATGGATCCTTAACCCTCTTCATATTATTACCACTCCAAAATGAAAAGCGATAGAGGAGAGAAAAGCTGCCGAACATAATTACCGCGACACATTACGGCAGCGCGTGCTGTTTTTTTCCGCCACACCAAGCCTCTCAGAGGATCCCGGCTTGCCTTGAGATTCGGTTTTGCGGGGAGAACTTTTAATTATACATGAATGAGTTTTAGCGCTGATTCTTCAGCGAGGACCTCCGAGATTAGAGCTCTGTATGCCGAGCTTCCAGGGGTCATGATTAGCTAGTCACACAAGGCTGAACGTCTGATTGAATTTAGCTGGCAAAATTAAATGTTGAAATTTGATAGGGTGGAGATTACTGTATAAGAAACCTACACAAGGCCATCAGGAGAGCGCTGTTACTTTTAAGGGAATGGGATCAGAGTTGCTTGTAACCCTCAGAGAGGCCCCGGTTGTGTATTATATTATGAAAAGGCAGTGTGGCATTGATTAGAATGATATTAGATTGATGTTGATCCCACTGTACTGTGGTTCACATCTAAGTTAAAAGTTGTTTAATGAGATGGAGAGTGCATTTCGACAATCGAGACAAGTCTCAGAAGGAATGAAAGATGTTGTGTAAAATGTGTTAGTATGGCTATCAGTACAGCCTCAAGATATTGCTGCGAGAAGCCTGAGATTAATAAGAGACTGGCTCTGTTGGCTATATAATGTGTGTGTGTGTGTGCGTGTGTGTATGTGTGTGATTAAATGTGGTCTAGGTGCTTATGGAGATGTAGACGGAGCCTCAGGATGGAGATTGTGCTGTCATTCATCTGCATATGCCAGAGGCAAGAAATGTGTATATATATATTTAATCTCTATTTGACATTCTGTGGATTTTGCCCTGCTTTAGGTAATTTGGATCATGCATGGGCCATGTAACTCTAATATTTTTATTGAAGTCATGTCACTTTAATGTATTCATTAATTCATATGGTTTCATTTCATTTTTTTTCTCTTTCTAGCATCTTGGCAGGCTATTATATTTATATATTATTTATGTGTGTGTGCGAAACCCCCTGACTAAAACAAATTAAAATATATTTGCATGGAGTACATAAGACCTGGAAGTGGATGGAATTCAAGTCAAGCTGCATGGAGATTTATTATACTTCATAGATTATTTTAAATAAAACCATAATAATTATCTTGGGTGAAAACAAAAAACAAACAAAAAAAAAAACAGTAACAGGGTAAATTTACATCATTACAATGTACAAAACATGAAAGAGCTTTTTTTATTACAAAAAATGAAGATGACAAAATAATATATATATATATATATATATATATATATATATATATATATATATATATATATATATATATATATATATATATATATATAAAACATTCACCACTACAATAAATGCTTTTCTTGGATTTTTTTGTGTCTTGTTTTTTGTCCAAATATCAAACAATTCTTAATTTAAGAAGCATTTTCTAGACAAGGAAAACATTTTGTCTTGTTTTAAGAAATAATATGCCAAAATTAAGTGAGTTTTCCTTAAAACAAGCATAATAATCTTATGTCAAAAATAAAAACACAAGATTATTTTGCTTACACCATTGGGAGATTATTTTGCACAGGTCTCAAACTCTATTCCTGGAGGGCCGCAGCTCTGCAGTTTTTCTCCAACCCTAATCAAACACAACTGATCCAACTAATCAAGGTTTTCAAGACTACTAGAGACAATGGCTGTTTCTCAATTCTAAGAATGCAGAGAACGGACTTGTGTTCTTCTGGAGACCGTTCTGGCCAAGTTACCTCAGAAGAACGAACTCACGAGGACAGAGAACGCGTCATGTGAGAAATGAGATGCTGCGTTCTTCCTGATGATCACATGACATCCACGCATTATTAACAAAAATTATTTAACAGTATAACATTCATACAAGTTTTTTTTTTCATTCCCTTTTCACAATATATACTATGCACAAAGACCTTACAAATATTAAGTGGCACAATACAAATCAAACTGATTTTAATACAAATTTCATAAATAAGCACCCTTAATGTGTTTATGCCTTTATTAAGATTTTCATGGTAATGTTTACTTTTAACGTCTCATTCAGGGAAACTCCTGAGACAAATAAGTTTTATCTCTGAACTTTAATAATAAATCTGTATAAAATGCTGCACCTCCCACCTCCTTTATTCAGTCGCAATGACTGCTGGGACTTCTAAAGCGAATTCGGTGCTCAAGTCTGCATCGGTGCATCCTCGATATTAAGAACACATACGCAATTTTCACGCATCCTGCAGTCTTGGGTTTTGTAACTGAACTTTGTCAGTTGATGATGACGTTACTAGAGAATATGAAGACGCAAGATCGCATATTGAGAAACAGCCTTTTAGGCAGGTGCCAGTTGGAGGTGGTTGAAGCTAAACTATGCAGAGCTGCGGCTCTCCAGGAATTGAGTTTGAGACCATTGATATAAGCATTGATATAAACTAAACTAAAACTGCTGTCGTGTGTAACGAGGCGGCTGAGGCGGTGTTAGAATCCATATGGAGAAGTTTATTAAAGGGATTAGGCAGAGACGTCAACGAGTAAACAGGCGGAGAGTCGGCAACATGTAAGCAGTCCAAACCAATCAACAAACACAGGGTCAAATCCAGACGACATAGTAAGAGTGCAGGCAGAAGTAAAATATCACAAAAATCAGTCCAAAACAGATCAAGAGGGCAATGACAGAGAACGAACGTGATCAAGGCAGGCAAGGTCATACACAGGAGTAGTCATGAAAGTCACTTGGAACAACACTTGATAAGGCAGGTAAACTGGTAATACTTCATAGGGTAGCACGGCCTGAGCTCTCGCTGAAATACAGCACAAACAGCCTTTTATGTGAAGCTGCTCCTTTTATGTGAAACTGCTTTGACACAATCTACATTGTATAAGCGCTATACAAATAAAGGTGAATTGAATTGAATTGAAAACAGGAAGTAGTCGCAGAGGGAGCAGAGCGGAGTCAGAAGTCGGGCAAGGGCTCCCTCTGGTGGTGTGGCGTTACATCGTGCCAGTAAAAAAACATCATGCATCTTGTGTATATTGAGTCCTGGTGCTTTGTTTATAAAATCTTGCACAGAAACCAGTCTAATTTGTTCTAAGATAATTTTACAAAAGTCAGTAACAAATCATCTAAAAATTGAGCGCAGCTGACTGCTGTCAGATCTCCACTTTGTAAACGACCCTTAATTAATATTATTACCATATAAAAGAGCACATGCCAATATCCAAATGCGAAAAGGACAAGCACAAAGAAAACAAAATCTATAAATGGTGAGCCATCCTAAAATCATTTGAAATGACAACTAACAAAAGTTTGTTTCTTCTGTTGAACACAAGATATGATATTTTAAAGATGGCTTAAAACCTGTAACGACAGACTTTCATAGTTTTAGTTTCTTGTATATGGAAATAAATGGTTACAGAAATTCATCTTTCTTCAAAATATCTTCTTTTGTCTTCAACAAAAGAAAGAAACTGAAGGGTTTGGAAATAAATAGTGACTATTTATTCATTCATTTGGCTTAGTCCCTATTTCAGAGGTCGCCACAGCGGAATGAACTACCAACCATTCCAGCATATGTCTTTCAGCCGCAACCCAGCATTGGGAAACACCCATAAACACTCATTCACACACACACACACACACACACACACACACACACACACACACACACACACACACACACACACTATTAACAATTTAGTTTATTCAATTCACCTATGGCAAATGTCTTTGAACTGTGGGGGAAACCAGAGCACCTGGAGGAAACCCACTCAAACACTGGGAGAACATTCAAACTCCCCACAGAAATGCCGAATGGCCAGCTGGGACTCGAACCAGCAACCTTCTTGCGGTGAGGTGACAGTACTAGCCACTGAGCCACATTACTACACATTACTATTAATAGTGATTAAATGTTAATTTTTTGGGTGAAACACTTAAGTAAAAAGAGCCTTTTAGAACATTTATTTCTCCTGTGACCAAGTGAATAAACAGAATAAGACTCATAAATTGAACAAAACTTAAAATACAATGTTCAATTTAAGGGATGTTGTGTTTTGTGTTCTCTGCTTTCTCAGGCGCAACAGCCTGAAATCAGTGGTTTAGCACTGCCTAAGAAAAGGCTGAGGGGAAAAAAAAAAAAAAAAAGCAAGTGAAATTACTATAATTGCATCTCTTTTTTGCCTCCAGTACGGTTGAGTGAGGCTCGTAATGCCCCCCTCACCGCCTCACCACAGGTGGGAGCAAATTGAGCTGAAGCTCATTAAGGAGAATGTGGTGATGATGGTGATCTAACCTTCAGCCGTCTCTGTGGATCTCAGGCAGCTGTAGGAGTCTCTGTCCCTGTGCAGACCTAAAACTATATCACAACATTTTATGCTATTTACAGCAATACCAATATCAGTGATAATTCAAATATTTATCCACTGAGAGACAAAAAAGGAAATTTATTTATTTTTAAGCCAAATGTAGGATCTTGTGAGGTAAAACATATGCCAGAGTAAATGGAGGTTCATTCTGATGTAGTGAGCCCTCATAAAGCGGGGACTAAGCCGCGTGGAATGTTTGTTAATGCCAGACTGTCTGGTCTAAATATGTCAGAAACTGCTGATCTACTGGGATTTTCATGCACAACCATCTCTAGGGTTTACAGAGAATCGTCTGATAAAGAAAAAAATATCCAGTGTGTAGAAGTTCAGTTGGCGCAAATGCCTTTCTGATGCCAGAGGTCAGAGGAGAATGGCCAGACTGGTTCGAGCTGATAGAAAGGCAACAGTAACTCAAATAACCACTTGTTGCAACCAAAGTAATGCACAACATGTCCAGCCTTGAACCGGATGGGCTACAGCAGCAGAAGACCAAACCGGGTGCCACTCCTGTCAGCTAAGAACAAGAAACTGAGAAAAATGTTGCCTGGTCTGATGAGACATTCAAATGGTACGGTCAGAATTTGGCATCAAAAACATGAAAGCATGGATCCATCCTACCCTGTAGCAACGATTCAGGCTGGTGGTGGTGGTGTAATGGTGTGGGGGATATTTTCTTGGTACACTTTGAGCCCATTAGTCCCAATTGAGCATAATGTCAACGCCACAGCCTACTTGAGTATTTTTGCTGGCCATGTCTATCCTTTTATGACCACAGTGTACTCATCTTCTGATGGCTACTTCCAGCAGGACAGTCATAAAGCACAAATCATCTTAGACTGGATTCTTGAGCATGACAATGAGTTCACTGTACTCAAATAGCCTCGACAGTCACCAGATCTCAATCCAGTAGAGTACCTTTGAGATGTAGTGGAACAGGAGATTCACATCATGGATGTGCAGCCGATAAATCTGCAGCAACTGTGTGATGCTATCATGTCAATGTAGACCAAAATCTCTACATGGCTCTGGAATACTTGATTCTCATTGACTCATTGATCAATCACAACATTTCAAGGTAATATTATTCCCTCTTTAAACAACGTGGTGCAAAACAAGAAAATTACAGTTGCGCTGATTTGAAAATAGCTAGAAATCGTGCCATACACGTTTTTGCACCGGGTAGGGCCCAATGTTGTCAAAACAGTCCCCATTCACCACTGCATTGTGATTTTTTTGTCTTGTTTCTAGTCTAAATATCTAAAATTCTTAAATCAAGTACCATTTTCTAGACAATAATATATATTTTTTCTTGTTTTAAGAAATAATAAGGCAAAATAAAGTGAGTTTTTCCCTAAAACAAGCAAAATATTCTGCCAGTAGGACATTTAAGCAAACTAATCTCATGTCAAAAAAAATATTTATTTATATATATATATATATATATATATATATATATATATATATATATATATAATAATATATATATATATATATATATATATATATATATATATATATATATATATATATATGCGTGTGTGTGTGTGTGTTATTTTGCTCTTTTTTGAAAAAACTCACTTAATTTTGCTAATTATTTTTTTTAAACAAATCATTTTTCTTTTCTAGATAATGCTTCTTGATTTAAGGATTTTTAGATATATAGACAAGAAAACAAGTCAAAGTCTTTCTAGACTAAACCTGCTGTATTATACATGCCAGTATGTTATCCTGTGTTAAAAAAAAAAAAAAAAAGACTACGCACCTTGTGCATGTTGAGTCCTGGTTCATTGTTTATAAAATGTTGCACAGAAACCAGTCTAAATTTGTTCCAAGAAAACACATCTGGTCAAAAAAAAAAAGTTACAGTGTTTTAAACACTCAACTATATAGTTGCCAACATTTGAAGAGGATCAAAAATCAAGAATGAGTGTTGTTAAATAGTTTTAGGACAGCTACTATTTACTGAAAGGAAGTGAATTTGGACACAACCAAAATAACCTGCCAGTGGGTTAAGCTAATTATCTTATGTTAAAGCGAAAACAAGATTATTTGGCTTGCTTTAAAGAAAAAATTCAACAATATATTTTTAGACAATATATTTGTACTTGTTTAGAAAATGCTTCTTGATTTAAGAATCCTTAGATATTTGGACTAGAAACAAGATGACAACAAGATAGAAACCCTTTTTTGTTTGCAGTGGAGTAAATGTCAGTAACTGTATGTAGTGAAAGTGAAAGTGATTTCGGTAAATGTATGTCGATTTTCTGTTTATAGACACACAAAACTGTATTGCACAAGTGCTAATACATTTATTCTTTGCACAAACCAGTTTTGTTGTCACACTGACCAAACCACTTCCATATAGTAGATTTGAGATTGTAGGGTTTATCATTATTTTCACAGGAAGACTAATTCTTATTGTGGGGAGATTTTTTACTCTTATATTGTAAATGGTAAGATATTGTCCAGCCCTACTCAGCCATACTAAATAATGCAAGGCACCTTCCTGGGCTGAAAGAGGCCTGCAGTGGGCTGAAGAAAGGGAAAAATGGCCTGTTAATTGACATTGGTTTCTCATGCTGTGCTAATGAATTATCCATGAGGCAGGACTGAAGCACAGCGCGGGCCGCCTGTGAGCTCGGTGCTTCAACTGAGGTTAACTGAGAAAATGATGGCCTTCTTATTCATCAGCCATTATGTTCCTGGATTGGGAACGAGAGAGATGTCAAATTTCTTTAGGGAAATGACACATTATGCTTTGCGTGTTCATCTCATGATATTGCCATGATGGTTGACATTGCTTTGAAAGAAGCCCTCAGGTCATTCATTCGCTTGCATGGGCTAAATCTGTAATAACTGGGGTTTTTCTCTCTTCTTTTTTCTTTTCACTGTACCTTTTAATGTTTAAATGTTATAAATGGTAATAAAAGTAATATTGTTATATTAAAAATTTAAATACATTTAATTTTGGTTATTGCATTTTTTTTTTAAATAAATGTTCAGCAAAAGCTACACAATTGGTTCCAGTAGGTTTTTACTACCCTTTATTATTCTATTGTGTTTTTGTTTTTATTATTGTATGTGGCATTTTCTAATAAAAATACTATAATCTTAAATGTTGAAATATAAGATGTAATTACAAAATATTTCCAACTCCAGTTTTTAGTTTAGATTTAAAAATGTTATCATTATATTATATTATCAGCGTTTTATTATTATATACCCTATTTATTTGATCAAATATGACTATAATCTTAAATTTTGAAATATGAAATTAAATTATTATATTATATTATATTATATTATATTACGTTATATTATATTATAATATATTATATTATGTTACGTTACGTTACATTACATTACATTACATTACATTACATTACATTACATTACATTATATTATATTATATTATATTATATTATATTATATTATATTAACAGTCTGGAAATTCCATTTGTTCTCCTAAAAAGAGTTTAGCATTTTAAATCCAGTCGATATGACATTTATGACACCCAGTGCCAAAAAGTCTTAGAGTAAAGTCACTCTGTAACATCTTATCTACCAAGATGCTAGCCAGATTCATTTTGCTTGGCCTTTAAAAGACATTCCAGAGGGAAACCCCCCTCCATCTTGGGAACCTCCACACACAAATGCTCCAATATTCAAATTAACTAGAACCCACAACTCATTCCAAAATGTACATAATGTGTTTGTTTGCAATCTATATGTTCTGTTCTATAGCAAAAGTAGTCAAAATATTATACGTATGCACCAACAGACCTCTTATGGTCTTATATAATGTAGCAATTGTAAAGTGTCATGTTTGGTATCAATGTTCTCCTCCTTTTACTTCACAACACATGATGCAGAACGCATGATAATGACCCTTACACCTTACATTCTTTAAAGTTAAAGTTTATCTGTCTCGTCAGGGTGGATTCTCATTATGCATATAAGTGGTCCAGAGACAAAGAAAATCTCCTGCTCATACTTTTCCACTCACATCACTGGTCAGAGAATAGGTGTGACCAAAACAACAGACAGAGTTTGGACAGCCCTGCTGTAAAATTTGACCCACGCAAACAAACCGTACAGAAGGTCTGTACGAACCACTGAGACTGCAGCTCTGCACAAGACGTTTGGCCAGCGGAGAAATTAAAATGATCATGCCCAACTGAGCCTGGTTTCTGTCAAGGGTTTTTTCTTCACTTCCGCCATTAGTGAAGTTTTTTTCCCTCTCCGCTGTCGCCACTGGCTTGCATGGTTTAGGATCTATAGAGCTGCGCATCGTTGGATTTGCTCTTCAATATTTGGACTCTCAGTAGTGATTATTAAACCACACTGAACTGAGCTAAACTGAACTTAACTTAAACACTACAAACTGAACTACACTGTTTCTATTTACTGTGACCTTTTATGTGAAGCCGCTTTGACACAATCTACATTGTATAAGCGCTATACAAATAAAGGTGAGTTGAATTGAATTGAAAAGAAGGTCCCTGAAAGAACACCTCCAGGGAGGACCGTGTTTCTGTACCCGGATGACTCGCCTGAGTCCATGTTTTCTTTTTTTTGTTCTTTTTCTGGCAATCATAAACTTAGTTTAAAAGTTTGCGCCATGCTGGATCCTCCCATCTGCACTGTGAACCCAAGCACGACAAAAGGACTTCTTAAAAGACTCCATCTTCAACGCATCAAAGAAACTGGTCCAACACGAGAGAGTAATGCAAGTATTTTCTTAAATGCGTTTTAAGCTGTGACTCTTTTAAGGTGTTTATCAATACTTAGTGGTTCTTATTAGTCATATGGATATGAGTGAAACGTGCCATTATTTTATCTAAATTCTCTATTTTCCTTGCTTTTCTGTGTTTTAGGTACAGTACTATTTGTTTGTTTTGTGTTAGGCTAGTCATTAAGCAATTTTATAACCATGTTGGATTGTCTTTGTATTTCCTCACAGAAACAGTCACTTTAACGAAAAAAGATTCCTTGCTACCAACTTTATTAATAGTTTAATAAAAATATTCATCTACTCCACAAGAAGTATAATTCTATTTTTAAATAAATAAACAATTAAAGAGTCTATTCAGACGAGCAGGCGAAGTCATTGTTATATTTATTTTGTTAAATTAACCAAGCTAATTCTGAATAATCATATTAATAATAACTTGTAAAATTGAGCTTATTATATTATATTATATTATATTATATTATATTATATTTTATTATATTATATTATATTTAGGCCTGTTTTTTGTGTCAGACATTTGTACTATATTCTAAAATGTGTGTGGCACATATATTGATTAGTAGTGTGGAGAGTGGGCCCACATGTGGTCAATACTGGAACACAATGTGAGGAAAAACATATATATTTTTATATGTTATGTAATAGCGCAACATTATCCTTACTCAGGGGCCGCTGTCTTACTTTGAGCAAAACTTTCCACAGCCTTTTCTTCAATCTAGATTCCCAGTCAGCACAAAAAGTCTTCTCCTTTTCAACAGATTTTATTCCTGCTGTAAAACATTTTAACATGGTAAGAAATCATTTAATATTGAGTTGAAAAGATTTAATTTTTGAAATCCTTTCAGTGGTTACTTCATTATTACGACTATTATTGTATTTATTACTATACATATCCATCTACAGTTAATCAAATGCATTTATAATCAGATCAACTAATCAGTTTAAAACCTGATCAACTGCTCAAAGAAAGAATTGATTTGAAACTGAATTTAATATGATCACTTTAGTCTTCAAAGGATCTTTTTTCCTTTCAGATGAATAACGTGCTGTTCATAATACCATAAATAGGAGCAATCAGTCTTGAAAGAGAACGTCAAGCATTTTATCCTGTGCAATATAACCCACAATAGATACTGATGTAGACAAACAAGCCAGAGACAGCTGTATGTGAGTGTCTTTAAATCACTGTAGAGCCACACAAACGCAAGGCTCTTATTGTAAATGAATGGCGCTCACAGCTTGGTTTCATTCCTGTCCGCTTTCTAATTCACTTCTTATTCTCTCTGCGCTCTTATCTCAAATGACTGTTCAAAATTACCGTCTCTTCTGAAGAATTTTAAACCCTAATTAGTCACACCTTGTCTCGGAAAACCAGAAATGTTACTCAACAATTTCCCTCTTATATTTTCTGTGAAGACTCAAAAAAAAAAAAAAAAGCCAAAATGAGCCATTTTGCATTCATATGACAAACTGCCTGTAGTATTACATCCCTTGTTTTATTTAAAATATGAATAATTAGACATGACTAAAAGAGAAGTGATTAGTATTCCATCAGCAGCGTGGTTAAGCTCACATTTGTGCTTATAGTTTTCAACAATGCACAGGATCTTGAAGTGAAAACAGACTTCCTGTTTGGATTAAAAGCATTTAAAATGTTACATTGCTGGTGGTGGATAAATTCAATACATGCTATTAACGTTTCATAGGGTGTTAAACCACATTGTAAAAAGAGATTAGTTGACTTTACTTAAGGGGGTCCTGTTATGCACCTTTTTAAAAGATGTAAAATAAGTCTCTGATGTCCCTAGAGTGTGTATGTGACGTTTCAGCTCAAAATACCCCACAATTAATGTTTTATAACTTTTTTGAACTGCCCCTTTTTGGTTTTGATCCAAATTGTGGCATTTTGGTTACCGCTGCTAAATTCAAATGAGACTGTGGTCTTTACAAAGGAGGGCGGAGCTACAAACACCTGTGTGTTAGTATAGTGGCAGGTTTAAAAACAAGACTAATGTGCTATGCTAATGAGAGAGAGAGAGATTGTCACTCAGGGCTTTCCCCCTCTGATGATACATACAAAGGGAGAATGTCAAAGTGTTTCTGCTGATTATATAAAAAAAATGTAAATAAATTTGTACAATTAGGAGCTGGTAATATTCACAGACGGTTGCCACACAACTGTGTTTGAACTCCTTATAAAAGTGATAATAATAGGTTAAAAGGAAATAATAATAGTAAATTTAAAGCTTTTAAAGCGATTGATTAACTTTACTTAAAATAGGTAAACCCATTGCTTTAAAATTATTAAGTAACAATGTGGAAAAAGTATAAAAATTAAGTTAACTTACACAGTTACAATGGGTTTACTCATGTTTACGTAAAATTAACTTATCCCTTTTATGTCAACAGGTTTACTCACTTTAAAGTTATTTAAATAAATCACATTTACAGTGCATATATGCATAGTTAATTAAAGTATAATTTTTTTTTCATAAAAGTTTTTACTATGAGTATTTGAATAAGTAAAGGTTTATTTATATAGCAAAACCCAAGCATTGAGTCACAACGTGCTTTACAATAAGAGAACACAAAATGAAAAATTTTATTATCTTGTAATTCTAAATCTAAATCAACTCATGTAATTCTTTACTCAGATGTAAAATCTTGCACCTGGTAACATTTAGTATTTTATAAATTGGTATCAGTTATACTACACTGTAAAAAAATATCGACAAAGTCAAGACAACAAACATTTTCATGTTGCTTTAACATATTTTAATATGTTAATCAGGTTTCAACTAAATTGTTTGAGTTAAACTTAATGTTTTTAGTCAGTTTAATTGATGTATGTTGAGGACTAGAAAAGTTCATTTGATTCACCTAAAATATGTAAGGCGGCTTTAAGCTTTTTCAGTGTACAATTTTACATTAGTTAACTACAGTATATGTCTTTATAAGTGAGTTTTTACTCATTCAATTAACACATCAGTTCTATTGTATGTATTAAATAGTACTATATTTGAAAAAAACAACAACATTGCAACAAATGCCTAACAAATTGTTAAGTTGTCAATTCAGAATTGCAAAAAAGCCATGATTTTCTGCGTTTAAAATAAATAAAATAATAATAAAAAATAAAATCTGATTCACAAAATATTGTGCAACTCCACTACTAATGCTAACAGACTGAATAATAAATATGGGAACTAATGTATTGTTCATTGTTAGTTTATTCAATTCAATTCAAGCTCATTTGTATAGCGCTTTTCACAATAATTATTGTTTTAAAGCAGCTTTACTAAAGGTGGACATTGTTGCATTACAATCAAAATCAAAAAAGTTTAGGAGTTGTGTATAGGGCAGACATAGCTATCCTATATAGTGGCCTTCCTAAAAAGTAATGTCTATACATGTGCAATGAAGTGTATTAAGTGAATGTTTATGTAAGTTTATGTTATAGTTACAGCATAAAATAACATTAGGTAATGGATAAAGTGTTAGTGTTTTTTTGTATTTTATTATTATTATTTTTTATATATTTTCATCGGAATATGAAGGTTAAAGTTAATATTTTTACTATAGGTTTAGAAAACTGCTTTGACATTAGCTATATAGCTATTGGTAATTATGCAGTATGAGGCTTGACTAAACACCCTAGGCCAGCAATTGAAAGCTATTGAATTCCCGTTGTGTCAATATAGTGATGCCTAGGGGAAGCTTTGGTGTATTGATGTGGAATGTGCTTGACCATGCTACAGATTTTGACGCCTCCGAATTGAGAATGTGTTGCCGTTTTTCAGTGAGGCTTCATTTGTTTTACATGCATACCAATTCAAACGTTCAAGTGAACTCATAACTCTTTGAAATAAAAAATTACATAATTATCAGAAACAGTCAAAAATCACACACCGTAAACACACTAATAAAGAGTTAACTCACCCAAAAATGAAAAACCCTTTCAAACCTGTATGAGATTCTTTCTTCGATTGAACACAAAAGAAGAAATTTTGAAGAAAGCTGGAAACCAGTAACCATTGACTTCCATTGTATGTGTTTTTCCTACTACGGAAGTCAATGGTTACAGGTTTTTAAGTTTTCTTCCAAAATATCTTCTTCTGTGTTCAACAAAAGAAAGAAGAGTCTTCTACCCTTAGTATTCAGGTACAGAATTTTGGGGTTTTGCTGGACAGTCTTTCACTGACACTGAAGTTACAGCAGAAGCCCATATTTCACAATATGGAGAAACTGAAAGTAAACTCAATTTCTCTCTCTCACTGTGGACCTGTTGGAGTGAGGTAATTTTTCCTCCCCTCTCTGTTACAGTGATACTTCTGGATACAGACACGAGCGTGCATGCAGAGCAAGCTATGATCGCCGCTACCGTTTATCAGTATCACTCATCAACGAACAGTTCCAGAGCGTTGTAGCTAATTGCAGCCCTTTCTGTTGAGCGCGTGACCAATCATAGAGGTGTAAGAACTTGCTTAACAAGGTTAAGTGCATGAACTTGAATTTTTAAAGGTACAGTTCAAATTTCTGACTATTTGTAATGAAGGACAAAATTGTATTATAAATAGTATTTAAAAATAAACATATTTATACATTTTAATACAATAATTCTTGTGCTGTATATAAAATTGTCTATGGACAGCATCGTCAATGCACCGTGACATCAAATTGAACTGAATAGATGGCATCGACCAGTGTGGTTCACAGCTCATATATATATATATATATATATATATATATATATACACACAAACACACACATACATACACACACACGGACAAACAGTGTAAGTCAGAATTATTAGCCCCCTGTTTTTTTTTTTTTTTTTTTGTTTTTTTTTTCTCCCAATTTCTGTTTAACGGAGAGAAGATTTGTTCAACACATTTCTACACATAATAGTTTTAATAACTCATTTCTAATAACTGATTTATTTTATCTTTGCCTTGATGACAGTAAATAATATTTGACTATATATATATATATATATATATATATATATATATATATATATATATATATATATATATATGTATATATATATATATATATATATATATATATATATATATATGTATATATATATATATATATATGTATATATATATATATATATATATATATATATATATATATATATATATATATATATATATATATATATATATATATATATATATATATATATATATATATATATATTTTAGCCATTTATCTGATTTATCTGATCAGTTGAATATGCATCCTTTCGTTATCTGACCATACCTAGTACAAACCAAGTCTGGCAACAAAACCAATTCAATCACCTAAAAAATTAATACCTCTCCAAAAAAAAAACTCAAAGTTTTACAAATTGTGTGGACTTGATGGAAGTTGTACTGTATATTTTTATTGATTATGTTTTGCATATTTAATTTACCTTGTAATGCCAGGTTAGCCTTTTTAAATGTATGTTACTATTTGTTGTAATTTAAGGCCAAATGTGTCATTTGTTTGTGCAAGTAAACATTCAATGCTAATAAACATTGAATATTGTTCAATATGGGAAAAAAAATGAGTTAGCATTTTTGCCATATCGCTCAGCCCTAACTCCTGGTCAACTATAATTCAGACTCAACATTGCATATCTTGTGACTTAAGGATGCGCACAATACGGTATCGATGCTGAAACGATATATTGTGCAGCCCTACGAGTAAATACATTTTCAATTTAGGTGAACTATCCCTCTAACTCTGAGGTAGAAAATAAGCCCAATAAAAGGTGCACAAAATATTTTTCCCCCTTGTATTACTTTTATTTCCTTTGTATTATAATTTTATTTTATGTATTTTGTTCTTTTATTGTTGTTGTGTTATTTGCTAATTATTGTAAAATGTAAAATTAATACAAATGCCTTGTTTGTAAAAGCTTCATATAATATTATAGATAATTATACAGTGACAGATTGTCTTATCTAAGGTACTTTTTGTATCTGTTTTGCAGATGATGAAAGCACGGAGGTAGAGAACATGTACTGCTGTTTCTGTTTTGTGTTTACAGACAGAGTAGCTGTTGTGTTTCTCCAGGGAGTGAAAGTGTGAGCACGAAGAGCAGAGGGAGACTTTTCTCTGCTCGTCCTCTCACCTGTTTTTCTCCACAGGCTCTTTTTCTACAACTGTGCCAGTGATGAACTGTGCCAGCTAATAGAGCAGAGCAGATGATCAATATCTGAACTCCAGCATCTTCACGAGCCATTTCCCTGTGCCAGAGACTCCACTGCCTCCAGACATACAAGCCTATGCTGTACGGCTTTACTAATATTTCTCTCAAATTAAGGTAGAGCACTTTTTTTTTTCTTTTCATAGTTGCAATATCTTTCGCAAAAATATGTAATTACATATTCAACACTGTTAGGGGATCCATATGTAAAGCATTATGAATATTTTATTGTAGAAACCCATATTGGTTGGCTTATGTAAAAGCCTATAAAACATGGAGGAAAATTGTAGCCTTAATAAAATTAATAAACTGTTCTGCATGGTTTAATTTGAGCAGGAATAAAATTTTATTTGATTACTAGTCATATTATTAAAATGTCTTTGTATAAGATAATATAAAATGAATACAATGTAAAATTTTATATAAAATATTATGTTGTTAAACAATATAAATGCAATAGTAACTGTTAAAGGTATTACAATATAAAATAGAAATTCAAATAAAATGTAAATGAAAACTACACTCACTGGCCACTTTATTAGGTATACCTGTGCAATTGCTCGTTAAAGAGCCCCTATTGTGGGTTTTTGAAAATTACATTCCATGTAGTGTGTAACACAGCTCTAAGTGAAGTGAAATATCCAGCTAAGGCTTAAATCTTAAAGTGGACAGTTTTTAAAACTATTAATTCATCTAAAAAAAAAAAAAAAAAAAAAAAAGTCGACTCATAGTGGTTAAGAATGAATCCTTTTCGAAACGAGTCTTTAGCTGTTTTGGCATGACGTGGCTACGAAACACAAGCCCCGCCCAAATGTTGCACGCGCAAACCGGGAAAATTTAAACCTGCTGCCCCGCCCACTAACACAGCAGCAAATACAAACAGATCCTGAAGTCATCATGGGTTATGGGATGCTGTGCTTACCTGGATATTATTGGAAGTGTGAGGGAAATGGGCAATTCATTCGTTTGTTAAAGGAAGGATCAGAAAAGACTACTGATGTATGAGACTTGTGAAAAGAATGGACAGACAATACACCAGAGGTGCGTGCAAAATAAGGTCAGTTTATTAGGCACAAAGGCAGGCTGCTGCAAGCTGAGGAGTGAGCGCTACAACCCCAGGCTGGGGATGTGATCTCTGGGCAAAGCAGAGTACAGGTAAGCCCTGAGAACATATAACACTTCACGCAAGAGGTGCCACAGCAATGATTGCAAATAAGTTACATATACATATATACATATATATATATGCTATATCAAAATATACATTAATACCTTGAACTTATGTATGTAGAGCTATTTTTAATATTATTATAATAATATTATTTATTATTTATTATAATAAAATTATTTATTTATTTATTTTACATTAAGGAATATTTATGTATTTCAATAATTTGCACTAATTCTTTAATTATTATACTTATTAGATTAGAATTATATTTGTTTGTTTCTTTTAAAGCGTGTTTTTTATTACTTATATTTACACTGTACAGTAATACAGTCTATATTATAAAGTCTATACAGTGTTATTTTACATTAAATTTGGTTTCTGTACCTGGATACGGTTTCACTCTCTGGAAAACTATAAAGCTGTTTGTTTTATGTTTTATTTTGTTTATTTATTTATGCTAGCAATTTGTTTGTTACTTTTCATCCGCGTTCACTTCCCTACAAAATCACCACAATCAGTCTAAATTCAAGATTTCTATTTTTTTCTACCATCTAGTGAAATTGTATTGATATAAAAATATGTCGCAGAAAACAAGATATCGCAATGTCAGATTTTTTTCAATATCATGAAGCCCTACTTTAGCGTATCAACCACTGTCTATCAGCTCCATCTCTTTGGGCCTCTACAGGTGTATCACATCCACTGTGTTCATTATGCAGAGTTCTCTAACATGCATCTTATTCTGCTCATTTCTCCATTACAGAAGAATGGATGCGATACACAATGTTCCCCGTGTTATGAAATGTTTTCTACAAACTCGAGCATGCTTACAGTAATGCCTTCATTTGCATGTTTTTATTTTGCTACACATTTTCAGAGAGAGGGAAATGAGACGCTTGCAGGCTGATTACTTCTCCTCTGTGACTTTTAGTTAAACATCAGCCCACATCCAATTCTCTCTGCAGCGTCGTGTTTTTCCTCTTTCTGGACTCCCTGCTTCCTCCCTTTGCATGTTTTGAAAAACAAACACTCACTGAAATTCATCTTAATTGGAGATATCATTTCAAATATTGGTTTAATGTGATTTGAAACACTTGATGGGAGTCTTTTCTGTGAAGTTAAAGGTTCAGTAGATTGATTAAATCTGATTTATAGGCCTTATGGAGTTTACTTCACATGACAGTAGAAACTGACAGGAGTAATATTGGATTGGAAGACAGGCTGAGTTCATCTACTGAATGTCCCATCGAGCACTTATGTTAATTTGCTACCCAAGCTGGGCAGTATTTTAAATATTCATGATGTTTTTACTATGATTTTGCTGCTGCTACAGTACAATGTTAAAAAGAACTGGGTATCACTTTATTTTGATGGTCCCTTTAACACATTTTGCTGAATTTAAGTTACATTGCATCTACATGCCAACTAATTGTCATTAGAATATAAGTAGACTGTTCGGTTGGGGTTAGGGTTAGCGTAAGTTGACATGTACTTGCAAAGTTACTGATAGTCAGTTAAATGTCTGTTGAAGGAGCAGTATCAACAGATATGAAGCAGATAGTCTACTAATACTCAAATGAGAATTAATTGGCATGTAATTGCAATGCAACTTGCAAGGACCATCAAAATACAGATGTGGCTACTGAGAATGCGCAAGTGATCTAAAGTGGTATCGCACGCAACTGCAGTTAAAAAATAGCCTTTGCTTGTTCTTTAAAAGGATTCAGTCAGTGTTTCAATCGAAATTTCTAATTTAAGTGAAAAATATCTAGGGCAGGCCTATTTATGTTAATATAAATTTTTCTATGCTGTTGGAAACGCAGGTGCGTGAAGATGTTCTGTTAATATGTTCTGTATACTGCTGTTCGCATGTTAAAATAAACATGTTTTGCGTCTTAATTGTTTTCTAAAATGTACATTTGTTTCGTCCTTGGTATAATCGTTTTTCCAATATAATTGTGTCTTATGATATATAAAAATGTTTTCCAAAATGTACATTTGTCTCGAGCTTCGACACTTTGTAATGTTGTTTTGCGCTTCCTGGCTACCGTAGTAGAGTTATCTTTAAAAAGGAACAATTAAAAATAAAAAAATAGAGACAATATAATTTGCTGCCACTGAGTGAATTATTCGTAACTTTGTAATCCAAAAAGTAAATCCAAAAAGCAATTTTTTAACTTATTTTAATGTATTATAATTTAATTCCACATGCATTTTGGAATCTGATTATTTAATCTAAATAGCATGTAAATTAGTTCCTGCCCAGCATTAGTTCTTTATCAAAGATAAACGCTACAGTGAAACTTTGGACTGTGGCCAACTAACATGTAGGTAATATTTTAAAGTACTGTGCTACACTCAAAATTGCCAACTCTTGCTTAATGGTGCAGATAATTTTAGGCTTCCTTGTTTACTTGACACCACCTTTAACCCCAATAAACTAATGTTGTCCTGGTAGGCGAAAAACTTTCTCTGCGCGGAGAAAATTGGGATATAGCAGCCAATCAGTTAAGCTTGGCATCTTGCTGTTGTGGGGTGAGCTTTTGTAATCTGTTGAGTGAAGCTTAATAAAATGCGTGAGTGGAGAGGGCTGCTAAAGCCGGGCCTGTTGTTGATGGTTTTGTATATCCCTCTAAAGCCACTCAAGCAGGGCTGAGGGTGGGCTCACTTTCAATATTTATGAAATTGGCTCTGTGTGAAATTGGTTTTGCCTAATGGATCCCTGCATGACTGCGCTCCTTAAAAGACACTGGAGTCACAAGAAAGGGGAGATGAAGACAGTTGAAGAGAGGGATAACACAAGAAGAGTTAAGAAACGGTCAAACCCTCAACCCGGGCCTACTTTAATATTAATACATTACAGGAAAAAAACGCAGGGAATCGTTCAATGACACTTCACATGAACCCGCGTCTTTCTCTATTTGCAGATTTGTCAGCTTTTGAAATTTCGCCTCAATGGCAAGTCTCGTGATGAAGCCACCCAGACCCGCGAGCACCATTTACATTGGGTTTTCAAGAGGAAGCCATTTTTACACAGAGCTCTTTACGCTGGTTTTATCATCTGGGACTCAACCAGCCGGCTAATGAGGATGACCGTGAGCTTGCCCACTGTAACGGTGATATGGATGCTGGGGAAACTGAAAATGTAAAGCAGCCCGGACAGAATGGCGTGCGCTATAATACCGTGGTACATTAAGCAATAATTGGAAGGACCTCCTGATTATAAAGTCGGCCCATTTGGCTGGAGTGCCACATCTCCTCTCTTTCACAGATGGTTAGCTTAGATTAAGTGGGGGAAAAGAATCAAATGTATAGGCTCTATCTCATTGGGGCAGAGCTGGAGCATCTTACTCAGCAGCCTTGGTAATTTACGAGGAGGATGGGGCTTCGTGGATGCATCCGTTCCACCGTATGTCTGTCTGTGACATTTACCAGACTATCTGGATTAATTAGTTTTCATGGCCCATACGCACAGGGCATGTTCGCCAAGAATTCCCACAGCCGTTTCAGATTCCAATTGAACCGAAGCATCAACCTGTCCCATGGGTCTTTTATAGCCATTTATATATGAAGTGTGACCCGAGGAGGTCCGAAGAGGAAAGCTATACTCATTCATCTTAATAGTAGTTAAGGAAAATGGATTTGAAAAATGTTACTATCACTACTATCATTTACTACTTTGGATCATAGATAAGAATACATAGATGTATGTTTGAACATTCTAGACAATAACACATTTTCCATGTACTGTAGTAGATTAATGTGTCATCACTTACAGTAAAAATTTATTCATTTAACAAGATGCCACAGCAATGTGTTATCTCTGGTTGTAATAAGCTGATTCCAGAAGGACTAAATGTGCTAATTTATGCTTTTATTTATAAAAGGTCTGTGTGTATTTGTATTACTTCAGGGTTATAAAAAGCAAGCAAAACTATACTTAGTGTAGATGAGTAAACATTTCAATTAAAAAATATGTATCTGGTAAAAGGTAAAAAATTAAACCTAAAATAGTTATAAAAAACAATAAAAAAAAACTGTTACAGTAAATAACTAAACAGAAGGATGATTAAACCTGCCCAATATAAAAAGCAACAAGAGTTAAAACCTAGCACAGTACAACACACACTAAAAAAAAAACGAAAAGAGATACACCAGGAGTTCCTTTACACCATTTTAGGTTGAGGGCTGGGTCTGAGAAAATAACATACCCTTGTGCAGGCTGAATTAACCATACTAATGACAATGTAATTTACAAGAACACTGGAAGACTACACTAGTTCAGTTTTAGTGTAAGAGACTGGGGATATTCTGATAATCAAAAGTAGTAACACTTTACAATAAGGTTGTATTAGTTAATGTTAGACAATGTACTTGCTAACATGAACAAAAATGAACAATACATTACAGTATTTGTTCATGTTTGTTAATGAAAATGCAGTTGTTTATTGTTAGTCAGTTTTTTATGATTTCTTTAGTTATTATATATATATATATATATATATATATATATATATATATATATATATATATATATATATATATATATATATATATATATATATATATATATATATATATATATATATATACACACACACACGAGCAATTCCATGCAAAAGTCAACCTTGCCATGAAAAAAAATTAAGTTTTCACCAAAATAAACCGTTTCTGGCCTTTTTTTGTGTAAGCAAGTATTTTACAGTACTTTAGAAATACTCAAAAATGCATCTGTCAATGTTTTCAAACTATTCTATTTGATTTACCAAAGTCACACAAGTGGCAATTTCACATCTGTCACATCCATAACGGAGAGGTGTCACACCCATAACGACACTTTTTCCTCATAAATGTGGAAATATTAAATAAAATAAAACCAATCATTTTTGTTTTATAGATAGCTAACTCATTTCCTTTTGATGAGCATTGTTTGTTTTGGGTTGTGCAGTTACATTTACAGAATTTCTACAAAGTATGTTGTATACTGTAAACTCAGACTTTTTTGTCACATCCATAATGCATGTTTATTTTCCTCATTTAAAGTGCAAAACATGTTTACAGATTGATATTTTTCTGGTCACATCACTCTGTGGTGAGTTGTTTTGGAAAATAAAAACCTTGACTTTTCTGTTTTAAAAAGACATTAAATCTGCCTGACTCATTTATTTAAACAATTTGTTTAAAACAATTGATTCATTTCAAAATGAAGCAAAGGGTTTGGATTATTGAATCATTGGCTCACATGATTCAATCAGAAGTAGAATCATTTTGGTATTAAACACTGATTTTTTGTTTTAATGCTAAAACAGAGCAAAAACATGGAAGTGTTTTATATGTAGGACTCCTAAAAAAAACAAAAAAAAACAAACAAAAAAACAAACAAACAAACAAAGTTATAGTCCATACATTTGCACATACAGTAAAGGATTTTAGACATCTAGGCGCAATGTCTAAAATGATGCGAGTCGCGCATCATTAAAAACCATAGCGAATGATGTCAAGTCTGGCAGATTCATTTCAGAACAGACTTCAGCAGAGTCGCAAACCTTAAATCTTATACACAAGGACTAATACAGCTTTTATATTGTCATATAGCACAGGTATTTAAGCATGTAAACAAGAGCGAGAGAATGCTATGTCCACCATGTAACAAATATAAACTAATATAAAACTAGTGCAAACATCATGTGCATAAATCATGCCATGAACATTACATTAAGATGCCTAAAGGTTTAAAAAAGCCTATATATCAAAAAAAGATGGCCAAATGAGAACCTTTCTGTCATAAACTATAGTAAAACAACTTGTCAAAAGCTGTGAACAGATTACATACAGGTACTTACAGTTCAATATTAATTATGTTCCAGAGAATTATAAAATACATAGCAAGCATGATTTCACAAAAGACAGCTTATATCTTAAAATCTCCTCAAAGGACGAGCAGCTACAACAAGCAGACGATGCAAACTCTGAGCCACAACCTGTAAGTGTTTTTATTTGTTAAAATTGATCTATTACATGAACAGCGTCTAGCCTTAATGGTGTGTTGTAGCAAAGATGTAAACAACGGGAAATGCTGTTCGCCACTGCTAACGATTTAGCTACAAATTTTTTTATCAGTCAAACTGCTGTAAACACACACACACACTTCACCAGCATGTACAGCTTCTCTATGTGTGTGCGACTGCAGTGTTTCTCTATAGGCAGCTAAAGATGCGTTCTACATCTCAGATAATGAACTCGCTAAAGATATGTGAATGATTCATGTTACTTAAACATGCATATTCTGAATATATGTGAAAGACGTCGTGTAACGCGTTGAGTTAAAAAAAAATACAGGAGAGCTCGCCTAACTCATGTAGTATCAGAAAAATAAATCAAGACTCACACAGGTTGCATCCCACATCTTGTGCTTTATTCTCCTGTCAGTGTCACTGTAAATCACAGAAAATAACTTAATCCAAGCATTAGAGAAAAATAAAAATAAACACCAGTCCCGCACACATGCGCATCTCATGTTACACGTGTCTACAGATAGTTCATAGTTTATACACACACACAATGGCACACACACACTCTCTTAAAGGAGCCGCACCCCATTTTCACTCGTTACAGACACTAGTCAGATGATATTTTAGAGAGCGGGCATGAGGTTGACTGACTGTTTACACAAAACGCGCGTGCTTGTACGGACGTGAAGTGGAGCCGATCCGCGAATCACAGCACATTATGACATGACCAATCAGAGTCACTTGAGGGCGGGCCCTTTAGAGGAACTAGGAAATATATCAGTCGTTTTCATGTTAGCCGAGTAGCTGTGTATAATCAAAAGTGAGATTTATGAAAAAATAACGCAATTTCCTTCAAGTAAACCATGAGCACACATTGCTTTGCATCTTATTAACACAACAAAGCCTTAAAATTACATTCTGGACCATCCCTTTAAGCTGGTCAAGGGCGCAGAATATTTCAGTTCATCAAAACTGCAAAGTGCCAACAATGCGCCTTAACACACCTCCTTTATAGACCAGCACACCCATGAGTCCACAAAGTGGTGCAAATGCATTTGCTATTTAAACAACATGGTGCAAAATGTGAAAATTACTGTTGCGCTGGTCTGAAAATAGCAACAAGTCACGTCAAACACATCTTGCGCCTTATTGCGCCAGGTGTATTATTGGGCCCAAAATCTGCAATCTGTAGAGCACAATAAAGAAAGTGTTCTGGTGCAATTTTTACCCCATCATCCAATTAGATTCGGATGTATAAAGAGATGTGCAAGACTAGGAAACTTTTGCAGTGAAAGCACCATTCATCAGTGTTTCACCTTGCTTTATAGAATCCAGTTCTGTGTAAAAAAAAGCCTTTAGTGAGAATTTAATTATAATAACAAAATTGTAATTTTAGATGAACTATTTGGGATGAACAGTTTAAGAGCAAGAGTTTCCCCAATGCTCCCTCCATCTGACACAGAAAAAAAATACACCCTACAGTAGTGCCCCCACAAACCAACACCACTGCTTGAGTTAATGCAGACGTGTCCACTTCAAACTGAGTAATGTTTTGATAGCTCCACAGAGAAACAGCGATTTGGAGGCATTACCCTTCTCCCTTACAGTCACCTGGCTGCCGATGAAATACAGTGTCTCAGTATGTGGTCCGTCAGAGAGCAGGACAGTCTCTGGCCCACAGTACCTGCTCCAGTGCACTGTGTTAAACGGGAAGAACCGCAGGAGGAAGCTCTTCATTATACAAACGCTTAAAGGAGTGAAACGCCTCCAGAGAATGAGGGAGGAGAGCTGACAGACTCATCCCTCTCTGTCTCTCTCCATCCATCCCGTGTGCTCATGACAGCTGTCAGCCAAGCAGAACACCTACTGCCAGTCAGCTAATTCATATTCCCAACCTGCAGCCTGCCGGAGAGAGGGATGACTGGAAGACAGGATGCTGGATGGAGGAAACTTGGGGATTTAAAGGTGATGATACTTCAGTTTAAATGTAAGGGGAGAAGTTTGAAGGAAGAATTTTGGGGATTGGAAAGACATGTAGTGCAACAAAAACATGCATGGTCCAATTACAAACTAGTGGTAGAGCATTTCGCTTCATTAGAAGGTCAATCCAATTCCATTCCCCTGAGACCCATCTTCAGAACACAAATGAAGACATTTTAGATGATCCTCCTCTGACCCTCCATTGACAGCAAAGGTGATAAGAAGTTCAAAGTCCAGAAAAGGAACCAAAATGGTTGTTGGTGCCAGATGGGCTGGTCTGAGTATTTCAGAAACTGCTGATCTACTGGGATTTTCACGCACAGCCATCTCCAGGGTTTACAGAGCAGCAGTTCTATGGGCGCAAAAATGACTTGATGCCAGAGGTCTGATTAACAAAATTGTAAACAATTTGGCCGTAGTGTATGATTGTGTGTATGGGTGTAATTGGTGGTTCATTCTGCGGTGGCTACCACTAATCAGGGACTAATGGCTTACTTACACAATGTACAGTTGCCTTGAACCGAGCCTAAGCACGGTTGTCCCCCCTCCCGTCTCCTCCGACAGCCCGCATTCATATTGCATTCAGGCCTGAGCATGCTTTCGTCATCGATGACGCACTGTTCAGTTTAACGGAAAAGAAGCGGTCACGCTCAGCACAGAGATTTCTTCATATCGTTATATCGTTTAACATGCAGTGACATGCAGTCAAATATTTCGCCGAATGGATCAGCCACTTTTGACGGTCATAAACAATCAAAAATTCCTCGTGCTGCAGGAATTAGGAGGTTTGCTAAAGGTGCAGCTGTTGTGCAGTGAGGGCTTTGCATCTTTAATAATCTATGACAGTTTGCGTTCATTGAACAGCAAGAATGAATGATAAACACATATGAAACAGTCCCCTAAAAGTCACGTCTCAGGAGCGCTTTGCACACACTTCATGCATACCACGCCTGAGCCCAAGTGAACCGGGCTCTGGCACACCTCTTCTAACCGGGCCAGGGCCAGCCAACTGACCTGTGCCTGAGCCTAATTCAGAGCACTCACACTTTACAAACGATCCGGGAAACGTGCCTGGGCACGGTTCAGGTAGCATAATGTGAGTACGCCCTAATCTGCAGGATAGTGGGTGACTTCAGTGATTTAACTAATTATACGAAGCTCCAAGAACAAGTTTGTGCTCCAAAGAAAAACTACTCTTCCCAACAATGTTTGCTTTTTCTAGTCAAATCATCAGGGTGCACGTTTACAGCCAGCAATTGTTGTATTTCTATTAGAGATAGCAGTGCAACTATTGTATTGTCCATAGTAAACGCACAAACCTGGTACGGGTAAAGAAAGGACAAAGGAAAGTTGTTTTTACAGATTTTTTTTTACAGGTTATTGTTGTCTTTCAAAAGTGTTTACTGAATCCTTACAAGAATTTTGGTTTTTTTATTTTATGTAGTGGATTAAAGCAGGGGTTCCTAAACGTTTCAGCCTGCGACCCCTAAAATAACAATGCCAGTGACTTGGAATTGTGTATATTAATGAACAAATATTTGCGCACACAACAGTAGGCCTATATAAACACAAGGATATTGACAACACAAAAAAGTGCAACAGTCTAACAACCATATCATTTTTATAGTCATTTATAATTTTGTTTAATTTAATATTAACCTCAACTAAAGAGACTGCTGGACACAATGTTTTCAGCACAAGTGTGTTCTTGGTTTAATTATGGAGACTGCCAATCAGAGATCATCCTCAATGTTTAGTTGTGGCTTGTATTTATTTTAAATGAATTTGATAGCCATAAAGGTGTCAAAGTTTAACCTTGTTCTATAAAAATCAATCTGCTGCAGCTGATGCTATTACAGTGTTGTTAATCTAACGTAAACACACCAATCCTCTGAAAAAAAATTACTTAAAGGCTGATGGCTTTTCATTTGCATGTTGTTGTTTTTTACTATTAAAAACTACTATTTTTATCTTCTTTGGGTTATGGTTAAAATATGGTCATTCTAATAGTTTAATAACATTTATTTGACTTTTTATTTTTTTTTTTAAATCAGGTGACCCTCAGTCATTGTCCCATGACCCCCCACGACCCCCACTTTGGCAACCACTGGATATATTTTTTTATTATGGATTGAACTTTATGGATTAAACTTATCAAAAGTGCAGAAACATTTAGATTTCATTGAAAGATTTCTAAATAATATAGTCACTGTAGACTAACTCAAACTGAATTAGAGTTTTTGACTTGAGAACGGGTGACATATTCTGATTCAAAACAATGAGGAATAATTTCAAAGTTACATCTTTATGAAATTTTATTTCAAGATTTTCTGAAACGTTGCAGAATAAAAATTAATATGTAATGAAGCAAAAATAAACAAATAAATGAAGTAATTAAATTGCTGAAAGCGATAATTCACCCCCCAAATATGAACATATTCCAGCATTCTTTGTTTGTGCTCCTTTTGGCTCCTTTACAAGTTTGGTGATTAAAGCTGAACATTTTTAGTTTTGTGGGAACTTTCTCTTAAATATATTGCGTTTACTGTCAATACTGAAAAATCTCTAAAAGTTTAATGTAATTTCCCTGGATATCCAAAGTGATTAGTCACAGTGCATAAGATTGGCTTAAAGCGACATGGTAGCAGAATGGAGTGCCCATGAGCAAAGATGACAGATTCTGCATAGAATCAATATTCATGACAGCAGTTTTCTCCAGGCATTATAACCTTCATTTGGAAAGTGCAGCAGGTCACCAGTACTAGAGGTACCAGTTTGACTGTCTGATTTGTCCTTTGAGGTTTAGGACAAATCCATAAACAACAAGCAGAGGAAAAAAAAAAACCTCATGAGATCTAGTGAAAGAGAACGGCCTGCTCTGTCTTGCGTGACCAATAGTTGATACAATTGTATGTAATTCTCTGTAATGGGAAGGCAAGCTCAAGGCTGTTAGCAGTAATGAGAACACGGTACGTGCTCTAGGGCCACACTCTCTGATGTCCCCTTCCTTTCCCCAGACAAACTCCACTTTAAAACAAGCCTGAGAAATGGCTCTTACAGACACAAGTGCAGACTGCACCTGCCGTATCATTTATGTCACTCTGACAAAACCCAATTGCAAGAGCAATACTGCTCTTTATATTAAACGGGTGATTCATAAGCTACACTGTAGAATATGTCTGCAGCTTGAAAAATGTAGTTTTGTTGTATAAAGAAACAAAACAGAAGTATTCTCTCACTCAAGGAGAGCTAAAGCAGACCATCACAAATGGTGCCCTTTATTTGTCAAAGATTTAGCCATTTGTTAGTGCAAAATGTGCAAAGTTGTGTTCATCATCAGAATGAATTGCTGAAAAGCAGGCCATCAGTGTTTTGTTTTGAGAAATATTTGAAGGTTTATTTGAAAGTTTAAGGTTTATTCCCAAGTGGAACATTCAACTGTGCTGAAATAAATTATTATGTGGATCAAACTACACCAGCCAAGCTGCATGTTTGATTCAATAAAAAGAATCAACTAGTTAATTTCAGATATCAAACTCCACTGGTCACTGTTACATTTCATTTACTTTAAAAGAACCAACTCATGAGAGTCATCATTGACTGGATCCAACAAAGGGTCGAAGTCATGAAAAAATTATGAAATTGTTAAATTCACTAAAAAGAATCTACTTGTAAGATTAGTTTATTTTCAGGAGAGAGACTATACTGGTCACTGCACATTTGATTCACTATAAAGAACCAACTTATAAGAGTCATGATTGACTAAAAAGAACCAACTAGGAGTCATTGGTTGTAGAAATCATGGAATAAATCATAAAATAGTTTGATTCACAAAAATAATGCTTTTTCACATGTTTCAGAAGTAAAAACTCCACTGATTTTCTCCATGGGAAAATAGATTTTTATCAATATCTAATAAATAACAGCTAAAAGAACAGCTTTAGAATTGATTGTTTAGGCTTAATCTGTTTGCACTAATTTTTAATTTAATGTTTTATGGAATTTTGGCCCAAAAAATAAATAAAAAATACTTTACCCATAATGTTGTATACAATTCCACCAATCAGATAGTCTATCTTTAGCTCCACTCACTTCCAATATGAATAATGCACTTAAATCAGTCTCCATATGCCCTCAAAACACTTTAATGTTTGTATAAATGCATGTTTTGCATTAAACCTGAAATCCATTGTTTCTATTTATACAACATACAACTTTCAATCAAGTTTTATATGTCGTTTTTAAATTTGCACTAATACATGAGATTTTAGTTGTTTCTTTCATACAAGCTGTGTAGTGCTGAGGATTAAACCTCTGTTTTTTAGTCTGATGCGTCAGACTTTACTTCACAAAAAAACTAGCAATATAGTTATGATGTGATTCACCATGTAGAAAGAGGGTTTGGTTCACGGAGTCTACTGATTTATAAAAATTTGGAAAAAATAAACGGGTAAACCACTTCTATAATCAATACTGAAGTTTTTATTATTATTATTCCCCTGCCATGTCTCACACACTTTGAAACACAAAACAGGTTCCCTACCTTTCCTGTTGATCAATTCAAATTGCTGCATTTACTGTACACTGTAAAAAAATATCCATAAATTAGCAGCTTTTCATATTTTGGGATTCATGTTTATATGTTTCTCCATTTATTTATGCTTTTGAATTGCATTATGAGACCTTAATTTTTCTTCCAATAACTTTTAACCTTGAAAAGTTGGAAAAAGTGACTTTTATTAACACTTTTAATAGTCTAAAGTGATATATTGTCTATGTTGGTTTTGTATATTACGCTACAAAAAACTTGTTTTCTTTATACATTAATTCTTACACATTAAATTATTTCAAACTACTAAAATGTCAATAAAAGTCACTTTGTTAAACTGTAGAGTTGAATTTTCAACATCAAAAGTCGACAGAGCAGAGATCAACATCCCATAATGCAATTGACAAACGTAAATAAACATGCAGCCAATATAAATACAGAGAGAGAGAGAGAGGGACTAGTCTGCTTTTACGAAATATTCAAATGAACACTTAACATTTATATTTTTACCCATTCCTAACTGCGCTCATCTTTGTCCTCCAGAGCTGCACCTTGTTCATAGAAAGACAGGTTGGCATAGACTATGCTGCCTGCCGTCCTCTGCCTGGCACATGTTCCTGGCATAGGGATGTGCAGTGAAGACCCCCTCCGGTCCGTCACATGTCACTAGCATGTTGCCAGTGCTGGGCTTCCGCACCCCTGCTGGGCACCGCAAGTGTGATCACATCACCCTTCTGCTTGAGTCGCACTCGTTCCTCACACACACCTACAGTAGCGTCAATCTGTGAGCAGGACAGCCACCAAAACAAACACAATCACCCCCACACACACATTAATCTAGCATGCATCCAGAAAGGCAAGAGCAACTGATATATGTGGTTCCCTCACAGCTTGGTTTTGCAATGATTACTTTAAAAGTTAGTTTCTGTAGTTCGGTGCGCTTGAATTGCTACATGGGAACAATACACTGTATTCTCTCCAAGTGGAGGATTGATGGATAATTTGGTGGAATTACCAGGCACAACGAGCGACTGGGAAACAGCCGCATAGAAAGAGACTTTACGACAGCCAGATGCTTTATTGTTCTCTGGTAAATCACAGATCAGAATTTGCTCGGGGAGGTAGAGAAGGCTGATCCAGAAATTCCAGGCCAAACATTGACATAATCTAGATCCTCCAAACTCCACCAGGAGGCACTTCACCTGCTTTCAATTCAGTTCGTCTTCATTTCTATAGTGCTTTTACATTGTAGATTGCAGCTTAACATAGAAGTTCTAGAGCGAAACTTTTCATATGGACATTGTGGTTTGCCATACAGCAAATGACATTGGTATCTACTATATGAAATCAAAATATTCAATTCAATTTATCTTTATTTCTATAGCATTTTTACAAAGTAGACCTTGTCAAAGCAGCTTAACATAGAAGTTCTAGTAAATTGAAACTGTGTCAGTCCAGTTTTCAGAGTTGAAATTCAGTTTAGTTCAGTGTGTTTAATTTTCACTGCTGAAAGTCCAAACACTGACGAGCAAATCCATCGACGATGCACAGCTTCATAATTCCCAAACCAAGCAAGCCAGTGGCGGGAAACAAGCTTCACCAATTGACAAAAGTGAAGGGAAAAAAAACTTAAATAGGATGGTAAATTTGGATGCTGTCAAAGTCATTTTTGTGTGGGGAACAGAGTTACTTATTTTCAATTGATCAAACAGGAATGACCAGGCTGGTTTGATTAACTAAAAAGAAATGACTCATAGAAGTAATTTGTTGCTAAAAGCTTTTCGTGCAGTGTGCAATGTTTCGTTTGTGAAGGTAAAATAAAAGTGCTCAACAAATAAAGATTGAACAGATTCTGAGCTGCTGAAATCAGTTCAACAACAATTCCAAATTCATTTCCATAATTGATCAAGTATAACGTATATCGATGCAGCCTGACCTCCAATTGGAAGGAACTTGAATTAAGGATAGAAAGATTACTCCTTCTGTTACTGAGCAAGCGCTCATTAATATAGCATTTTTTTTTTTTGCTCAATTATTGATGTTATTTACTGTTTTATTAACTGTTTTTACATTATGTTTTAGGATTGCTGCGTGTGTAGATGTTAATGAAACAAAAAAATGGCAAGATTTAGGGTTAGTGTAAAAAAAAAAAAAAACACAACATTAGACTGTGTCATGTATAAAGCATTAATGAAATAAATGAAAAGTTCCTGAATGTTTGCACAGCCCACTTGGACTCAGATTTCGATGCATAAAAAACGTATAATGTCACCCAATATAGGAACAATTTTATTTATCTGAAAGTCTTAGTTGCAAATTACAACTTTACACTGGATTGTATAAAGTTACAATACATGTAAAGTACTTTGATGACAAAATGCATCAAAATGACATCTAAGATTGGCTTCAAAAACATGTAAATAACTATTGATTAAAGGACAGTCCTGTAATTGTTTTATTTTGTCAATGTTAAATGTCAATTTGATGTCTCTTTGACATCAAGGTAGTAATTTGATTAGCATTTTGATGTGTTTTGTGATGTCATTTTGACATCAAGGTGCATGCTGAGAGTCTACTTTGATAGCCATCCAACACTTGGTTTATCAATAGACCATTTTGAGGCATGTACTGTAAACAAAAACAATGGTCTAAATGTATTTCCTGTTTTACATTTGTAAATTGTGTTTTACATTTCTATAGCGCCTGAGAATCCACAAAGAGCCACATATTGATAAATAATGTTATGACAGCTGTTCTAACATTAAGCTATGATTGAATTGCATCTTGTGGCAGTTATGAAATAGTTTAAAAACAAGGCGGAAATGTTAAGGAGCCAATGACATCCACATGGATTAAAATGGTCCGAATCCCCATCATTGATCCCCATCCCCAACATTGAAATGGTCTATATGAGAAAAAAAATTTCATAGAACTCCTTACAGTATGTCATATTCGGTGTTTGTTTACAAATTAGAGTTCACAAGAGCGTAAACCTAAAACACTCATTGCACAATGCATTCAACAAGCATTTTCAGCAGTGACTGAGCTAAAAACATCCAATTGATCATTAGGATTGGACAACTTTGTAGGATTAAGCAGGTTGAAACTTAGAAAGCCTTCTAGTTTCCAACACATCCTCTAAGCTGTAAACCAATCACAACAGGATAAATCATCAGAACACTCAGAGCTACAATTAGAGCAAGAAATCTCTCAGAAAGAACTTTAGAAAAGATGGAATCTTCAAACAAAATAAATTAATTTAGAACATCTAAAATATGATGTACATTGTGAAAAAAATATATTATATATTACCTTGAATGCATGCAAATTGACTGTAATAAAACTGAAAAGTTGAAAATAGCGGAGAGCAACTCTGTTTTTGTTTTGTGTTTTTATTTCACTCAGCAGATGCGGCTAATATCAGTAATTTGGTAATATATTGGACTAAACCGTTATGTTGTTCTTCTTGCATGGATCTCACAAAGACAATTCAACTATCAGTATTTAACATGAGAGTCACTGAAAAAAAATCCTGGTTGTCTTAATTTTTTTCACTGAATCAAATTAACCTTATGAGTCAATTGAACATGTTAAACTGACTTAAAACTGTTTGCATAACTTATAAAATTAAGTTAGAGCAGGCATGTCCAAGCTCGGTCCTGGAGGGCCGGTGTCCTGCAAAGTTTAGTTCCAACCCCAATCAGACATACCTGGGCTAGCTAATCAAGCACTTACTAGGCTTTCTAGAAACATCCGTGCAGGTGTGTTGAGGCAAGTTGGAGCTAAAATCTGCAGGACACCGGCCCTCCAGGACCGAGTTTGGACACCCCTGAGTTAGAGCATGATTAACTTGGTTTAATAAGTTACAATGAACTAAAACATATGCTGTCATGACTAAATGTTCATATAATTTTAGTGTACACTACCCCAATACAAACTAACATTATGAACATATTACTTTCATATGATATACTGTACATCTTCTGTATAGTCTTCTATTTGATGACTGTAAATACCAAAGTTCCAACATGCCACAGATTTCCTATGCCAGTAGCCTTTTCTTTTCTTTGAATTATGTTACTATAATGCTTTTAAACAATTATTATCTTTAAAAAAACACTGCATACATAAATAAATATATTCAATTGTGCTGAGTATGACAAATAAATTAATCACTAACTTATTTGTTAACTCTCACAGGCTCTCAGTGGGTCAGTTTCACCAGCAGAGAGCACTATTGCTGCTTCTAGGTCTGAAGAATTGTTCCTGACATCCCTGTCAACCTTCCTCAATCACCTTTTCAAAAACATCCACATGATATCATGTGAAAGTCACATAGGATGCTTTAGTCATGCACGCTTTTGGCTCTCTTAAAACATTAAAGGGCAGCGGAGAAAAACATTGCAAAATCTGAAAGCTTTACTGCGCAGACTTCAAGGCTTTGAACAGTTAATAAGAAATTTATGTCAACAAGGATTTAAAGCAAAACGATCTCTAGTTTATCTCGTTTTTCACCCCCCTAAGAGCTCTTGCATAAGTGCATGTATAAGTCTGTTGTCATGCATTTTTACAGGTGGCAATCTGTGCCAAATGACACATTACTGTATGTGTAACAATAAAAGGAATAGACAAAGCCGTACATTTTACTGCTATTAGATGATGTTATATTGTGCACAAATGCTTTTCCTGGCACATGATGCAAATATTATAATTCACATATATAATTGATTGCATTCTGAGATATAAACAGGTTTCATAGAACAATGGTGACAGCCCTCTTTTGACTCTTCACACAGAGAAAGCTTTAAAAGGCCTGTGTATTAAATTGATAGTTCATGCAAAACGTTAATGGTGAATACAGTAATAAAAGCAGGACATTAAAAGGTAAGCATTCTATTAAATAAAAACCAAAAATTGCAAACAAGAATATTTAAGCACATTTCATGAGGTAAATCTATTCTGAAGCACAGTAATAAAAACTATATTTCATATTTGAAAGACATAACTGATCAAAATAACTCTCAGATCAGATTCCTCCCAGTAATTAGTGTAAATTTGCACCTGGTGGTAATTTCCTTAATTATCTGACAAATCCTATTTAACTGACAGCTTGAATTTTCAGCTTTCACAAAATGGTGAGCCATTTAATGTCAGAAACCCTCCATCAGCAAGTTGTCCAGAGAACCCAATGAGCCATTTCAGCCATAGCAAAAAAAAAAAAAAAAATGTTTTTCTAAATCTGTGATTTCTAGAATATTAAACCTTCACAACATCACTAACCCACTTAAGTCCCCCAGAAGGACTGGTCGTCCATGAAAGACCACAGCACAGGAGGACAGGATAATGTGAAGATGGAGAATCTCAATGTACAATGGGTTCAACACTGACGCTGAAATTGACCACCAAATCATTGTTGAACAGAGAAAGAATGTGTTTCACAGAATCAAAGAGAAATGAAAGCTCAGAGTGACCAAAACTTCCTCTGAATTAAAAGACAAGAGAAACTTTGCTAAGAAGCATGTAGTGTTAAAAACTGGTACTTGTTTAAAGATACTTTGGTAACACTTTTTTGATGGCCCATTTGAGTATTAGTAGACTGTCTGCTTAATATCTGATGACACTGCTCCTTTAACCGACATTTAACTGACTATAAGAAACTTTGCAAGTAGTTTGCAACAGTCTACTTATAATGTAATGAGAATAGTTGGCATGTACATGTAGATATAACTTAATAATATAACTTAACAATATAACTTAAAGGGCACATTTTTACCCCTTTTTCAAGATTTAATATAAGTCTTTTGTGTCTCTAGAATGTGTCTGAAAAGTTTCCGCTCAAAACACCCATCAGATTATTTTTTATACCTTTAAGATAATTGGATTTTCTGCTCTGAACAAACATGTAGCTGTTTTTATGGTCTTTAATGCTAGTTCTCCTGGCCAACTGTTCCCACGTGCCTGTCCGTGTGCCTCAACTCAGTCTCCGCCTCTGCCTGTCTCCTCCGACAGACATGAAGGAAGCAGATATCACGTAACGTTTGTGAGAAATACTATATTACGAGCTTTTCAATGATTATTTGACGTATGCATTGTGGAGTTTATTCAAGTCTTTCTGTGATGAGTCACACAAAATGACGGTACAAAGTTCACGCACATATACGTAGCGGAGACTAACACACACAGCAAACACACACACGGCTCGAATGTTTAACTTTCTGCACAGCAAATGTGACAGGATACACGTTTATATCAACTACTATATGAATATCCACTATGTTAATGTACAAAATAAACCTGATTTAACGTCCACAAACCGGGATTGAAGCGTCTTCTTTTATAACTGTACTGACATGCGGCTGTGGTAATAAAGTAAAGCTGAAGTAAATCGCTGTAATTTATTACAAACATGCACTGTTTTAAAAATGTTTTACACTTGTAAAACCCATTCTTGATCACATCTGATGATGATCATAGAGAGCTGAAAAAATCTTTTAATCCCAGTTGCTTGGCACACATTCTGTCTTGCTGATATAATTATACTTGTTATTACGGAGACATGTTAATACGCGGCTGTCAATCAATTCTGTGAGTGGGGAAACCGCACTCCTACATCAAGTTGCGGTGGGCCTCAAAGTGGGAGGGATTTAGATCCTATTTTAATGTCAGGAAATTAAAAAAGAGACTTATTGTCTTTATATCACCCCATTATGACTGTGGACACACAATACCTACACACACTTCTGTCCAAACAGCGCACTAAGGATGATTTTCATCATAGGTGCCCCTTAAATTCAACAAACAGACCATCAAAAAAAAAAGGATGACCAATACTTTTTACATTTACTTGATCTGGTTCTCAAAACATCATTGTCAAAAATTGGGAAAGACTGCACCCAAAGTGTGCAAAGTCAGTGAAATTTGGAAGAGGACTTGTCATGGATTGACGGTTGTTTTGCTGCAGAAAGACTTGGGCCTCTACACGGAATGAAAGCAAATTAATTTCAGAAGCTTGTTTGTTAACATGCCTGCATTCATTTATTAATTTTCTTTTCAGCTTAGTTCCTTTAATAATCTGGGGTTGCCATAGCAGAACAGTCAACTTATCCAGCATATGTTTTACGCAGCGGATGCTCTTCCAGCTGCAACCCATCACTGGGAAACATCCATACACACTCATACACTACGGACAATTTAGCTTATCCAATTCACCTGTACTGCATGTCTTTGTACTTGTGGGGGAAACCGGAGCACCCGGAGGAAACCCACGCAAACATGGAGAGAACATGCAGACTCCACACAGAAATGCCAACTGACCCAGCCGAGGCTCAAACCAGCGACCTTCTTGCTGTTAGGTGAATGCGCTGCCCATTGTGCCACCATGCAGCCCTGTCTGCATTCATCACCCGGTAATTTTAACGCAGGGCAAACATCTCCTCCACATAAAGTTGAAAACATTGAAATAATAAAATGGCCAGACCAGTGTCCTGAAGTAAACACGATTACAAACTCTGGAAAATCCTTGGTGTCAAAGAAACACACTATAGCCAGTGAACTGTGGAAGAAACTTGACAAAGAGTGGAGCAAGAACACAACAGAAAGAGACTAGTAATTAAGTTTTTTTACCTGCTATTTTTAGCAACAGACTTTTTAAACCTTTAGAAATTTTAGTTGATCCTTTCTTGCAGCCACAATCATTGCAGTTCTCCAGTTTTGATATCTGGGATTTACACTGGTTTATATGAAGTAAAGTCATCTACAACTTGAACGACCTGAGAGTAAGTACATTTTCAGGATATTTTCCCATTTTCCTTTAATTTGCAGTGTTCGCATGCATGTCCTTGGTTTTCACAGAAGAAAGTAACTCACCGTAATCACCAGATCAATAGTATAAATTTATATACAGTTGAAATCAGAATTATTAGCCCCATTGAATTTTCTTTCTTTTTTAAATATTTCCCAAATGATGTTTAACAGAGCAAGGAAAATTTCACAGTATGTCTGATAATATTTTTCTTCCAGAGAAGGTCTCATTTATTTTATTTCGACTAGAATAAAGGCAGTTTTTAATTTTTTATGAACCATTTTTAGGTAAAAATTATTAGCCCTTTTAAGCAATTTTTTTTTTAAATCTACAGAACAAACCATCATTATACAATAACTTGCCTAATTACCCTAACCTGCCTAGTTAACCTAATTAACCTAGTTAAGCCTTTAAATGTCATTTTAAAATGTATAGAAGTGACTTAAAATATTTAGTCAAATATTTTTTACTGTCATCATGGCAAAGATAAAAGAAATCAGTTATTGGAAATGAGTTATTAAAACTATTATGTTTAGAAATGTGTTGAAAAAATCTTAAAAAAAACAAACAGGGGGACTAATAATTCAGGGCGGCTAATACTTCTGACTTTAACTGTATGTCCTAATTTCTGCACGTCTTTCACTGTTATATAAACATGAATGCTAAAGCTCATTTGGAGAGGCAAAATGGAAATGGAGTCTTTAGTGCAGCAGCCATTGAGATTTTTCTCTTTTTCTTGCGGCTCATGGAGCCTGGTCTTTGAAATACTTCAAGGACTTCCTTGCCATTAGTGTACATATCATCATTTCATCTAAAACCTATACTGCACTCCGTCTAAATTAGGTGTATTATTAGCTCAGATACATTCATTATTGATCTACGACAGGAGGAGGTATGACCAATTAGAGGCTCTTGGATCTGTGCTGAGGTGTTGGGAACATGCCAGTGTGTGTATAATAACAGATTTGTTCAGATGTGTTCATAATTACAGCACACATCATTCTCTTTGTGAATACTGAAGCCCTCGTGTTTGGGTTTAATGGGCTAAAACATGCATATTTGAGGAGTGAAAAAAGATACAGTTGCCTCAAAAACACAATTAAAATGCACACCTGTCATTTCTTAGTTATCATCGTTTAATATAATCTTAAATGTAGTTTATTCTTGAGATGTAAACTACCTTTCCTGCAACCAATATTAAAGATTTCAGCGTCCAAATATGTTTTCAGTAATAATTCAGATTTTCTGTTTAAGAAACATTTTTTTTTACATTTATTATGAGTGTGACTAAAAGTGTGACTTGTGTTGATACATATTTTTAGGAAATCCTTGGCTTTTTTCAGTATGTACAGATGAATAAAGCATTTAAAAGAACAGTATTTATTTCAAAGCGCCTAATTATTTTTTTAGAAATCATTCAGATTTTCTCTCAAGAAACTTTTTTTACATTTATTATTAGTGACAAACTTGTCCTAATTAATTTTTTTTATGAAATCCTTAGCTTTTTTCAGTATGTAAAGATGAATAAAACATTTAAAAGAACAGTATTTATTTGAAAGTGTCCAATTATTTCTTCAAAAATCACTCAGATTTTCTACCAGGTAAAATTTTTTACATTTATTATTAGTGTGACAAACTTGTTAATTATTATTTTTTTAGGAAATCCCTAGCTTTTTCCAGTATGTACAGATGAATAAAACATTCAAAAGAACAGTATTTATTTCAAAGCGCCTAATTATTTTTTCAGAAATCATTCAGATTTTCCCTCGAGAAACTTTTTACAATTATTATTGGTGTGACTGAAACTTAATTACAATTTTTTAGGAAATCCTTAGCTTATTCAGTATGTACAGATGAATAAAACATTCTAAACAGCAGTATTTATTTGAAAGTGTCAAATTATTTTTTCAGAAATCTTCAGATTTCCTGCTCAAGAAACATTTTTTACATGTATTATTAGTGTGACTGAAACATGTGTTGATTTAATACTTTTTGGGAAATCCTTGCTTTCAGTATGCACAGATGAATAATTCAGAACAGCATTTATTTTTAAAAGTTTATGAATTAATGTAATACTATGGCAACATTTTATCAATTTAGTGCATTTTTGTATAATAATAATAATGTTTAAAATTCTAATATGATTATTTGGGAAGACATGGTGGCTCAGTGGTTAGCACTGCAACTTGATTATGTGTGCTGCAACCTCCGAGCAAGAAGGTCGCTGGTTCGGTTCCTGCCTGAGCCAGTTGGCAGTCCAAAGACATGCACTATAGGTGAATTGAATCAACTAAAATGTAAACACTATACCTAGGTAGGCAATGGGTTTCAAACACACTCTACAATACCTGACAAAAGTCTTGTCGCATATCCAAGTTTTGGAAACAACAAATAATAACTTGACTTCTGCATCCATACATCTCTGCAATGATTCAAATAACTTATTAATGAAGTCAACTGAAATGGCAAAGAAAGCATTCTTGCAGGACTCCCAGAGTTCATCAGGATTCTTTGGATTCATTTTCAATGCCTTGTTCTCAATCTTACCACAGACATGCTCAATAATGTTCATGTCTGGTGACTGAGCTGGCCAATCCTGGAGCACCTTGACCTTCTTTGCTTTCAAGAACTTTGATGTGGAGGCTGAAGTATGAGCAGAGCTATCCTGCTGAAGAATGTGCCCTCTCCTGTGGTTCGTAATGTAATAGGCAGCACAAATGCCTTGATACCTCAGGCTGTTGATGTTGCCATCCACTCTGCAGATCACTTGCAAGCCAAACCATGATTTTTCTTCAGCAAACTTGAGTGATTTCTGTGAAAATCTTGAGTTCATTTGAGTTCCAATAAGTCTTCTGCAGTCTTTGTGATAATCGGGATGCAGTTCAACAGATGATTCATCAGAAAAAAATCTACCTGTTTGCCACTTTTCTAAATGATGAACTAGATGGCAAGTTACTATTTGTTGCTCTTACAACTTGGATCCATGACAAGGCTTTTGTCAGGCAGTGTAGATTTTGATTGAGCAAAACCTTCTTTTTTTTTTTTTTTTTTTTTTTTTTGCCTAACCAAACCTAAAGCAATCAAGTCATGACAACGAAGAATAAAACATACAAATAAAAATAATCTGTAGTTTTTAGAAGTCAACACACATCCCATTAAACATATTTAGCTGAAGTCACTGCAATACTTGTTCTCTATATTCTCTATATTATTTTTTCTCAAGAACATGAACACATTGCTTGACAGAAACACCTGAGAGCTCTTTTTATCAGGTTACACTAAATGAGCAAACACAAGCGACGTGAGCTCAAATGAGGTTACACCGAAAGACGCCCGCCGCTGTCGTCTTCCTCCAATTAAGACTATTTATTCTGCACGCAGCCTTTTTTGGGAAATGATAAGGCACAGCACGTTCCTGGCTCTTGCTGTTCCTTCAAGCATTTCCGATTTATCCGTGTAGGAGCAAGGAGACAAGCGGCACGCATTCATAATTACAGACTGATTCAATCATCATTGTTGTCATTACCGTGACTGATACATGCTGGCGACGATAGCACAGCAACACAAAAGTGTGACACTCAAAAGACAATGCGCTTCCTCGTCTAGCGTACCTGTGCGTGTGAAAGAGAGGATGAGAGAGAGTGAAAGAGCCGGATTTAATAAAAGCCATTGTTCTGATTTATGAAGTGTGACCCTGGATGATTCGTCTGATCAGACGGTGGCATGTGAGGGACAGGCATGTCACAGGACTCACCATCTGTGCCAACTTGGACTTGCAAGGTAATATGAAATTGAAAGTCATGTCATCTTCATGTCAACCTTCATGTCATTCCAAACCTGCATCAGTCTCTGTATGACAAAAGACCATATGGCTTTTTTTCCTGTTGTGGATCTCAACTAATCTAATGACTGAGCATGTCGTAATAGGGTTTAAATAGTTAACGTATACATAGCTTATTTTATTTACTTGCAAAAGCAAACTAAGAGATTAAAGCAGGCAGATTAACAGATTAAATATTAAGTAATCATCACATTACCAAAATAATATTGTCAACAAGGACTATATAGACATACAGTGCTCAGCATAATTGAGTACACCCCATTTTGAAGATGAATAATTGTGTCCATTTCTCTGTGAATATAGGCAATGTATTTTGGTGCATTTGAACAAAATAGATTTATTAAACGGATATATTTATGAAAATAATATCAAACCAAATAAATTAAGATATAGAAAGATAATAGATTTAAATTCAGGCAAAATAGTGGGGGGAGGGGGGTGCTATTTCTATAGTTCTTTTTACAATGTAAATTGTGTAAAAGCAGCTTAACATCTATGAAGAGAAAAGAGTAAAAGTCATATTAGAGTAAAAGCCATACTATTAAATATATTGTATTGATAAAATATTACTTAATAAATAATATTAAATATTATTATTGAATAAAAATAAATAATAATTATTAACTGCCAAAATTAAATGTCAAATTCAATTTAACTGCCAACTTAATGGACTGCATACCTTTATCCATTTCAGAGATGGCAGAAACTGCATCCTGTTTGTTTTCTTTACTGTACAATGGCACAATGTTTAATTTTTATTGGACATACACAAAACATAGTAACTCCAGCAACCAAAACTATGCACATGGTGTAGAGATAAAATATGAATATTCAATTTAGCTTGAATCAGATTTAAAAAAAAGAAAAAAGTCCTTATCTAGTAATTCAAATTCTCCAAATTTGTATTGCTTCATCTGTTTAGGACTTAATTTTTGTTTTTGGACAATATTGTTAAAAACTCTCTCTTTAATTGTCTATTGAAGATTAAAGAGTTAGTTTACCCAAAAATAAAAACTACATAATTATTACTTTTATGTCGTTTTGAACTTTGTTCGTCTTCAGAATACAAATTAATACATTTAATTGAATTCTGAGAGCTCCCTCATCCTCCATAAACAGCAAAGTTCTCGACTCATTCAAGGTCCAGAAAGGTAAAAAAAATTATTCAAAACAGACCACATTTCCTACAATAATTGGGTTTTATGAAGCTATATGAATAAATGTGTACACATAAAACATAAAACACTCAGTGTCAGTATATTGTGAATGTTCACAATGTTTAATTGTATGACAGAATGTCCAATTTTGGGTAAATTTTTTTAAGCAAGTCAATAATTGGTAGTTTAATTCTAAGGGGCAATCCCAATTCTACCCCTTAGACCACAGGTGTCAAATCCAGTTCCTGGAGGGCCGCAGGCCCACAGCTCTGCACAGCTTAGCTTTAACCCTAATTAAACACACCTGATCAAACTAATTGAGTACCTCAGGCTTGTTTGAAACCGAAATGCACAGTACAGTTATAAGCTTATTGCCACATTTTACCGTTATGATAACATAATATATGCCTTCAGTGATTTCTCGAAGATAAATACAAAAATAAAGCAACTGGAATAACTACAGCAGTCGTGATCGTCAATCTCATATGAAGCAAGAGAATACGATGCCGGTTGATGACGTGCAGATATTGTAGTGGTGTCCCATTTTTTAGCCTTCCCCTTCACACTCTGTTTCAAGGGTCAAATAGAATTGGGATTGGGCCTTAGGGTTAAAGATTATAAAACCCCAGATCAGAATACTAGAGGAATACCAACACAGTGCTGCCTTTAATCAGTTATTTGAGAGAGTTTATAAAGTTCACCAATGCTATGACCTCCTCCAGATTCATATTTAGCTTTGTTTCTTTTCTACTATTTAACATTCAATTACTTTTCAGATCAAACTCGCTTGTCTTTCTGGACACGTAGCGCAGGAGCAACATCTCACTCTGTTGCCTGGAGCGACACATTAAAAGCGCACCACTCACAATAGATATTTACCCGCAGACAGCCAAAATGACTTTTATTCACCACAGTAGTTGCTGGCCGTGACTGCTCCAGAGGGGATTCAAGCTCGAGGAGTTGTGGTAAGCATGAAATCAGAGTGAAGCCATCTGTTGCTCTAACATCTGCATGTAAAGAGGAGGAGAATTGTAAACTACAGCGACACAGAGCCGCACAAAACAACAAGAGTGCTCCATTACAACAATCATTTTGGTCCCTAGTCTGCATGACAGCAACAGAAATGTTCCATTTGAACCAAAGTTTTAGGGTTAAAATGCAGTCTAACAGCTAAACCAGATTCTTTGAAATTCCAATTGGTCAATGCAAACACTCAGCGGGCACTTTATTAAGTACACAATTTCTAATCAGCCAGTCACACAGCAGCAACTCAATGCATTTAGGGCAACAGTAACTCAAATAACCACTCGGTACAACTGAGGTATGCAGAAGAGCATCTCTGAACACACAACAACCTTGATGCGGAAGGGTTACAGCAGCAGAGGCCCATACCAGATGCCACTCCAGTCAGCTAAGAACAGGAAAGTGAGGCTACAATTCACAAAGGCTCACCAAAATTGGACAATAGAAGATTGGAAAAACGTTGCCTGGTCTGACGAGACTGGATTTTTTGCTGTGACATTTGGATCATGGTAGGGTCAGAATTTGGCATCAACAACATGAAAGCATGGATCCATTTTTCCATGTATCAACGGTTCAGGATGGTGGTGGTGTAATGGCATGGGTATTTTCTTGGCACACTTTGGCCCCATTAGTATCAATCAAACATCGTGTACAGCCAGAGTATAGGTCCATCCCTTTATGACCACAGTGTACCCATCTTCTGATGGCTAATTCCAGCAGGATAACGCACCATGTCATAAAGTGCAAATCATCTCAGAGTGGTTTCTTGAACATGACAATGAGTTCACTGTACTCAAATGGCCTCCACAGTCACCAAGTCTCAAACCAATAGAGCACCTTTGGGATGTGGTGGATTCACATCATGGATGTGCAGTCGACAAATCTGCAGCAACTGTGTGATGCTATCATGTTGATAGGGACCAAAATCTCAGAAGAATTTTCCAGTACCTTGTTGAATCTATGTCACAAAGGATTAAGGCAGTTTTGAAGGCAAAAGGGGGTCCAAACCTGTACTAGTAAGATGGTGTATATATACCAGTGAGTGAATATTGGTGCTTTAAAGTAAAAGTTCAGATTTTATGACACGTGACAGATTAAAAGTAATAGTCTAGGCAAAAATCTAAGTAGTGCAATTAATTATTAGTAGAAATTACATAATTTATCCTTCCACACACAAAAAATGAAGACATCATATTTACGCATTCCCGTTCTCACTGAAAAATAGAATTTCTGTTATTAATTAATCACCCTCATGTTGTTCCAAACCCCTGAGGCCTTTGTTTGTCTTTGGAACATTTCTTGGTGAACTAACACTTCAAGTGTACAGCTCTACTTTTAATTTGCTCATCTAAAATTTGGCAAGTTCTCAGATATTCAGCATTATTATTTGGTAAACTACATTTTTGACCTAATTTTGTCAGTTTTCCACATATTTAGACATTATTTCTTGTGAAAATGTCTTTGTGTCTTAAAACAGATAGAATATACTCCATTATATGCAATATAACTATTAACTTGTTTAGTATTGACCTTCTGCGATGTGGAAGTGTTCTGGGTTTTGTGATTGATTTTTGACTTCTGATTCAGTTGCCAATGGAAGAAATGACTAGGAATAATAAACGGCAAAAATTACTTGCTCTACAAACAAATTTGTTCATAATTATAAATAAAAAGCAAAAGAATATACATTAGAATATATCCGTTTGCAACAACAAGCAGATTAACAAGTGTTTTTTAATGTCTAAAAATCAATGGAAGTGAATCCGGAAGTCTCGATGCAAAAAGATTCCAATGGCTGCACCCATTTGAATAACGTCAATACACTGCATGAATAGGCAAATTTTGTCTCCACCCACACTTAATCACCATCTTGCTTTTAATGTGAATGTTTGTTATATGAATGTGAACGTGATGGTCAATGTGATTCCCGGGTGAGCCTGCATTATGTAGCAGTTATCTTGAAATAACATACCTTTGACCAACAATACAAAATCGCAAGTGTCACTACTGGATTAATTCAGCAACATATGTTAAATTTGAATCAGAAAGAGGAAATAAGGACAACACAATATGCAGGGTTGTTTATTAGTATAACAATTTAAGCATTCCTCTCCACAACGTAAAACTTAATGGCCTGACTTTACTATCAAACAGCTAATAAAGTTGCTAATGTTACAAAATGTTCCTGTTCACTATCTCAGAAGACTGCTTTCTAAAAATCTGCATGCTTAAGTAGAAATGTTTTGAACATCTTAGAAAGTGTGTGAAAGAATAAAAAGAATGTGATAATGATATGAAAAAGCAACACCCTGCTAGGCTTTTTAAGACAACTGATACTTTTTGATCCTAGGTTGTACATCAAGGTCACAGAAAGGCCTAACCAGCCAAATGTCCAATTCCATTCAATCTTTGACTTTGGGCAACCAAAAGCACAGCAACTAAACCCTTCAATAATGTTAGCAAGAAGCCCCTTAAGCATGTTAATTGCAGCAAAGTAGGTTCTTAAAACACGTTTTTTGTGCATTTTCATAACTTCAAAAGTCTAGGCCAATAATCTTTAATATTTAACTGTGCGAATGCTTTGAAGGAATTAAGGAAAGGAAGTTCAAAGAAGCCATTTTTTCCCTCATGCACATTCATAGCACGTTCTTAGTCCAGTCTGTTAAATTTTGAAGGAAAAAAAATTCCAACACATTCACATTCTCTCTCCATTTTTGCTATAGGGTGATAGGAACCTATATTTTCAGGTGTGATAACAGTAGAAGTGTGGATAGCACATTCAAAAGTGTTTGTAGAGATAACCAAAAACAGTAAAAATATAATGTAAGACAATCCAACTTTGTGACAATCTACAACAATGCCAGAGAATCTCTTAAAAAAAGTGAGTTATCTGGAACTTTGCAGTAATCCTACGGAAAAAAAGACAAACTGTTTAGCCAACAACTGCATGAGACAAAGTTTTCTGCCTCCCCCACCGTCCGTTAATATTCAATGGCTGCGCTTGTCTCTGAAGATTTGTAACTTGGTTTGAACACATTAAAGCCACTCACATCTGAACAGCAGGCAGACGCCAGGGCTTTCATCTCCAATGCAAAACCGCTCATTTTTTACAGGAGAGGTTCAATGAGTTACACGGGTGACATCAGATGGTATATCTCAGAGATGGATATAGCAGGTTAGAGGAGGCTCCAAAAGCAAGTAAATACTATAATTTCTAGGGGAGTCAACAGGGAAGGAGAGGAATGAGCATTAGAGGAGTGCTTGATTTAGAATCTGCAGCTTTACTCCACGTGGAAGTTTAAAGGAACACTCCACTTTTTTTTTTTTTTTTTTGGAAGATGCTCATTTTACAAGTCCCCTAGGAGTTAAACTGTTTAGTTTTACAATTTTGGAATCCATTCAGCTGATCTCCATGTCTTAGAGGAGCACTTTTAGCTTAGCTTAGCATAAATCATTGAATAATATTTGAATTGGATTAGCATCTTGCTCAAAATTCCAAAAAGAATTATGATAGTTTTAATATTTAAGGCTTGACTATTCTGTAGTATGGCAAGGCAAGTATATTTATATAGCTACTTTCATACACAATGGCAATTCAAAGTGCTTTACATAAACAAGAATAAAAGAAACAAGAAAATAAAAACGACAAAGAATAAAAATGATTAAAAACAGATAAAAACAGATTAAAATGCGTTAAAACTAGTTTTAAAAGAAGGAAAAAGAAAAAAAAGACATAATAGTGTGATCTGTGGGACATAGCACAGTGCTCATTCAGTAAAGGAACAGCTAAACAGATTTTAAGTGTTTTAAACAGATAACAGTGTTTTAAGTACTGATTTGAATATGCCTAATGTTGGAGCACATCTGACCATTTCTGGAAGCTGATTCCAGCAGCGGGGGGCGTAGTAGCTGAAGGCCGATTCACCCTGCTTGGACTGAACTCTTGAAATTTCTAATTTATTTGTTCCTAAAGATCTGAGTGATCTGTTAGGTTTGTATTCAGTGAGCATATCTGTAATGTATTGAGGTCCTAGGTCGTTTAGTGATTTATAGACCAGTAATAAAACTTTAAAATCTATTCTGAATGTAATTGGGAGCCAGTTTAAAGATCTGAGGACAGGTGTGATGTGCTCTGATATTCTGGTTCTGGTCAGAACCCTGGCAGTAGCGCTCTGGATGTGCTGCAACTGTCTGACTGTCTTTTTGGGAAGGCCAGAGAGGAGGCCGTTACAGACCTTATTAACTCTGGGGGGGTTGGGGGAACTACAGTCTTTTTTTTTTAAAGTGGGCTGTGGCTTTAAAAGTATTGTTTGAAAATAAAGGGGATCAAACAGAAAGAGAAATCATCATCCCTTAAACCAAACATACAGACTTTACTCAAGCCAGAGAAAATTCCTAAAATAATCTGCCATATTGACTATAATTTACTACAAATATAATCTAAACGAACTAACAATTATATGAGTGGCAAGACAGAATGCTCAACAGCAATATGTTATTATGTTAGTACGTTAGGGATAAAGTACATCCAGGAGATTGATATCGCCGAATACATCCTGACAGGCTTATTGGCCTGTCGGTTAAGATCGAAGGTTATTTCCATAATTTTTAAAATTATCTTGAACCTACAAATAAAATATTATTTCGCAACATCACATTTTTCTTGTGCTTAAAATGAGAGGTAGACTAAACTAATGATAATGCATTATAAATGAATATTTCCTATTTAACATTTTTAATGTTAGCTTTTCTTTTGTTATTATGAAGTTTGATGCTTAAAATTGAAATGTTTAAACATTAAGATAAACATGCTATGAACAAAAAAAGGAGCAACAAGACTACAAAAGTGTAATTTAACTAAATTAATTTATTTGTACATTAGAAAAAAGAAAGCTGAACATTTTAGCATGATTTAGTCCTACAGAAGACACCCATTAAAATATACATCAAGTGTAACAAAAGTTAATTAATAAATTAAATCCTGTGAGGGATATTTACAGTCAGAATCTCTGATGACATTACAATATTTATAAATCACCAGGACAGCTCCAAAGTGCTAATTATTGTTATTTTAAGTGTTTAATTTACAGCTATCGTTCAATTAACTAGTTTGTTTTGGTTCATAAAAAGTTGAAAACTCTGAGATTTTATTAAAATATAAAAAAATATATATATAAAAGCACTAATAATTGAGAAAAAACCCAATTATGCATGAATTTAATGTATGGTAAATTAATTCAAACATATACATCTGACATCATTCATTAGTATCTTAATCTGTTGATTACAGCAAAAAAATCTCTTTAAAACGCTGCCCTAATGACCTCCACTGTGTATATAAATATGCAAATCATGTGATAGAGACATTTATTTTATCATGCAGCCTTTGAGTAGGTCATTGATAAACATGAGATTCCATGGTAGGAAGTCCAGCCAATAAGCCATTTCCCTGAAGAAGTGAGGGTCATGTGCTTGGCAGAAGGACAGAGGGGGTTTAATTCACTGCCTTCCAAAGAATTTGGACCAGTTCTTCAATCGCAAACCACAAAAGAAGACTCTGTATCCATCTGATCTAACCTCTGCCCTGCTTTCAGAGTAAAATATTCCCTGGAGAAGCCCATTTGAAGAGCTTCCTAATTTCTGCCTTCTAACTGTACAATAGGCCTTTGGAATAAAATGTTTAGCAGGATTTTCTGAAAGCTTCTGCTTTTCAATCTCTCTCAACTATCATGTATGGAGGCTTAAGTGCTTCAGATCTTTTTATTCATTCTTATTTTATTCTCTTTGTGTACATTTGCACTACTTGCTGAACCATTGGTTTCAGCTGGAAAGAGCCCCGGTTTGATATTGAGCCAACGACAGAGACAATTAGCGAAAACCTCCCTCCCTGTACAAAGTGTATAAACAGAGATGGACCATTAGCTTCTCCTGAAGCTAATATTAACTCTCAGTGGATACACAATCCTAAAAATGAAGAGGTAATGTGTTGTCATGGCACTGTTTGCAATGGATTTGCATTGGTGAGAGGTTTGTAATTATGCTGTTTAGTTGGCATCGCTGATGTTAATATTAGTTGGAAATGCCTCTGACCTTCGCCTGAGGAATTCTCGTTCCACCTCCAAATAGTTTCATAGGTCTCAATATCAGATTTTAATTCATTGTTGTCATGGCAATAAGGCAATACAGGCATAAAGTCCACTACTACGCATTTAAGTGTAATTTTATAATGAGACTAATGCTGCCAAAGTTGCTTAGTTGTTTTGGTTAATGACAGACAACAGCGTTCAAAGAAGCAAAAGTATATTTTCAAGTTCAAGTGAGTCCCATAAGCAGATTTAAGGGCTTTTAACAAGGCATCAAGCCTTGATTGTCATTGTGAGTGTTGATTATAGTGACACTGCTTCAGCATAATGCTAGTCAAATAAGGAAACATGATGCATCTCCAGATGAAGCAATTCGTTTGTTGCATCCAATGAATTTCCTGTCTACATGCACTACCTGACAAAAGTCTTGTCTTGTCGTCTATCTAAGTTTTAGAAACAATAAATAATAACTTGACAGCTAGTTGATCAGTTGTTATCAGAAGGCATACTCTAGAGGCAAAGGCCTCTAGATTATGCTTATTTTACCAAAATAAAATATGATCATGCCTTGATTTTTAATTATTTAATTAGGACAGTAAGGTCTGACTTTGCTTAGACAAAAATCTTGTCACTTAACACAAATGACATACAGTATAGAATATAAAGTCATGGTGCTGTGGAAAAAGAATAAATATTGTGTATGACTCCCCTGAGGCTAAAAGACTGCATCCATACATCTCTGCAATGACTCAAATAACTTATTAATGAAGTCATCTGGAATGGAAAAGAAAGCGTTCTTGCAGGAATCCCAGAGTTCATCAAGATTCTTTGGATTCATATTCAATGCCCCCCCCCCCCCCCTTCTTACCCTAGACATGCTCAATAACGTTCATGTCTGGTGACTGGGCTGGCCAATCTTGGTGAACCTTGACCTTCTTTGCTTTCAGAAACTTTGATGTGGAGGCTGAAGTATGAGGAGCGCTATTCTGCTGAAGAATATGCCCTCACCTGTGGTTCATAATGTAATAAGCAGCACAAATGTCTTGATACCTCAGGCTGTTGATGTTGCCATCCATTCTGCAGATCTCTCACACCGCACCCTCCATACTGAATGTAACCCCAAACCATGATTTTTCCTTCACCAAACTTGACTGATTTCTATCAGAATATTGGGTCCATGCTGATTCCAATAGGTCTTCTGCAGCATTTGTGATGATTGGGATGCAGTTCAACAGATGATTCATCTGAAAAATCTACATACTGTCACTTTTCTGAATGATCAACTAGAAGTCAAGTTTTTATTTTGTTGCTTTTACAACTGGGATCCACGGTAAGACTTTTGTCAGGTAGTGTACTCCTCAACAAAGAATAAATAGTTATATTAAAAAACCTTAAGTGACCTGAAGCAGTCTGAGCTTGAATTTGCAAATTGTTCATGGAACTCTGGCGTGAAGATGGAGGTGAATAAAGCAATTATTTTCAGAGGGGTTTTAAGAATTTAGATGACCTAAGCTGTTGTCTGGCATCAGAAAGACAACAAAACATAAGCATTGGTATAATTCATACAATTTCCCTTCAGCACTTGGATGAAAACCTTTCAATACTGTCCGGCATATATTCCACACAAAACAAAACAAACAAAACCTTTGAGACTGATTACAAATTACATTAAATATACAAACTAAGCACTGCTTTGCATACATTTGTTTTTAAAATTACTGTAATTAAATATGCTTTTAATGACTATAATGACTAATATTAACATTAATAATTTGGTTTATTATCAAGATTTTACCAAGATTTCACAAATAATTAAAACAAATGTATTTCCCCACACATTTGATCACATATAAAAAAAACTATATTTGTCAGGAACCTCTCAAAAGTGAACTGCCAAACTTTGTTCTGGCCTCAGAAACTGAAGTACAACCCGCACTGCTGTTATACAAAACGACAGAGGATTACTTATACCAGCCGACTGCACACGAACAGCACCTCAGCATCAAACTTGACTTCATTACCTACTTTAAGACTATGACAGTAAGTCTCGCCTGAACTTATGATGTCAGTATCTCCTGGGCAGAGTCAGGGCCAATGTTTTATTCATCTGATTGTAGCATTCAGTAGCGTTGTAGAGGAGTTCTCTAGTAAACACGGATTTAATGGGCCAGGCTCGTTTTTCGCCGTCTGGCAGGAGCAGCAGCGCTAGAGAAAACCATGTATAAGAAATGAGGAACAATGCTAGCCCAGGCTTGAGAACTAGAGACGGGGAACGAGAAGCGACTGCAGGAATGTGCTAAAAAGAGGAGAGATATGCACCTGGCAGTGTAGTATAGTGTTCTCATCTTTGCAGACAGAGCCATGCTGCTGCTTCTCAATGCAGTTTGAACATACTGCTACCAGGCACTGAACGGATGTAACATGACAAGAGCTTTTCTGCTGTATAAATAGAAAGGTGCAGGTTTGCCCATATGATTTTTTTTTTTTCATTTAACTGGGTATACCAAATAGTCATTTTTCACAATGCAATTGCAAATAGGAGCTCTTTTGTATCTGCCTTGTTGTAAATTTTCTTAAACACAGTGATGGCATTGTTCTTCAATAATCATTTGACGAGTCAGTAATTCAACGACGGGGTGGCTTGATGTTCTCCCCATGTTCGTGTGGGTTTCCTCTGGGTGCTCTGGTTTCCCTCACAATCAAATGACATGTGGTATAGGTGAATTGAAAAAACTAAATGGGCTGTAGTGTATAAGTGTGTGTGAAAGTGAGTGTATGAGTGTTTCCCAGTTCTGGGTTGCAGCTGGAATGGCATTTGCTGCGTAAAACATATGGTGGTTAAGTTGGCGGTTTTTTTCCGCTGTGGTGACCCCTAATAAATAAGGAACTACTAGAAAAACGAATGAATTATTCAACGACTCGCATAAATAAGGAGTAATTTGTTTTATTACTGTTTAAACCAGGAAATTGTTGCTAGAGCTGTCAATTTAAAATGTGCATCAATTAGCTGAGCTAATTAATATACACCAACCTGTGAGATCTCTTTGCTCGACTCAATAAGGATCGACTCTATTTTCAAATTCCACGACCACGCTTGAAATGTCGAGGTAATAGAGCTTTTTCAGGAGCAGCTCCAAGACTTTGGAACGATCTTCTACTCTCCTTAAGAACATTTCCAACTTTTGGGTCTTTTCAGAGGTCACTGAAAACACACTTATTTTCTTTAGCTTTTAATCATGTGTGGTGAGTTTATGTACTTTAGCTCCTTGTATGTTTACATGTATTGTGTTTTTATGTAAAGCACTTTGGTACTCATTGTGGTTGGTTGAAAGTGCTCTAGAAATAAATTGAGTTAAGAGTTTAGTAAAATTGAATGCCTCTAGCTGTAACATATAGTTGTATATCATCAAGTATATACATACACAAAATATGTGTTAATGATTTTTTTTTTTGAAAATTCTTAGTTTGAAAATGCTACTTGGTTCTTTAATGAAAAGGTTCCCAAACTTGACCATAAAAAATATCAATGACAGTGACTCGTGACCCCCAGAAGTTGTTTATAAATATACAATTCTTGCATGCAACAACACACATCAAAAGATCTATATAAACAAGCATACTGACAAAAATGCAACAGTCTTAGGGTGCACTCACACTCTGTTATCCGAACCGTTCCCAGGCGCGTTTCCTGAGTACTCCGAATGAGGCCCAGGTGCAGTTCAGTTGGCCAGCCATGCCCCGGTTGGAAGGGGTGTGCAGTTTGTTTGGGTTTTGGAGCTGTATGCTTGTAGTGTGAGTGCAAAGCGTGCCGGAGCCCGAAACTGAAGACGCGACGCCACTTTTAAGGGACTGTTAAATATGAATTTATTAATCATTCTTACTTTTCAGTGAACGCAAACTGTCGTAGTTTATTAAAGACGCAAACGCCTCGCTGCACCTTCAGCAAACTTCCTAATACGTGCACCATGAGGACTTCTATGATAACTTATGAGCGTCAAAAGTTGTGGATGTGTTCTGCAAAATATTTGACTGTGTCACTGCACATGAGATGGGTAAACAACATTTAGAGTGCAGCAAGTCGTTTAATTTTCTTGGTTTAATTTTAGAGACTGCCACTCTTAGAGATCATCCCCAACATTCAGTTGTGACCTGTACGTATTTTTAATGTACATGAGTGCCAAAAAGCTGTCTGAAATTATTATTTTTTTTAAAGAATGAATGCATCTACATGCCAACTAATTCTCATTAGATTATAAGTAGACTGTTAGGTTGAGGTTAGGGTTAGTGTAAGTTGACATGTACTTGCAAAGTTTCTTACAGTCAGTTAAATTTCTGTTGAAGAAACAGTCTCAGCAGATATTAAGCAGACAGTCTACTAATACTCAAATGGACCATCAAAGCAAAGTATTACCATTCATTCATTCATTTTCCTTTGGCTTAGTGCCTTATATATCAGGGTCGCCACAGCGGAACTTATCTGGCATACATTTTACACAGCAGATGCCCTTCCAGCCGCAACCAATTACTGGAAAACATCCATACACTCTTGCATTCACACACGAACTCATACTCTATGGGCAATTTAGTTCATCGAGTTCACCTATATCGCATGTCTTTGGACTGTGGGGGGGAAATCAGAGCACCCGGAGGAAACCCACGTGGACACGGGGAGAACATGCAAACGCCACACAGATATGCCAGCTGGCCCAGGCGGGACTCGAACCATCAACCTTCCAGCTGTGAGGCGACATGCTAACCACTGAGCCACCGTGACGCCCAGTTTAATAATATTTATTTGATTTTAAGAAATCACCAAGTCACCCACGCCTCATTGCCGTGCAACCCCCACTTTGGGAAATACTGCTTTAATGCAAAGGTTTGCAATCTTGTCATGCCCTTCAGGCACATGCAATGACTTTGGTTACTCAAAATGTGATTTGTAGAAATTAATTTGTTTACACAGGAACACAAAAACTTGATTTAACAACTTTCTGGTTATTTTACATATCACCCTAAGAGAAAAACAACTCGTGTTATCTTCAGAATTTTCAGGTGGCTAAAAAAATCCCCACCCAGAGTCATGAAACTGAGCAATCATGAAGTCTGGCAAATAAATATTTGAGGATATGCGCTCAGGTGGTGAAATCTGAATAAATGGCACAAGCAAGCAGGAAAATGTTGATTACCCCGACAGATTCATATTCATAATGCAACGACCAGCTATTACTCTGAAAAAGTGATCTCAACACATTTCTCCTTGGCTGCTCTCATCAGCGCGTTTTCTACACTGTGTATCAAATGCCACTGCTGTACTGTGCCCACTCGAGCCAGCAGCAGCCGTCAGACGTGAAACGCTACCAGGGCGAGCGGGCCTGAGGTTGAGCAGTGCATCACCGGGAGCAGGCGCCATACATCAGAGGACCGTAACCTGTCAAGGCGTGAATGGGTTTTGTCATGAATGAATAACTACTGCAAATGTAGCGGCAAGGAAGAGAGCTTTACGCTACTAAGCCTTTTCATCTCCTCTGATCCAAGCTTTGGGCCAGACAGAAAATAAACAGAATCTTCTACAAACATAAAATCTTTGTCCCAAATGGAAATGCAATGGAGATTTTTTTCCTATTCTGAGACGAAGGACAAGCGGCACAGAGAGCGTGTGAAAGTGTAAAGTCTATTTTAACTGACAGTACGGTTGTCTGCGCTGGGTTCTTGCGTGGTGACAGCCGTCCCCTCTGGGCAAGTACAGCTGACTACAGTTGTGATCGTAACAGAAACATCCATTGGGTGTTTAAACCCAGTGAATGGTTGGATTCCTGAGGCAACACTTTTTTTAGCCAACTATAGTAGATGCACACATACAGCAGGTCTACATTATGCAGCAGGAGTCTGTGAATGAAATTAATTAGCAGAGTTGACACCATCAGGCCGCCCAAGTATATTTAGTGACACTTTTTTTTCCTTTACTATTATTAAAAAATAGTAATAATAATAATTAAGTATGCAGCTAAAGGCAGCAAGTACGATTATTGATCCCCTGATGCACTAAGCAATAAACAAGAGGCTATGGTCTTCAGTGATTTTTTTTATCATGTCCACCACCCATTCATTAGATGCCAAATCAAATCTCAATCAGCATGGTGTAAGAAGAACTGGAGTTCTTCAGGGTTATTGTTAATGCGCCATTCTCCTATTCCAGATATGATGGTTTGAGCAGAACAGCAAGCTTAATATTGATGCCATGATCCAGATTGAGATAAAGTATAACAGAGGCCACCTAGTAAGTCCTTGCCTCAAGATGCCCAATAGTGACTGATGCTAGGGGCTGCAGCCTTTAGCATCTTTGTTAACATGCAACAACATTGTTTTGAAGCAAGTGGAAGAGTTCAAATACCCTGGAACAGTGTTAAGTGAGGATGGAAAACCCCATAAGGATCTCAATGTAAGGGTCGCTGCATCTGGCAGACTATATCACACTTTAAACAGAGCCTTTCTGGGAAAGAGAGAAATCTCCACCAGAACAAAAGCTAGCTGTTTATAACTCCACCTATTCAGTTCAATTCATGTTTATTTATACAGCGCTTTATTCAATGCAGATTGTGTCAAAGCAGCTGAAGTTCAGTTTAGTTTAGTTCAGTGTGGTTTAAATTTCACTGCTGAAAGGTCAAACAATGAAGAGCAAATCCCCAAAGCGCAGCCCCACAAGTCCTGATCCGAGCAAGCCAGTGGCGACAATGGCGAGGTGAAGAGAAAAAAACTGAGAGAATCCAGGCTCTGTTAGGCACGACCATTATTTTTCTGGCAAAACTTCCTGTGTGGAGCTGCAGTGTAGGTGCTGGAGGCTGGAGGCTGGAGAAGCTGGACATCCATCGTGGAGAAGCAGCAGGTGAGAGTAAGGCGCGGGTGGGAGGTCAGGCACGCCTACAGGATCAATGCGGGGACTCGTTTGTTCTGTGGTCTTTCAGCAATCAGCCTCATGCACTCCAATCCTCCATGACCACCACATTATCAGTTTGGGATACAGCCTTGTGTATGGATACCTTGGGATCATCTATTCAGAGGTCTTGGATCACATCAATGGCGCTGCATAGTCTCTAGGGCAGGGGTGGGCAAACTTGGTCCTGGAGGGACAGTATCCTGCACAGTTTAGCTCCAACTCTAATCAAACACACCTGCATAGAGATTTCTAGTGATCTTGAAGACACTGATAAGCATCTTCTGGTGTGTTTAATTAGTGTTGGAGCTAAACTGTGCAGGACACCGGCCCTCCAGGAATAAGTTTGCCCACCCCTGCTCTAGGGGCCTCAGGATGAGTATCCCCAGGTGGAAACAGAGAATAAAGAAAAATAACCCATGTGCCTACTCTTACCTATGGGTGTGAGTCTTGGGCACTTACTAGCAGCAGGAACAACAGATTGCAGGCGATGGAGATTCAATACCTTAGATAAGTTGCTACCAAAACTCATAGAGACCAGGTATGGAACCAGACCATCAGGACAAACCTACAAGTTGAACCACTGACTGACATAATTGACTGGCATAAGATGAGTTGGTTCGGTCATGTTGGCAGGATGAAAAACCACAGGATTCCAAATTAGATGCTAGAGGCAAGAACCCAAAGAAGATGTTCAAAAGGTGGGCCTCGAAAGAAATGGATGGACTCACTTAACGTAATGTGTCACAGTGTCAGTACACGGTTTCAATCTCTCGCTTCACGCTTGTACTTAGTAATTTTAGTGAAAACCTCAGATACTGTTGGTTGGTTGTGCACACTTTTTACCAACCATGTTTGTCGACGACATTATAATGACACAGATCACTCTGCCTATTCATGCCATGAGTCCCATGGAAAAAGTGATTGACAGGTGGTAATTTGTGTGTGACTTATCTTTATTTATTTATTTATGATTTGGTTATGGGTAAAACAAAGACCATGCAGGTCAGGTAGTTAAAACGGAAGGCTTCAAATATTTAATTCGTCATAATTAATTAATTATCCATAAATAATTATTCACCACCGCCTACGACGACAATGCCATTGTCCATCATAATGCATCACATTAGACATCGTACGATGCCAAATTGGTCGACATCACCCAACCCTTGTAGTGACCCAGTTGTTAGCAATGTTAACAGAGGTTGTCTAGTAAGAGAAGTGGAAGGTCTTTACATATACAGTAGATTTAAGTCATTCTCCACTGGTCATGTGATTTTGAAGTGCTTATTTGAAAGTTTCAGATTGGAGTTATATACAATATGGTATATGTGAAAGCATGCAGAACAACTTTTATTTGCCAGTAACCTGTTTTAAGGACTTGCGGTGAACTGAATGCTATTACAAAATCGGCACGTTTAGGGTCACGCTAGCCTGTCAATCCTGATAAGCACATGCAAGTAAACGGCTTTTTTCGTCTCGTTTTACGATCAAACAACTAATTGAATGACAAAGTCTATTTAACTGATTGTATTTAAATTATGTTACAACATCGATGGTGTAAAAGGAACCGTATGAAATGGAAAAAAGTCACATTAACCGTTCACCAGAAGTTTCAGTATGGGAAGAAACACTAGCTCTGCATATACTTTTTGACCTTGTAATTTCACAACTGTGACCACACACGTGACAAGATGAACAAGGACTAAAATACTACTTTGACTTTATATAGTGCAATGTGCCAATATTTCCTATTTAAATTCTTACATTTGACCTATTCATTTGATTTATCCATTTAAAATTCCAAGACTCTACTTTCCATATTAAAGCAAAAGATGTGCTTTACTAATGAATACAGCAGTGTTCCCCTTGCTGTGGCCAGGTAGGGAAGCAGTGGATTAAACAGCCCTTACTGTGAACAGAGAAGAATGAGAGAAAGGAAGGACAGACTCCTCACCACATTGAATGTATTTTTCCTCACTCCCAAAATACCTCCTGCTGCTATCCCATCTGCCTTGGCACTCTTCAGCATGGCAGCTGGCATGCAATCCCCAATAATATCAAAAAGGCAACAATGGATTCACTACAAAGAATAGGAGGTAAACTATAACTGTTTAGAGGGATTTTTACTTATGGACTAGTTCACGTCCGTCACAGGTTTTCATGCCAACCCACGCAGGATAAGATGTGTGATTGTTTGATGCCAGCGATGGGGAAAGATAATAATAGCTTTGCTCTTGGAGGTAAGTCTAATACTTCAGTTTGTTTGCAGTTGAGAACAGAGAATCCCTAACATTGTCCACAAAGACAAGTTTTGGCAGTGGTTAATTTTTAAAGTAGGCCCACTCTCATTGATATTGATGTTGACTTGAAGCATCTTTTAGTGTGTACATGATCTGGCTAGTGCTGGGCGATTGCAAAACACTTTTGATTGTTAAAAATACAATTGAAGTCCATTTTCAGTAGCCGTTTTACCAACCTGCAACTCAGGACGGTGTTCTAACCACCCACTTAAGAGCCCCAGTGTCCCCGTTAAGGGTCTTGTAAACAAATAACAGTGCTCTTGTCCGTTTCTTAACTAGATGTTCAATTATTCCTTCATAAAGCTCATATGTTCCCAAGTAAAATTTGATAGGAACCATACTTCATGTACCGACAAACCCTTCCATCGCCAGAGGCAGAAGTTAAGCCAGCGTCAGAGGGGATCTATAAAAGTGTTTTGGGTTTGTGTGATTACTGCTGGTACAAATGTAAGTTTCATTGGATTTATGGAGCCATTTCCCTGGAGTGTTCATTTCAGCCTTTACATAAATCTCCTGGGTGACCAGCTTCCGAGGACTGGGCGGCTGTTATAGACTGATGCAAACGTATGACAATATGACAACATACTGTAACATTATTATGGCGGGTGTATTTATCGGTGAAAGACTCGAACTGAATTACGTCAGTGACGCCTATAGATGAGCAGAACACAAGTCTGCACATCATTGTTATGCTGTCTGTGTTTATGTGCACCACTATTTCAGGTTCGCAATCAGATACTCACATCCACATGCAAGCACACACCTCACCTCTCGTTTCCCATCTCTGTAATTAGTTCATTAATCATATTAATGGAAACGACCCAAAAAAAAAAAAAAAAAGCCTCCTTCACCAATAATGCCCCTTTATGCACAGAAGAGGGCGGCAATCTTCAGCTCAGTGGAGGGGAGGTGGGACATGCAATCTATCAATTACCTTATCAAGTATGCTTGCCCCGCACCAGTGCTGCACCAGGACATTTCCCTCAGGACACGTTTTGTGAAAGTATTTCATTAAATGGCAATCAGACAGCACTCTCTGACAAGGAAATGAAAATAAATTGCCAATCCTAAGAAACATCTGATTTGTTAGAAGATATTCAAAATGTATTTGGCCATTTATGGAGGGAAAAGGTTTTGGGTAATAATAATTAAAATTTAAAAGCTTTGTTTTTATCCTGGTCGCAGAGTTTATAGCAGCTGTATAAAACAACAAGTTTAAAGGAACAGTTTACCCCTATATGAATGCTGGTACTTGCTGTCTGAATTTAATCACCCTCAAACTATTCAAGACATAGGGAACTTTTTTTTTCCTTCAGTTGACTTTATTGGGGAAGCTGAAATCGTGGTTCCTAATACTAATGTCTTTGTCACATTTTTACAAAAATCTTTGTTATTTGTTATGAAGGAAATGTGTTTTAAAAGAACAACAGTTAAAAAGAGTTTAATAATTTTTTGAATCCACTGAGCCGATCTCGCTGTCTGGCACTTTATGCACTTTTAGCTTAGCATAGCTCATTAAATCGCATAGATATATTTACTAGATATCGCATACAGACCCTGAGCACGCGCCAATAGCACAGCCATATTTGTACAGTGCTCCCAGGACAAATGTCATTCAACCGCACTAGTCAAGGCTAAAGCCAATGTGAAGATGCTGAACCTTTGCGCTGTGTACATGTGTAGTAACGAGCAAACAAAGAAAAAGCACAAAGGCAGAACAATTCGAAGGTAAGATTTCTTTTTTTTTTTTCAAGTTTTTGTATGTTACGAACTTTTGTGCTAAACAAGAAATGTTATTGATGATAATACAGTATCTTACTGTATTATTGCCCTGACCATAAGGCAAAGTAGCACCAACTTGCACTAAATTCTAGGCTTATGCTAGTTTTATTAAAATCAGCAAACAATGTAAATGAAACATGACAAACAAGACATTGCACTGCCAAAAACTTGTATTATTGTCAGCTAAGTGAACAAGTTGTTCATAACTGGGATTCATTCACAAACTAATCGCTCCCTCTGTTAGAATGAGAAGTGAAAGCAGGAGAGAGGGTGTGTTTCAGGACATGGATTAGATAAAATTTAACAGGGAGAGAAGATAATCCATTTCCATGCACAAACACATCCTCTTTGACTGCAATGTCTATGCAGTCACTTATCCATCCATGTAGAAACGTGATGTAAAATAATTTTTCGTAATTAAAAAAATATATAGTTGCATACTGGCCACTGGGAAAACTCCCGATCAGGGATATATCTATATATGTATATCTCTGGCTCCGGATGGCCAGTCCTCCACTACACCTTGGTCCCACATTCATTTCAAAGGAGCACTACCCTGTACTAAAATGTCGGCTCTATTGACGCATTCCTTCCAGTAGACAACAATAGCGTAGGTGACATCTAATGTAAATATCTATGATTAAATCGGATTAGACCAGAAGCATTTTTGCAAATTTCCTTATTTAAAACTTGATTCTTCTGTACAAAATATGTTCTGAATCATCTAAAAACAAATCTCTTCAAACAAACGTAAATATTATCCTGCTTGCTTCTTGAGCATTTTCGAGTGAGTTGTTAAACACCTATGACTGGTCAAGCGCTCAACAGAAAGTGCTGCAATTGGCCCTACTCACCGAAGAGTGACACTGATAAACTGATGAAGCATGCGGTGGAGAAAACTTGCTCTGCAGACACACTTGTTTCTGGATTCAGGAAACGTCATGCCAGCAGGTCAAACGGGCCACAGTGAATAACTGTCCAGCAAACACAAGCGGTGAATTTTGCAGAGTTTCGGTTTTAATTACTTGCGCTCGCCTCCCTCACCATAGTATTCTATTGCGACAAAAGCCGCGCACATCAGATAAATGACGTCAGTACTCTATAACCGGTTCAAATCTATTACTAAACCGATACTTTTACCGAATTGTCTGCGTCTGCATCGCAGTGCTCTGAAGAAACAATAAATTGACACCTCCAGAGGGAAATGCATCTAAAAAAATTATGTTTCGTGATAATAATTTGGTAATGTGTAAATAGAACTTACACCTGTGTTATGGCACCTTACTGCAATTTTAGTTTCCCTAAACAGGATAATAAAGTTGAGTCTAGTTTGTAATACCATTGGTATGACTAACCTTTCAAATAGTGCATAGGAAATGCTCTCAATCCTGGCAGCAGGCATTTGCATTAGGTACCGCTAGAGGTAACGGCCATTAAAACGAGCTTTTTAGGGGGAGTGAAATGAAGGATGGTAAATAATAGTTTTTACAAATACTTTTCTGTGGTCAAAAATATACCTACTTTAAACAATGTTGAGTAGCATTATTTAATTATTGTCATTTCATTATTGAAAATGCATTTGATGACCTCTTTAAGAGGAGTCACTATCAATTCACCACATAAGCATAAAACCATGCTCACAGCAACTGAAACTTGTCATTATTTTAAGCAAAAAGACCATTTGCATATGCAGGACGTGAGTAAAAACATCAGAGCAGAACTGATCAATGGGTGGGCATCTCTTTCCACCTCATTTCCCTTCTTCAGCATGCTTGGTATGTGTGCACGCAGAAAGAATCGACCCAAAAGAATCTTCAATCTGGAGATGATCTGAGCCCTTACAGGCGAGTTCTTAAACAAGCAGGCTGACAAGTGAAAGCAACTCCGCCACAGGAGACGCACACAAAAATTGACATCACACCCAGAACGGTTGTCTCCCCTTTGTGTGTATGTGTTTCTTGCTTGTAGTCTTGGCACGTATGGAAATGCAGACAAACACACTTCATCCCTCTTGTCAGTGCGCACTGAATTTGAAGTGCACGCTGATTCTCGCAGGTCGTTGGCATTCGTTTGCAGGTTTGAGGTTCTCTGCTCCATGTCCATCACCTGTAAACTGCACAAAGAACTGTAATTGCTTGTCTAGGCTGTCAGCTTAGATTTTGGTGAATCTACACTTGCCGACATCAAGCAGATATTTACACATGAAATGAAATTACTCTTTTTCAGTGCACCGCTCCGGAGAGATGTTCCTCGCAGACTTGTCAGTGTGTTTGTGGCAAATTGTTTATTTAATAACATACAGTAGTCAGCGTAAAGTGTTAAAAGTGGATTTTCTTCTCACGCATGAAGTGTCTTCACTTGTTTGCATTTCTTGTGACAGCAAAGAAATCCCAAACGGTGATCGGTGTTATTTGTTCAGCCTATCAGTTTTCTGTCATGTACCGCACAAGCTGCTGTGCACAATCAGAATCTTAGAATTGCAGTGTCATATGAAATAGTATAATGATGAGGTTACTATCAGACTGTGGTTATTTACTGCTAAAACTGAAATCGCATACAGTGAACACTATATTTTTATTCTCAAAGTGGAGAAAGCATGGTGAAACGAAAAGCATTCTAGAGCTACAGTAGGTTCCATCCTGAAAACAAATTGTAATATTTTGCATAAAGAAAACTAATGTTATTTTGAGACCGTTAAGTGTTTTGTTTCATTGTGACTTTCCATTATATTAAACATTACTTGGACTAAAATACTACTAACGGTGCTTCACATCTGTAGTTCGATTAGTTTGGTCCAGACCAAAGGCAACAAATGATACATTGTAGCATTTTTCTGTCGTTTTTGGGTCCTTTTCACACCACACTGATTGTTTTGGTCCGAACCAGTTGAGAAGAACCAAAATGCAGTCATGTGACAAAATCCACATCACTCATTGGCCAGATATTGCTGAACCTGTGTCCTAAACTGCTTTTTGATTGGTCAGTATTAACATTTTGGAAAAAATGCCAAAGAAACTCCCGCAAGTAATCAAACCGGCAGACACAAAATGTCGCTTTTACTACGGAGGGACGACAGTGGTGGCTGTTTACATCCTTGGTCATAGTACACTATATAGTCTGTATACATCACTTTATTTCAAGAATGAAGCGCAGCTGCAGCTGGCACATTCAAGTCACTTCAGGAGAAGGCGTGAATTAATTTAGCTAAACTGCAACATGGTCGTCTTCCGGAAATATTACCAACAATCCATCAGGTAATTGTTTTCCTCTCTCTCTTTGATTAAAACTGTTGGTAAAGTGCTGTCAACAAATATTTTTCCTCCACATCCCATAATGCACAGAGCATCGGACTAGATGGATTAGTCTAAAAAGGTGCAGTACTTTTAGCGGTTGGGTCTGTTCTACTTCGGATCATGTTCTCACCACAAACGAACCGCTCCAGGGTTTATTTGAAAGCGTACCGAGACCACCTCTTCAAGGAGGTCTCAGTAAGTCCACTTTTGGAGCGCACATGAGTGCGATTGTTACATTTACACCTGCCCAAATGAACTGCACCAAGAGGGAAGCTCTAGTGTGATTCAACGAGCTCTAGTGTGATTTTAACTGAACTAAAGGCAGGTGTGAAAATACCTTAAAATACTTTTAAAAAATACTAAATGACACTCATGATGCATTAAGTATTTATTAATCGTTTAGTCTGGATTCTAATAAAAATACTTTTTTTTTTTTTACTTGAACTTATATAAGTTGTGATGGCATACACAATTTATTGACTTTGACTGTACTCAAATTTTTGATTTAACAATGTGCGATGTGTATGCGATGTGTATTTATCAGGGCTCGCCACAGCAGAATGAACCGTCAACTACTCTAGTATGTGTTTTACACAGCGGATACTCTTCCAGCCACAATCCAGTACTGGGAAACACCCATTCACTCTCACATTTACACACACACTTATACACTACAGCCATGTGGTTCTTCCAAATCACCTATAGCGCATGTCTTTGGACTGTGGGGGCAACCGGAGCACCCAGCATCCACTAAAATATATAAAGACAGTGTTAAATGAATTTTTTTTTATTAAATTAAATTACATAAATCTACGGTGGGAACATGTTTAGTTTAGGGTTTAAATATAGGAACAATCAATTGTCTGCTTGTTAATATTAACAAATTCATTCATTTGTTTTCCTTTCAGCTTAGTCCCTTTATTAATCTGGGGTCGCCGCAGCGAAATGAACCGCCAACTTATCCAGCATATGTTTTAAGCAGTGGATGCCCTTTCAGCTGCAACCCATCACTGGGAAACACCCAAACACTCCCATTCACACACACACACTATGGACAATTTAGCCTACCCAATTCACCTAAAAGCATAGGTCTTTGGACTTGTGGGGGAAACCAGGGCACCCAGGGGAAACCCATGCGAACACGGGGAGAACATGCAAACTCCACACAGAAATGCCAACTGGCCCAGCAGACTCGAACCAATGACCTTCTTGCAGTGAGGCCAAATACATTTACAAAGAGTGTGTATTTGTACTAGAATTCATTCTGGGTTTAGAACTACAGTATAAGTTATGAAACAAACAAAACACACACAAACACAACTATTATTTTATCATTGTCAATAACTCAATCAATCTAAATACTACACCTGAGAGAATTTGTTTTGTTATTCATAACACAGCCACAGGGATTAGGAAGCAATGGCTGCATCTTAATTATAGATGACAAGGCCTTCTCTTCCAAATACGTGAGGATATGGTCTTCTTTAAGGTGATCATTTCATATGATCTCTGAAAATGCAAAAATAGCAGCCAATATTCGCAATGCTCTATTTACTGACAAACGGCAATATTGAAGTCAATTTCGCCGCCACCTCAGGCATATACGCCTGTCATAGCGAGCATAACTTTTACAGGCCACGTTTCAAATGGCACCTCCCCTGGAGAAATCCACAAGGCTATGAAACTGCTTTTATTTTTAGACAGATCTCAGGTACACGCGACATTATCATTCAGCAGTCCAGATACGTCAATCAAGCAGTCCAATGCACCAGGTCCAACACTATTGCACTATACATATAGACATCATGGAGAAAGGCTGGAAAAAGTTTAATCAAGTTAGTCATTATTTTATTCAATTGCACACACATAAAAATGAGGCTAAAAGGAATAGATGTACAATACTTGCAAATATGTTAAGAAATGTGCAGAATTGTCATTTTTGTCATTCTGCTTAACACAATAAAAAATTCAACTCAATTCATCAATTACTATCGCGCTTTCACAGTGTAGATTGTGTCAAAGCAGCTTAACATAGAAGTTCCAGTAAATTAAAACGGTGGAAGTCCAGTTTACAGAGTTGAAGTTTAGTTTAGTTCAGTGTGGTTTAATTTTCACTGCTGAAGGTCAAATCACTGAAGAACAAATCCATCGATGCGCAGCTCCAAAAGTCCCAAACCAAGCAAGCAAGTGGTGACCGTGTTGAGGAACAAACTTCACCAATTGACGAAAGTGATGAAAAAAAAACTTGAGAGAAACCAGGCTCAGTTGGGCATGACAATTTCTCCTCTGTCCAAACTTCTTGTGCAGAGATGCAGTCTAGGTGCCGGAGGCTGGAGAACGCTGGAGATCCATCGTGGAAAAGCTGCAAGTGTGAATAGGTTACTGGCGGGTGTTTATGCTGGCCCACAAAAACAATGTGGTGACTTGTCTGTCACTGGGGTCTTTCAGGAATCAGAATTTTGCTCTCCACTCCTCCATGACCACCAAATCATCTGCTCAGGATACGGCCTGGTCCAGGATTATGGAAACCTCTTATTCTGAAGAATGCTGAAAGTAGCAGCTATCGATATCCATAGTAGGATTTTTGTTTTTTTTTACTATGCTTCCAACATTGGTCAAATATCTTATTTTGTGTTCAACAGAAGAAAAACAGGGGTATATTTTCCAAAATCATTGCTAGCCAACTCAGATGGCAAGTTTGTCATTGCAAACATAGTTTGGAGATTCAGTGTTTCCCCTAATCCATCGTTCGAATAAACACTTGAAAGAGCATTGCAAACTTATGGGTTTGGAGCTGCACATCTAGAACTGTCAGAAGCAAAGTGGCAGTGTTTTATTCCGAGTCACACACCGTATGCCCTACTCCTTCCAACACTTCATCCATTCACTTGAAATAATTTTTTTAAAAAGCTTAAAGTGATCATGCTCACATCAGACTGACAATTGTGTTCCCTTCTTAGAGCACAACATTTATTTCATTTTGAATGCAGCTCATAAAGAAAGGTGACTTATGATTTACAAGATCAACATTTCCAAAGCTTAGGAAAACATATGCGTTAAGGGTTTAGATTTATATTTAGAAAGCCAGCCTATGTCTTCTGTAATACATCTGCAACATGTCTGCAGTGTTTTTAGTAAAATGTAATTCAATGAAAAACATTGAATAAAAAAATACAAATAATATATACCTGTAACATGATTTGTAACGTTTTATTTTTGTAACATTTAACTTCTGAAAACAAAAGGGATTTCATAGATAAGTATATGGAATTCGATTTTTTTTTTACATGTCATTGGATATAAGATTAGACTACGTCATTGTAAGTGGTCTTACGTTTAGTTTACCAAAGTATTAGAAATATGTAAAACAAAAAAATATGGAATAATCTCAATAACATTTGAAAGAGAAAGGAAATGCCAAGCTTTAATTAAGTAGGGCGAAAAACTAAAAAAAAAAAACAAGCCAAGAAAACAAGCTAATTGTAAAATATATTGACTGTGAAACAATTATATTAAATGTTATTATATGAAAAACATTTGTTTCAGATTTCCCCTAAAAAGTTTTTGCTTCACGCCCTTCAGGAGCATCATTATGGAAGTTTAAATGTGGTTGAAATGATGGATCTCAAGCAGAGATCGAGAAACACGTTTATTTCCCGATGCCCACCCAAAGATGATGTTACTTTTGCGAAACACACCAGGTTTGGAAAAAGTAAAGGGTAAATGATCACAAAATTATAATATGGGTGAAGCATTCCTTTAATCAAGGTAGACATAATATTTCTTTGTTGTTTGCAAATGAAAATGAGGCAGTATGGAATAGATAGTCCTTAATGTCCAGACCCCACACAGCTTCTTATCATCTAAAACCTCTTCATTGCTTCCTTAATCCATTAACATTCAGCTTAATGCAGTAACTGTTATCTTTACATACGTGTCCACATGTGAATAAATACTCATCTTTCTTTATTTCTCCAGAGTTTAACAGTGGATGGAGCTCAAAGGAGACCCACATATTAAAATTGAAAGAAGTGAGAGATCAACAAGGCATCAGCATGGACCAAATATGCGCAATAAATAGCAATGCAGCCTGTACGCTTGTGTTCATTTCAGGATGGAGGTGTGCATTAATGCAGGGGCCATTAGATAAGACAGGAAGAAGATGAGGGGATCTTATCACATTGCACTCATAAGCAGCAAGCATTAAGGTTATATGAAAATATTTAAAGCCATTTCTAGTATCAACACTGACTATTTAATAGCAGCCATAACACATTTGTCTGATGTCTCGCACAAGTTCGAAACAGGATGTTTTTAAAGCATATTGTCAAAAGAAAATGTTTTTATGGACTAGAGGGAAAGTTACAGTATGTTTTAATGTATATCCAGCTCTTTTATCTCGAAAGATCAAGCACATAGACGTCTCATGAAATAACTCATTTAAATGTTGGAGTGCGATAGAAGAAAATGTAGGTCAGCAGTTTTCAGAATTTTAAACACACAGACTACAGATAAAATAAAACTAAATTAAGTATAAGCAGCAGCTAAATACATTTGTAATATATGTAAAAATTTACATAACCTATTACATAATCTATTATTTTATTATTATTATTTATTTATTATATTTATATATTTCTATTTGTATACAACAGTTCTGTGTGGTTCTCGAATCTGACTGCGTGATAGCATGCGATATTCTACAGCCTCCTCACCCTTCTGTATTACTCCACTCACATAGTGACAGCAAATCAATAAACTCACTACAGTTTGACAAATGTTGCAGCTGTTGGACAACATAATTTACCTTTGAGGCTTTTTTTTAGGTGAGAATGTAGTTGTTTAGATTGCAAATATGCAGCGCCAGAGACCGCATAATAAGCCCTTAGAGAAGGAAAAACCCAGGGTAGTGTGTTGAGTGTGAGATGGGACTCACTGCAGACTAGTTCAATAAACAGAAAGAAAGAAGAAATGCCCACATCTGTTTAGCGTTTTTCCATATCGCAAACACAACCTTAATCTGGTTAATGCGCTGCTTTAGCTATTTCAGGGATAATTATTGTGATATCTCGATTGCAACAGAGAAATACAAAGAAAATCCCTGTAGACTGATGGCATTTCATGTTGTTCAGCCTTATAATCTTAAAATATCAGCAAAATCAGCTGTTTTGTCATCACTTTAGATATCAGGCTAGAGAATCATTCAAATACTAGCTCTAAAGTGATGTTGGTGAATAAGTAATGGCTTCTGCTGTACTGACATCAGCCGCAGATGTGAATGAATGGCGGAAGAAAGTAGTTTCTAATACAAACGTGTTTTTAGACTCTTCGTATTTGATTTTCTTTTATATCAACGATTTTGCTGTCAAACTGTTGTATAAATGCAATATCACAGTCATAGGAGTGCAATGTGGCTATATATCGTTGCTGGTGGGACTGGTGGCTGTATATCGGCAAAGAACTCCCACCAGTGGCGATATACAGCCACATTGCACTGCTACTCGTGTGATATTGCTCATTATATAATATACTATATATAGTATAAAATATCAATAAAATTAGACTTTAATGATTTATCTATTTTATTGTATGGTGAGCTCTCTGCTGTGACACGAGTTTCCCTTTGGGATTAATACACTCTAAACTATAAAACAAATCATTAAAGTATATTTTTAGTTATAATTTATACCTTTTTTATATTTATTTTATATATAATAATTTTAGAACTATTTAATACATGATATATAGATCTTACACGTTATACACATATATAAAAGGTACACATTTGTACTTAAAAGATCCCTATTGATACCTCAAAGGTGTATTTAAATATTAGTATCTAAATATTTCAAGATGGACGTATTTGTAATTTTTAGGTACCAGTATGTACAATTGAACTTTTCCGCATTTTTGTAAAAACTGTGATCATTGCAGAAACTAATTAAAGAAATTTATAAAATATAATTATGTAGATTTTTACAATAATTTTTACTATGAAATCAATTATTTTATTACTTTAATAACCAGCTTTCCTTTTATGTTTTTTCCTTCTCCAATTTATCCTACTAGACCCCAGTCAAAAAGTCCTGATACAGGCAAAAACGCTGCAGTACTTTTCTCATCCTTAAGGTGGTGTTGAGTCTGCCTGCAACCCTGGACGTGACGGATATAACTGAAGCCTCCTTCAGACTACCAGCTTACAAGAGCCGCGGTAACCATGGTAACTCCTACAGAAGCCTGGGCAAACATTTATAGGGCATTGGATTTGATTGAGCAATGCTAAAAAGAGCAATGCCAAAGAGAACAGTCAGAGAAAAGCTTGTTTGTCCATTTGCAGGCCAGCAAGAAAAAAAAAATAATGAAGAGCTCCGATCGGGTGATTTACTTATTTACGAGTTAATATGAACAAGTGTTTTGCTCCTTCTGACTTTCTATCCATTCCTATTTTTTCAAAGCTTTGTTGTTTGCTTTGTTGTCAGGCTCCTGCTTCAATAATTACAATAGTATGACGGACTTGTGAGTTCTTTGAGCGCAGCTTGGGTTTCTGTGTGGTGCTGAGTAGTGGCAGTAATTTAGCATCAGTGAAGCCTGCAGCACCATAACCCTCTCTCAGAGGAGCACAGGTGAGACCAGGAGGAGAGCTGCCATTACAGCAGCAACAAAGACACTCCTTATTGCTGTCTATTTGGAGCCTGAGAGAGAGAACTGTCTAAGCTTGTTAGGACATACATCCGTGTGATAATAAACATCATTAGACCCAAAAGTTACATCAGCGGGAATATTTTTCTGTTGGAAAACCCAGCTTAAGGCGATGGTTTTGTCAATTATTGTCAACAACATTGCAAAAGTAGCTTGACCATCTGGAGTTGCTATGATTAAGTAGTTATGGGATGTAAATTATCTTGAGCAATTGCTGTTAAAATTAATGATCAATAATACCCCAATGGCAAATTGTCACTGGCATGACAAGATCTGTTTGACACTGAAAATGTAAGCAAAACAAAACCAAAAAGAAAATGTTTTCAATCATTGATCATTTAATAGAACAGAATAAAGAGCAATAGAGCATTTAATATTATAATGACTAAATGCAATGACTATTATATGTCTCCACTATACACTCTGGTAACTGGTGCGCACTTTTGAGCAAGGTGTTTATGTAGCAATGAGGTTTTTTTAATTTTCTTCCCATATGTGTGCTTAAAATATTGTGCCTATTAGGTGAAAAATGGAAAATTTGAAAAGACCAACATTTACACATGAATGTGCGTGATGTGCTAAAAGCTTATTCAATTTAGTTATTAGGGCACTTCATCACATGCAGAAAATTTCAAGATTTATATTACCTGTTTGTGCGCTAAGTGTACCAGTTACCAGTGTAATCCTTTTAAAGGGCACCTATGATGAAAATCAACTTTGCAAGCTCTTTGGACTGAACTGTGTGTAGGTATAGTGTAAAATAATAAAAAGTAATAATAATAATAAAAAAAAAAATGTACTGACGTTAAAATAGGATCCAAATGCCAGTGATTTTGAGGCACACCACATTGTGACGTAGGAGTGCGGTTTTCCCTGCCTACCGAATTGATTGACAGATGCCATGTCTCCATGATAACATGCATACACATGTCCACAGTGCATTTTTAGCAAAGACAGTGGGATTAAACCATATGTTACAACTCTCGGTAATCAGCTGCACCTCAATAATAAATTTTTAAAGTTTAAAACATTTTAAAGGCATATATATATATATATATATATATATATATATATATATATATATATATATATATATATATATATATATATATATATATATATATATATATATATGTGTGTGTGTGTACTGCAAACAGCACTTGTGTGTGACTCATTTCAGAAAGGCTTGCATAAACTCCACCACAAAAAATAAATAAACATACTTGTTATTTTTGACTAGTGACCTTAGGTCAGCTTCATCTGTGTCTGTCTCGATCACTAAAGGCTGTTTATCTGATGCAACGCAGGAAAAGCAGACGCGCATGTCAGAGTGGTGGGTGGGTAGAAGCAGCTCACTTGGATTTAAAGCCACAGGCTATAAAAACAACTACACTATACTCAGACACCAAAATGGGCAGATTCTACATTATGTAATGAGACGATGTCTGGGCACTACATGTCCCAGCAGGCTTAGCACCACATAAGTATTGTTATTTACATGCGGACACTTAATTTCCTGGTTGAGGCGTAAATTAACAACAAGTTCCAGAGTGCTTAGCGCTATATAAGTGAGTCACAAAGTTTGTTCGCCCTTTTGCTTCTGGGTTTTGCATTTCGGTTGTGGCACGTAAAGGCCGGTAGGTAGTGAGTTTATTTGTGAGATGTGCGCTCTCTCTTTCTCGCCGATTTTACTGTTTTTAATGCATGCATAAACTGACATTGTAGAGTCAACACTTCACGTGAAGGGTAGCTGATAAGCAAAAAGGATTAATGCTGCCAGATCTTCATTGCGAATTTATTTAAAGAGGTAATCGATTTTTTACTTTAATAAACTTTTTAAAATTAAGTTTTAATGATATTATCTTTTTTTTATTTTAGTGCTATTACTGGATCATTGCCTACTAATTGTTGCCTGAGTGTGAGAATGGGAAATTATAGATCTTAGAGGTATTGTTTAAAACAAAGAAAGGTTTGTATTTCTATTTTAATTTGAATTTTATTTATAGGATGTTTTATTCTGTTTGTGATTTTTACATTCTGAGTTTCTGAGTTTGTAATGAATTGTGTTTTCCCTTTTTAGGTATGCACGGTTGCGGTTTACTTTAGACCTACAATAATATTTTTGTTATTGAATCTTTTCTTTTTGACATTTGTTGTATGTGAATTCAGCTATTTATTATGCTGTTAGTTTGACCAGAGTTTGTATTTTCCTTTGTTAATCCTTTCTTTCTTTTGTAGGTTCTATTTTGGATTTGCTTTATACCACCAGTGGCCACTGGGTTCCCCGCACTGTGTGGATGGCGGTAAAGAAAAGGTGGTTGGGATTGTGTGGTGATTTGATCACTTTATTGATTTTATGTTTTTAGGTTGCAGTGTGATTGTTGTGAGCTGAGTGTGGTGAGAACACTGCTGCTTGAGTACCTCATCTCTCCTCACTCTCTGGGTAACCGGTGGCCATTAGTGGTTTGTTTTTGTTTTTTTCTTTTGTTTATTTTCTTTACTTTTCCCTCCTTGTTCGCATTAAAGATGGAGAATATTTGTATTTTTTTATAATCCAACTTGTGAAATAAAATGTAATTGTTTTCCTGATTTTAAGTCACTTCATTTACTCTGAATAGTTACTCTGAATATTTACTACTGAATAGTTTTGACTGGCAAAAGTCATCTGGTCACAATTATATAAGAAATAATCTGTTGGGTATTTTGAGCTTACACTTTACATTCTGGAGAGACCAACATCTTGTAAAAGAGGTGAAATAGGTAATTAACAATTTGTACCACGCAACGCAATGACCCCGGATGGCAAACTGATGAAATGTTGTTCTGTTTTTCAAAGCATAGTAAACCTTTGGTTTGTTTCTTCAAAAGGAAAACAAAAGAAAACACTCGCTAAGGTTTTATATACCTGCGTATTAGGGGTGAAAATGCAAGGGTTTATCCAATTTGTATAAAATTCAGGTGTTAAAGAAAGCTTATCAGATTACATCTGACATATCCCATCCTCTTTTTGATTCTTTTCAATCCCTTACCTCAGGCTCATGGTATAGGGTCCCTTTGACAAGAACCAGTAGATTTGAAAATTTCATTTGTTTCTTGTGCTATTGATTTGCCAAATTTTAATGGGAAGCTGTTTTAGTACTATTAATGTTGTGTGATGTTCATTTTATCTGTGTGGTGTGGTATATATGGTGTAAATCTATTACGCTACAGAAAAAAAATTGCCCCACAAGAGGACAATAAAGTTTACAGTACATTACCTGTTTATGGGTTAAATGTTCCAGTTGCGTAGATGATTTGCTTATAAATTAATCTGATAATGCTCTCTACAATGGATACAGTGTAATTCAACAAAGCAACACAACAAAACACCCCTGCAGGCAAAATGATGCCTCATTCTGTTTGTCCAAGCATAGTAAACCTCATGTATGCTTGCTTCATTTTTAATTAATGTTTCATTCACACATTTCAATTTTATGCACATTAATGACGTCAATGCTTAACCTACCATCAATATGATTTTTAGGGTGTATCAATTTAAAGAACTACAGACAATCAGTCATCAAATAACAAATAAATAATTGGCACCTCTGGCTGATAGTACAATAGTCTTTCACATTCACTTAGAAGGCATCTATGAGTGAGCAAAGTTAAGAAAGTGAGATTAGTGCATGCCATGTCCCGCTAGAACAGCCATCAGTACTGAGAAGACAAGAGACACCTTGCATCAGTAAAACGTTCCTGCACATCAGCGCTACTTCCGCTAATGAGCATCCTAATTCATGACTGTATCACACACACTCTGACTAATGAGTCTAATTGCTGGTAAAGAAAGACAAACAAAAGCAGAGCAAAAGGTTTCACAGGAACCTTCAATTGCTCTTTGTAGAAAACAATTCCGATGGCAAGCGTTTGGGTTCATCGAAACGCTGTTGCAATAAAAACGCATGACTTTGTTTCTTCTACTAATCGAGTTATCTGTATCAGTTTCTTTTGCATTTATGCTAATAATATATTTTCAATACAAAAATGTGAGCTTTTGTCTAAAGCAACTTGCACTGAACTTATTTAGTGCACAATTTTATCAGTTTATACATATATGAATCAAACCTATGAATTTTGAATTGATTGTGATACTGTTTAAAATTGCATAGGAAACATTTCTGACACTGACATATCCAAAGCTGGAAGCCATTAACTGTGGCAGAATTTAAAGTCTATGATCTGTAGTACTTTAAGGCACAATACACGAATAAATGGAAATTCAGTCATCATTAAAGAAACTTTTTTTGTCAACTCACCCTCAGGCCATCTAAGATGTAAGTTGACTGTTTCTTCAGTAAAACATTAAAGACATTTTAGCTGAAACTGTCGTCCATGCCGAGGTGTAAAAATCAGTCTTTCCGGAGGAAACCCAATTGAGCACGAGGAGAACATACAAACTCCACACAGAAATGCCCAGCCAAGAATCTTGCTGTGAGGTGACAGTGCTAACCACTGAGCCACCGTGCCTCCCACAGTCAAAAATAAATAAACCAGCAACCGTCTTTCGAATGAGATGTTAAACCAAGGTCCTGATTCTCTGTGGTCATTAAAAATCCAATGGCACTTCTCGTAAAGAGTAGGGGTGTAACCCCGGTGTCCTGGCCAAAGTCCCCATCATCACCATCCACCGAATTGGCTCTATCACGGTCTCTTCACTCCACTTATAGCTTGGTGTGTGGTGTGCCGTCGCATCATCCAAGTGGATTCTGCACACTGGTGGTGGTGTGGAGAGACCCCTTCTCATGATTATAAAGCGCTTTGGGTGTATGGCCATACACAATGCGCTATATAAATACACATTACATTACATAAAATAATTGTATACAGGAAAGATGAACAAAACATTAAAAAAATGTACAAAATAAATGAATTATTAAAAAAAATAATAATAATAAATCTAATATCCTGACATCC